>NC_135505.1:111017887-111317887 GCF_052857255.1 Amblyomma americanum | reverse complement strand
ATGCCCTTTGGACTGTGCTCTGCACCGGCAACTTTCCAACGCCTCATCGATACCGTCCTTGCCGATTTAAAATGGCAGACGTGTCTCGTCTATCTTGACGATGTTGTCGTCTTCGCCCCGACTTTCCAGGAGCATCTTCACCGCCTCGAATTGGTCCTACAAGCAATAAGGTCTTCTGGACTCACGCTCAAAAATGAGAAATGCCACTTTGCGTATACAGAGCTGAAGTTCTTAGGGCACGTTGTGAATCAAGCCGGTGTTCAGCCTGATCCTGAAAAAACAACAGCTATTGCCCATTTTCCGCCGCCGCAAGACCTGAAAGCTGTCCGCCGTTTTCATGGATTGTGCGCGTATTACCATCGCTTCGTGAAAGATTTTGCTCGCATTGCCGAGCCGCTGACGCGCCTAACAAGGTCGGACACACCTTTCACATGGGAAGCAGCGCAAGAAAATGCATTCCGCAGCCTTCAAAGCCTCCTGCAGGCGCCTCCCGTTCTGGCTCACTTCGACGTAAACGCCGACACGGAGCTCCATACTGATGCCAGCAACATCGGCTTAGGTGCTGTCCTGGTCCAGATCCAAGCAGGTCAAGAACTGGTCATCGCTTACGCAAGTCGATGTTTGTCACCAGCCGAATCAAACTATTCCGCTACCGAGAAAGAATGCCTTGCCATTGTATGGGCCACTTCGAAATTCCGACCGTACCTTTACGGCAAAAATTTTAAGGTGGTGACCGATCATCATGCCTTATGCTGGCTCGCAAGCCTTAAAGACCCGTCCGCTCGCCTCGTCCGATGGAGTCTGCGGCTCCAGGAATACGACATGACTGTCGTGTACAAATCCGGGCGCAAGCACTCTGACGCCGATTGTCTGTCCCGCGCCCCAGTAGATCCTTCTACCGACGCCTGTAATGATGACGACATCTTACTGACTGCTCTCAGCGCCTCCTGCCTCGCTGACCAACAATGCGCCGACCTCGAACTTCGAGACGTAATGGAATTTCTCAACGGCAGAAAAGCGACCGCCCCACGCGCTTTCAAGCGCGTGTTGCCATCTTTATGCATCCGCAATGGTCTTCTGGTCAAGAAAAATTTCACTCCAAACAATACGCAATACCTAATCGTCGTACCGCCTAGCCTGCGCAATGAAATCCTCCAAGCCTCCCATGACGAACCCACTCCTGGACATTTGGGCATAGCCCGTACGCTAGCCCGAATCCAAGAGAATTAATACTGGCCTCGCCTCCGTGCTGATGTCACTCACTACGTCAGAACGTGCCGAGCCTGTCAGCGTCGCAAGGTACCGTCAACCAAACAAGCTGGGTTCTTGATGCCCATTAGACCACCCACAAGGCCCTTCCAACGAATAGGAATGGACATGCTGGGTCCGTTCCCACGTTCGAACTCTGGCAACAAATGGATAATTGTCGCGACGGACTACCTTACCCGCTATGCAAAAACGTCAGCTCTACCCAGCGGGACCGCTTTAGAAGTCGCTAAGTTCTTCGTGCATCAGATCGTACTCCGCCATGGGGCACCTGAAGTGCTGATCACTGACAGAGGCCCTGCGTTCATGGCTGAGCTGCTGCAGGAGATCTTGGTTTACAGTCATACGACCACCGCCGAACAACGTCGTACCACCCTCAAACGAACGGGTTGACTGAAAGACTGAACCGAACCCTTTCTGACATGATTTCCATGTACGTCGATATTGAACACAAAACGTGGGACGAAGTGCTTCCTTATGTCACCTTCGCCTACAATACGGCCATGCAAGAAACAACGCAGATGTCCCCATTCCAACTCGTCTACGGCCGTGCAGTGACGACGATGCTCGACGCAATGTTACCACATCTGAACGACTCTAGCCTTCACACTGATACCTACATGTTCCTGGAACGCGCCGAAGCTGCTCGCCAACTGGCCAAAGTTCGAATTCAGGACCAACAACTCCGAGATGCAGATCGCTACAATCGGCGCCGTCACGACGTCCATTATGCGCCTGGCGACCGTGTGTGGGTGTGGTTCCCCATTCGGCAACGAGGACTAAGCGAAAAACTCCTCCATCGCTACTTCGGACCATACCGCGTGGTCAGGTCATTGGGCGACCTCAACTACGAGGTCATTCCCGATGGATTTCAGAAGTCCCGACGGTCCCCGTGCCCTGAAGTGGTTCACGTGGTCCGCCTGAAGCCTTATCATGGTCGGTAGCCTCGCCCACTAACCCCGTTCACTCCACTCACTCCCAGCATCGGGACGATGCTTCTTTTTGCCGGGGAGTAATGACACCGCCCATTCATCGTCGTCGTTCTACTAGAACCACGAGAGCGCGGAATGCGCGCGCGAGATGGCCTTAGAAAAAGAAGCCGAAGTGTCTGGCTGCGAATGCTCCGCTTTTGGGACAGCTACTTACGTCCGCTGCAGTCACCCACTTTGACGTATCCAACCGAGCTGTACCACCCGTGACAATATAAGCATCTTAAATTGCACATGACATCTTCATTATCTTGGGTAAACCATGTCCAAAGAATATGTTCAGATGCCTCCCGTGTCATAGGTTATCTACGACGTAACCTCAGCATCTCCCGAAGTAAAAAAACTTGCTTACCTAACATTTGTTCTTCCCAAACTTGAATTTGCATCATCCATCTGGCACCCCTCTCAAGCCTACCTCACCGCCGAACTTGAGGCCATCCAAAGCCGCGCGACCTGTTTTATCACCTCTGAATACACTAAAGAAATTAGCATCACTGCACTCAAACGATCTATCTCCCTCCCCACACTTGAGTCACGCCGCATTATTGCACGCCTTTGCCTACTACACAGCTTTTTTTACCATCCGACGTCATAGCACCCCCTGCTGAAACCACCGATCCGAACTTCCAGTCGCCTCAGCCACAACCACCCCATAGCCAGCATCAAGAGCGGTACTTTAGCAATGAGCAGTTCTTTTTTTTTCCTGACGCAATAACCCATTGGAATGCCCTGTCAAACGACATAGTTTCATGCACCGATCGCAAAACATTTCGCGCGAAACTCACTAGTCATTTTCAGAACACGTGAACTTGTAGTTGCAATGTACTTTTTCCTGCATTTTTCCCTGTATTGTTGTGGTGTTCTCTTTTCTTTTCTTTTTTTTCTTGTTTTCTTTTTCTTTTTTTGCTTACCATTTTGTAACCGCTTGATACTCCTTTTTAAGTGTTTTTTTTAGTGTTTACAGTTCCAGTATTAAGTTCATTGTGCCTATGTTTTCATCATGAGTGCATTTACACAAACCCATCTGTAAGCCTCTCCTTATGTAATGCCTTCGGGCCTTTAAGGATGAAATAAATGAAATGAAACATGGTTCGTCACCTGGCTGGTCACGTGGCCAGCCATAGGGCGCGGAGCAGCTGCTGCTGACGGCGGCAGGGCGCACCGGCGAAACCGAGCTGCCACAGCTGTGCGCATGCGCCGTATCAACTGGGACGAAGATGAAGGAGGAACGCCCAGCGAAACAGAGCTGCGAAAGACTGACTTCGCAATTCAACTTAGCAAGTTCCACTCGGCCAGACGTAGCTATCACGTCACTCCAGGTTTAACCAGAGCTAAACCATACCCAATTTTTTTACTCCTTTCTGTTTAGAGTGCATTAACACTCAGCCACCGCGAGGGGTACTTTGGTGAATAAAAGCGACCAGACTTTCTGCCGTACACCAAGTGAAGAAGTGATGGCGCCAGGTGCATCTGTTCTCCCTCTCCCTCACGATGATGACCTTACAGCATGCGCCCACTTAGACCATGATAGCACCCCTTCTAATGCTACCGCATTGCCAACACACAATGTAATTGGATGTACAGCTGTGATTTATTTTCAGCTCTGGCATTTGAACACGTACTAACCGGCACATGCAAACACCTAGAATCTCGGTGCCGTCCACAATCAGTGACAGTGTTATGAGCGGGATGCACACCAGCCGAAGTGGATTAAGGCGCAGATTCCCTCGACCGAGATAACCACGGTGGCGGCTACAGCAGTGGTAAATTTGACACCGTCAGGTGGCCGGCGACCGCAAAAAAAGGATGCCTCGCTGGGAAGGAGCCTGTGGAATTTTTCTCACTCCTGGCTCTGCGGGAATGATTTTCCCGTTTGATTGACTCCCGCAGAAGGACGCCTGTGGCAGCAACCGACAATGGACAGAACGGGTGAATAAAAGGACGACACGTCAAGTAATTAACCGTGTCCGACCGGAGAGAGCTGGGCGCAGTTGAGGCCCGCGGGGCCGGAAGAACAATAAGTGATTTCGATGGACACGTGCCGCTGGCAATACTGTTGCACCCCTGAAAGAAATAGCAGCGGAATTTGCGACTCCTCCTCACCCGTTCCCACGTGTGGACTCTGCAACGAGTGCTACAGTGCTGTCCAACTTTTCCCATCTTAGAGAAATATGCCACGTGTTGGATTGGCCACCGCGTGACGAAGAGGCAGAACCTTAGGGGATTTAAGGAGCGTGCTGATGGAGAAAGGACGCTCTGGGCATTGGCGAGAAGGCGGATCCAGTCGCTCAACGCATGAACTCTTGAATTTTTGACCGTTTGCTTTTACTTTCAATGTGTAACCAAGTTTCGTCAAAGTGCCATTAGACCCGCTTGTTTCCATTTTCCCAAACTTCAAGCTTCCATCCTTCCCGGTCCTTTCTGCGGCTCAACCACACTGCCCTGCATCATAACAACTGGTGATCAGCGGTGGGATATATGCGAGTCCCAATAGTACGCGTTAGTCCGAGGATTTATTAAAAAGCGAAAGTTTTTACTGCCTTCGACGGAGTGATTTCGCCGTCGCCGCGCGTTTAACCTTGGACGTCCTTGCTGCGCCACTGCCATTGCAGCGCATCACGTGACCTCGCTGAGCCGCCGAATCGAGTCTTCGCCGTCGCTGCACCGGGGGCTCCACAGCTGCGGAGCGGCTGCTGCCTGACCACGTGATCTGCCGAGCCTGAGCTGGATAAAAAAGTTAGGTGCGGTTGCTGAACTTGGATAGAGCGAAAACTGTTGAGTACGGGGCAATTAGACGCGGCTCGACGTCTGTAACTTTGAGTGCGTTGCGCACACTGGGTATTCAGCTCGCCCACCCTGCTAAGACTTTCTGACGGGCTAGTTGGTACATATTCGTTTCTGAAGGCTGTGCGCTAAATGAACGTTCACAGGAAAAAAAAGGAGACTACACCCACCCTGGCAGGTGGCAGTTACATTAATGGTTGATCGAGAGAGGTTGGTCACCCAATGAACGCTGCGGCCTATTTTACCACCCTCTATATGGGCGAATCGAAATGTCAAGTGGTGCGACACCATGGTGGACGGCACACGGTAAGGCCTATAGCCGCACTTGACCTCTGGCTCACTTGAAGGTCAACCGGTAACGCACGGCGAAACTGCTGTACCTAGCGTAGGGAAGCTTTCGCTTCAAAATTTGTACGTACACGTAAGGCGCCTTACGTGTGTTGTCCACCTTTTTTCGCCCGTTTCGCCGCTGGTTGCTAAGCTTTACGGTACTGCCTAATATCTGTCAGGGCCTTGTTATCCAAGCTGTATAACAGTATTACCGTGTTTTGTTTGTGTAACATAAGTGGTTGCGTGTTTTCTGCTAGTTTCTTCCGTGTAGCAATGCCTCGACTTTTACGTGTGTGCCTACGGCCTCTGCTTCGCCTGGCAGTTGAAGTTGGGTGGTTGTAATAAAATCGCACTTGTTTGTTTGCCCTCAGGAGAATTTATGCCTTACCGTCCTGTCCGTAAACCGTAGTTAAATTAGTTACGCTTGATGTGAAATCTCTCGGGGATGTCTCATTGGTCACGTGGCCGTGCACTGCAGGTGAATTGCAGCCAACCCTCGCAGCTTCTACCAGTCTCCTCCCTGTAGCAATGCCGTCAGCAATCCCTACGGCCATTGCTACGCCTGGAATTTGAAGATGGCGCTTGTAATTAAATCGCATTTGTTTATTTGCCCTCAGGAGAATTTATGCCTTACCTTAGTGTCCGTAAACCGCGTAGTTAAATTAGTTACGCTTGATGTGAAATCTGTCGGGGATGTCTCATTCATCAAGTGGCCGTGCACTGCAGGTGAATTGCAGCCAACCCTCGCAGCTTCTACCAGTCTCCTCCCTGTAGCAATGCCGTCAGCAATCCCTACGGCCATTGCTACGCCTGGAATTTGAAGATGGCGCTTGTAATTAAATCGCATTTGTTTGTTTGCCCTCAGGAGAATTTATGCCTTACCTTAGTGTCCGTAAACCGCGTAGTTAAATTAGTTACGCTTGATGTGAAATCTCTCGGGGATGTCTCATTCATCAAGTGGCCGTGCACTGCAGGTGAATTGCAGCCAACCCTCGCAGCTTCTACCAGTCTCCTCCCTGTAGCAATGCCGTCAGCAATCCCTACGGCCATTGCTACGCCTGGAATTTGAAGATGGCGCTTGTAATTAAATCGCATTTGTTTGTTTGCCCTCAGGAGAATTTATGCCTTACCTTAGTGTCCGTAAACCGCGTAGTTAAATTAGTTACGCTTGATGTGAAATCTGTCGGGGATGTCTCATTCATCAAGTGGCCGTGCACTGCAGGTGAATTGCAGCCACCCCTGGCAGCTTCTACCAGTCTCTTCCGTGTAGCAATGCCGTTAGCAATCCCTACGGCCACTGCTTCGCCTGGCATTTGAAGTTGGCGCTTGTAATTAAATCGCATTTGTTTGATTGCCCTCAGGAGAATTTATGCCTTACCTTGTGTCCGTAAACCGCGTAGTTAAATTAGTTACGCTTGATGTGAAATCTCTCGGGGATGTCTCATTCATCAAGTGGCCGTGCACTGCAGGTGAATTGCAGCCACCCCTGGCAGCTTCTACCAGTCTCTTCCGTGTAGCAATGCCGTCAGCAATCCCTACGGCCACTGCTACGCCTGGAATTTGAAGATGGCGCTTGTAATTAAATCGCATTTGTTTGTTTGCCCTCAGGAGAATTTATGCCTTACCTTAGTGTCCGTAAACCGCGTAGTTAAATTAGTTACGCTTGATGTGAAATCTCTCGGGGATGTCTCATTCATCAAGTGGCCGTGCACTGCAGGTGAATTGCAGCCAACCCTCGACGCTTCTACCAGTCTCCTCCCTGTAGCAATGCCGTCAGCAATCCCTACGGCCATTGCTACGCCTGGAATTTGAAGATGGCGCTTGTAATTAAATCGCATTTGTTTGTTTGCCCTCAGGAGAATTTATGCCTTACCTTAGTGTCCGTAAACCTTAGTTACGCTTGATGTGAAATCTGTCGGGGATGTCTCATTCATCAAGTGGCCGTGCACTGCAGGTGAATTGCAGCCACCCCTGGCAGCTTCTACCAGTCTCTTCCGTGTAGCAATGCCGTTAGCAATCCCTACGGCCACTGCTTCGCCTGGCATTTGAAGTTGGCGCTTGTAATTAAATCGCATTTGTTTGTTTGCCCTCAGGAGAATTTATGCCTTACCTTAGTGTCCGTAAACCGCGTAGTTAAATTAGTTACGCTTGATGTGAAATCTCTCGGGGATGTCTCATTCATCAAGTGGCCGTGCACTGCAGGTGAATTGCAGCCACCCCTGGCAGCTTCTACCAGTCTCTTCCGTGTAGCAATGCCGTCAGCAATCCCTACGGCCACTGCTACGCCTGGAATTTGAAGATGGCGCTTGTAATTAAATCGCATTTGTTTGTTTGCCCTCAGGAGAATTTATGCCTTACCTTAGTGTCCGTAAACCGCGTAGTTAAATTAGTTACGCTTGATGTGAAATCTCTCGGGGATGTCTCATTCATCAAGTGGCCGTGCACTGCAGGTGAATTGCAGCCAACCCTCGCAGCTTCTACCAGTCTCCTCCCTGTAGCAATGCCGTCAGCAATCCCTACGGCCATTGCTACGCCTGGAATTTGAAGTTGGCGCTTGTAATTAAATCGCATTTGTTTGTTTGCCCTCAGGAGAATTTATGCCTTACCTTAGTGTCCGTAAACCGCGTAGTTAAATTAGTTACGCTTGATGTGAAATCTCTCGGGGATGTCTCATTCATCAAGTGGCCGTGCACTGCAGGTGAATTGCAGCCACCCCTGGCAGCTTCTACCAGTCTCTTCCGTGTAGCAATGCCGTCAGCAATCCCTACGGCCACTGCTACGCATGGAATTTGAAGTTGGCGCTTGTAATTAAATCGCATTTGTTTGTTTGCCCTCAGGAGAATTTATGCCTTACCTTAGTGTCCGTAAACCGCGTAGTTAAATTAGTTACGCTTGATGTGAAATCTCTCGGGAATGTCTCATTCATCAAGTGGCCGTGCACTGCAGGTGAATTGCAGCCAACCCTCGCAGCTTCTACCAGTCTCCTCCCTGTAGCAATGCCGTCAGCAATCCCTACGGACATTGCTACGCCTGGAATTTGAAGATGGCGCTTGTAATTAAATCGCATTTGTTTGTTTGCCCTCAGGAGAATTTATGCCTTACCTTAGTGTCCGTAAACCGCGTAGTTAAATTAGTTACGCTTGATGTGAAATCTGTCGGGGATGTCTCATTCATCACGTGGCCGTGCACTGCAGGTGAATTGCAGCCACCCTTGGCAGCTTCTACCAGTCTCTTCCGTGTAGCAATGCCGTCAGCAATCCCTACGGCCACTGCTTCGCCTGGCATTTGAAGTTGGCGCTTGTAATTAAATCGCATTTGTTTGTTTGCCCTCAGGAGAATTTATGCCTTACCTTAGTGTCCGTAAACCGCGTAGTTAAATTAGTTACGCTTGATGTGAAATCTCTCGGGGATGTCTCATTCATCAAGTGGCCGTGCACTGCAGGTGAATTGCAGCCACCCCTGGCAGCTTCTACCAGTCTCTTCCGTGTAGCAATGCCGTCAGCAATCCCTACGGCCACTGCTACGCCTGGAATTTGAAGATGGCGCTTGTAATTAAATCGCATTTGTTTGTTTGCCCTCAGGAGAATTTATGCCTTACCTTAGTGTCCGTAAACCGCGTAGTTAAATTAGTTACGCTTGATGTGAAATCTCTCGGGGATGTCTCATTCATCAAGTGGCCGTGCACTGCAGGTGAATTGCAGCCACCCCTGGCAGCTTCTACCAGTCTCTTCCGTGTAGCAATGCCGTCAGCAATCCCTACGGCCACTGCTACGCCTGGAATTTGAAGATGGCGCTTGTAATTAAATCGCATTTGTTTGTTTGCCCTCAGGAGAATTTATGCCTTACCTTAGTGTCCGTAAACCGCGTAGTTAAATTAGTTACGCTTGATGTGAAATCTGTCGGGGATGTCTCATTCATCAAGTGGCCGTGCACTGCAGGTGAATTGCAGCCACCCCTGGCAGCTTCTACCAGTCTCTTCCGTGTAGCAATGCCGTTAGCAATCCCTACGGCCACTGCTTCGCCTGGCATTTGAAGTTGGCGCTTGTAATTAAATCGCATTTGTTTGTTTGCCCTCAGGAGAATTTATGCCTTACCTTAGTGTCCGTAAACCGCGTAGTTAAATTAGTTACGCTTGATGTGAAATCTCTCGGGGATGTCTCATTCATCAAGTGGCCGTGCACTGCAGGTGAATTGCAGCCACCCCTCGCAGCTTCTACCAGTCTCCTCCCTGTAGCAATGCCGTCAGCAATCCCTACGGCCATTGCTACGCCTGGAATTTGAAGTTGGCGCTTGTAATTAAATCGCATTTGTTTGTTTGCCCTCAGGAGAATTTATGCCTTACCTTAGTGTCCGTAAACCGCGTAGTTAAATTAGTTACGCTTGATGTGAAATCTCTCGGGGATGTCTCATTCATCAAGTGGCCGTGCACTGCAGGTGAATTGCAGCCACCCCTGGCAGCTTCTACCAGTCTCTTCCGTGTAGCAATGCCGTTAGCAATCCCTACGGCCATTGCTACGCCTGGAATTTGAAGTTGGCGCTTGTAATTAAATCGCATTTGTTTGTTTGCCCTCAGGAGAATTTATGCCTTACCTTAGTGTCCGTAAACCGCGTAGTTAAATTAGTTACGCTTGATGTGAAATCTCTCGGGGATGTCTCATTCATCAAGTGGCCGTGCACTGCAGGTGAATTGCAGCCACCCCTGGCAGCTTCTACCAGTCTCTTCCGTGTAGCAATGCCGTTAGCAATCCCTACGGCCATTGCTACGCCTGGAATTTGAAGTTGGCGCTTGTAATTAAATCGCATTTGTTTGTTTGCCCTCAGGAGAATTTATGCCTTACCTTAGTGTCCGTAAACCGCGTAGTTAAATTAGTTACGCTTGATGTGAAATCTCTCGGGGATGTCTCATTCATCAAGTGGCCGTGCACTGCAGGTGAATTGCAGCCACCCCTGGCAGCTTCTACCAGTCTCTTCCGTGTAGCAATGCCGTCAGCAATCCCTACGGCCACTGCTACGCCTGGAATTTGAAGATGGCGCTTGTAATTAAATCGCATTTGTTTGTTTGCCCTCAGGAGAATTTATGCCTTACCTTAGTGTCCGTAAACCGCGTAGTTAAATTAGTTACGCTTGATGTGAAATCTCTCGGGGATGTCTCATTCATCAAGTGGCCGTGCACTGCAGGTGAATTGCAGCCAACCCTCGCAGCTTCTACCAGTCTCCTCCCTGTAGCAATGCCGTCAGCAATCCCTACGGCCATTGCTACGCCTGGAATTTGAAGTTGGCGCTTGTAAATAAATCGCATTTGTTTGTTTGCCCTCAGGAGAATTTATGCCTTACCTTAGTGTCCGTAAACCGCGTAGTTAAATTAGTTACGCTTGATGTGAAATCTCTCGGGGATGTCTCATTCATCAAGTGGCCGTGCACTGCAGGTGAATTGCAGCCACCCCTCGCAGCTTCTACCAGTCTCTTCCGTGTAGCAATGCCGTTAGCAATCCCTACGGCCACTGCTTCGCCTGGCATTTGAAGTTGGCGCTTGTAATTAAATCGCATTTGTTTGTTTGCCCTCAGGAGAATTTATGCCTTACCTTAGTGTCCGTAAACCGCGTAGTTAAATTAGTTACGCTTGATGTGAAATCTCTCGGGGATGTCTCATTCATCAAGTGGCCGTGCACTGCAGGTGAATTGCAGCCAACCCTCGCAGCTTCTACCAGTCTCCTCCCTGTAGCAATGCCGTCAGCAATCCCTACGGCCATTGCTACGCCTGGAATTTGAAGTTGGCGCTTGTAATTAAATCGCATTTGTTTGTTTGCCCTCAGGAGAATTTATGCCTTACCTTAGTGTCCGTAAACCGCGTAGTTAAATTAGTTACGCTTGATGTGAAATCTCTCGGGGATGTCTCATTCATCAAGTGGCCGTGCACTGCAGGTGAATTGCAGCCACCCCTGGCAGCTTCTACCAGTCTCTTCCGTGTAGCAATGCCGTCAGCAATCCCTACGGCCATTGCTACGCCTGGAATTGGAAGTTGGCGCTTGTAATTAAATCGCATTTGTTTGTTTGCCCTCAGGAGAATTTATGCCTTACCTTAGTGTCCGTAAACCGCGTAGTTAAATTAGTTACGCTTGATGTGAAATCTCTCGGGGATGTCTCATTCATCAAGTGGCCGTGCACTGCAGGTGAATTGCAGCCACCCCTGGCAGCTTCTACCAGTCTCTTCCGTGTAGCAATGCCGTTAGCAATCCCTACGGCCATTGCTACGCCTGGAATTTGAAGTTGGCGCTTGTAATTAAATCGCATTTGTTTGTTTGCCCTCAGGAGAATTTATGCCTTACCTTAGTGTCCGTAAACCGCGTAGTTAAATTAGTTACGCTTGATGTGAAATCTCTCGGGGATGTCTCATTCATCAAGTGGCCGTGCACTGCAGGTGAATTGCAGCCACCCCTGGCAGCTTCTACCAGTCTCTTCCGTGTAGCAATGCCGTTAGCAATCCCTACGGCCACTGCTTCGCCTGGCATTTGAAGTTGGCGCTTGTAATTAAATCGCATTTGTTTGTTTGCCCTCAGGAGAATTTATGCCTTACCTTAGTGTCCGTAAACCGCGTAGTTAAATTAGTTACGCTTGATGTGAAATCTCTCGGGGATGTCTCATTCATCAAGTGGCCGTGCACTGCAGGTGAATTGCAGCCAACCCTCGCAGCTTCTACCAGTCTCCTCCCTGTAGCAATGCCGTCAGCAATCCCTACGGCCATTGCTACGCCTGGAATTTGAAGTTGGCGCTTGTAATTAAATCGCATTTGTTTGTTTGCCCTCAGGAGAATTTATGCCTTACCTTAGTGTCCGTAAACCGCGTAGTTAAATTAGTTACGCTTGATGTGAAATCTCTCGGGGATGTCTCATTCATCAAGTGGCCGTGCACTGCAGGTGAATTGCAGCCAACCCTCGCAGCTTCTACCAGTCTCCTCCCTGTAGCAATGCCGTCAGCAATCCCTACGGCCATTGCTACGCCTGGAATTTGAAGATGGCGCTTGTAATTAAATCGCATTTGTTTGTTTGCCCTCAGGAGAATTTATGCCTTACCTTAGTGTCCGTAAACCGCGTAGTTAAATTAGTTACGCTTGATGTGAAATCTCTCGGGGATGTCTCATTCATCAAGTGGCCGTGACCTGCAGGTGAATTGCAGCCAACCCTCGCAGCTTCTACCAGTCTCCTCCCTGTAGCAATGCCGTCAGCAATCCCTACGGCCATTGCTACGCCTGGAATTTGAAGTTGGCGCTTGTAATTAAATCGCATTTGTTTGTTTGCCCTCAGGAGAATTTATGCCTTACCTTAGTGTCCGTAAACCGCGTAGTTAAATTAGTTACGCTTGATGTGAAATCTCTCGGGGATGTCTCATTCATCAAGTGGCCGTGCACTGCAGGTGAATTGCAGCCACCCCTCGCAGCTTCTACCAGTCTCCTCCCTGTAGCAATGCCGTCAGCAATCCCTACGGCCATTGCTACGCCTGGAATTTGAAGATGGCGCTTGTAATTAAATCGCATTTGTTTGTTTGCCCTCAGGAGATTTTATGCCTTACCTTAGTGTCCGTAAACCGCGTAGTTAAATTAGTTACGCTTGATGTGAAATCTCTCGGGGATGTCTCATTCATCAAGTGGCCGTGCACTGCAGGTGAATTGCAGCCAACCCTCGCAGCTTCTACCAGTCTCCTCCCTGTAGCAATGCCGTCAGCAATCCCTACGGCCATTGCTACGCCTGGAATTTGAAGATGGCGCTTGTAATTAAATCGCATTTGTTTGTTTGCCCTCAGGAGAATTTATGCCTTACCTTAGTGTCCGTAAACCGCGTAGTTAAATTAGTTACGCTTGATGTGAAATCTCTCGGGGATGTCTCATTCATCAAGTGGCCGTGCACTGCAGGTGAATTGCAGCCAACCCTCGCAGCTTCTACCAGTCTCCTCCCTGTAGCAATGCCGTCAGCAATCCCTACGGCCATTGCTACGCCTGGAATTTGAAGTTGGCGCTTGTAATTAAATCGCATTTGTTTGTTTGCCCTCAGGAGAATTTATGCCTTACCTTAGTGTCCGTAAACCGCGTAGTTAAATTAGTTACGCTTGATGTGAAATCTCTCGGGGATGTCTCATTCATCAAGTGGCCGTGACCTGCAGGTGAATTGCAGCCAACCCTCGCAGCTTCTACCAGTCTCCTCCCTGTAGCAATGCCGTCAGCAATCCCTACGGCCATTGCTACGCCTGGAATTTGAAGTTGGCGCTTGTAATTAAATCGCATTTGTTTGTTTGCCCTCAGGAGAATTTATGCCTTACCTTAGTGTCCGTAAACCGCGTAGTTAAATTAGTTACGCTTGATGTGAAATCTCTCGGGGATGTCTCATTCATCAAGTGGCCGTGCACTGCAGGTGAATTGCAGCCACCCCTCGCAGCTTCTACCAGTCTCCTCCCTGTAGCAATGCCGTCAGCAATCCCTACGGCCATTGCTACGCCTGGAATTTGAAGATGGCGCTTGTAATTAAATCGCATTTGTTTGTTTGCCCTCAGGAGATTTTATGCCTTACCTTAGTGTCCGTAAACCGCGTAGTTAAATTAGTTACGCTTGATGTGAAATCTCTCGGGGATGTCTCATTCATCAAGTGGCCGTGCACTGCAGGTGAATTGCAGCCAACCCTCGCAGCTTCTACCAGTCTCCTCCCTGTAGCAATGCCGTCAGCAATCCCTACGGCCATTGCTACGCCTGGAATTTGAAGATGGCGCTTGTAATTAAATCGCATTTGTTTGTTTGCCCTCAGGAGAATTTATGCCTTACCTTAGTGTCCGTAAACCGCGTAGTTAAATTAGTTACGCTTGATGTGAAATCTCTCGGGGATGTCTCATTCATCAAGTGGCCGTGCACTGCAGGTGAATTGCAGCCAACCCTCGCAGCTTCTACCAGTCTCCTCCCTGTAGCAATGCCGTCAGCAATCCCTACGGCCATTGCTACGCCTGGAATTTGAAGTTGGCGCTTGTAATTAAATCGCATTTGTTTGTTTGCCCTCAGGAGAATTTATGCCTTACCTTAGTGTCCGTAAACCGCGTAGTTAAATTAGTTACGCTTGATGTGAAATCTCTCGGGGATGTCTCATTCATCAAGTGGCCGTGCACTGCAGGTGAATTGCAGCCAACCCTCGCAGCTTCTACCAGTCTCCTCCCTGTAGCAATGCCGTCAGCAATCCCTACGGCCATTGCTACGCCTGGAATTTGAAGATGGCGCTTGTAATTAAATCGCATTTGTTTGTTTGCCCTCAGGAGAATTTATGCCTTACCTTAGTGTCCGTAAACCGCGTAGTTAAATTAGTTACGCTTGATGTGAAATCTCTCGGGGATGTCTCATTCATCAAGTGGCCGTGCACTGCAGGTGAATTGCAGCCAACCCTCGCAGCTTCTACCAGTCTCCTCCCTGTAGCAATGCCGTCAGCAATCCCTACGGCCATTGCTACGCCTGGAATTTGAAGATGGCGCTTGTAATTAAATCGCATTTGTTTGTTTGCCCTCAGGAGAATTTATGCCTTACCTTAGTGTCCGTAAACCGCGTAGTTAAATTAGTTACGCTTGATGTGAAATCTCTCGGGGATGTCTCATTCATCAAGTGGCCGTGCACTGCAGGTGAATTGCAGCCACCCCTCGCAGCTTCTACCAGTCTCCTCCCTGTAGCAATGCCGTCAGCAATCCCTACGGCCATTGCTACGCCTGGAATTTGAAGATGGCGCTTGTAATTAAATCGCATTTGTTTGTTTGCCCTCAGGAGAATTTATGCCTTACCTTAGTGTCCGTAAACTGCGTAGTTAAATTAGTTACGCTTGATGTGAAATCTGTCGGGGATGTCTCATTCATCAAGTGGCCGTGCACTGCAGGTGAATTGCAGCCACCCCTGGCAGCTTCTACCAGTCTCTTCCGTGTAGCAATGCCGTTAGCAATCCCTACGGCCACTGCTTCGCCTGGCATTTGAAGTTGGCGCTTGTAATTAAATCGCATTTGTTTGTTTGCCCTCAGGAGAATTTATGCCTTACCTTAGTGTCCGTAAACCGCGTAGTTAAATTAGTTACGCTTGATGTGAAATCTCTCGGGGATGTCTCATTCATCAAGTGGCCGTGCACTGCAGGTGAATTGCAGCCAACCCTCGCAGCTTCTACCAGTCTCCTCCCTGTAGCAATGCCGTCAGCAATCCCTACGGCCATTGCTACGCCTGGAATTTGAAGATGGCGCTTGTAATTAAATCGCATTTGTTTGTTTGCCCTCAGGAGAATTTATGCCTTACCTTAGTGTCCGTAAACCGCGTAGTTAAATTAGTTACGCTTGATGTGAAATCTGTCGGGGATGTCTCATTCATCACGTGGCCGTGCACTGCAGGTGAATTGCAGCCAACCCTCGCAGCTTCTACCAGTCTCCTCCCTGTAGCAATGCCGTCAGCAATCCCTACGGCCATTGCTACGCCTGGAATTTGAAGTTGGCGCTTGTAATTAAATCGCATTTGTTTGTTTGCCCTGAGGAGAATTTATGCCTTACCTTAGTGTCCGTAAACCGCGTAGTTAAATTGGTTACGCTTGATGTGAAATCTCTCGGGGATGTCTCATTCATCAAGTGGCCGTGCACTGCAGGTGAATTGCAGCCAACCCTCGCAGCTTCTACCAGTCTCCTCCCTGTAGCAATGCCGTCAGCAATCCCTACGGCCATTGCTACGCCTGGAATTTGAAGATGGCGCTTGTAATTAAATCGCATTTGTTTATTTGCCCTCAGGAGAATTTATGCCTTACCTTAGTGTCCGTAAACCGCGTAGTTAAATTGGTTACGCTTGATGTGAAATCTCTCGGGGATGTCTCATTCATCAAGTGGCCGTGCACTGCAGGTGAATTGCAGCCAACCCTCGCAGCTTCTACCAGTCTCCTCCCTGTAGCAATGCCGTCAGCAATCCCTACGGCCATTGCTACGCCTGGAATTTGAAGATGGCGCTTGTAATTAAATCGCATTTGTTTATTTGCCCTCAGGAGAATTTATGCCTTACCTTAGTGTCCGTAAACCGCGTAGTTAAATTGGTTACGCTTGATGTGAAATCTCTTGGGGATGTCTCATTCATCAAGTGGCCGTGCACTGCAGGTGAATTGCAGCCAACCCTCGCAGCTTCTACCAGTCTCCTCCCTGTAGCAATGCCGTCAGCAATCCCTACGGCCATTGCTACGCCTGGAATTTGAAGTTGGCGCTTGTAATTAAATCGCATTTGTTTGTTTGCCCTCAGGAGAATTTATGCCTTACCTTAGTGTCCGTAAACCGCGTAGTTAAATTAGTTACGCTTGATGTGAAATCTCTCGGGAATGTCTCATTCATCAAGTGGCCGTGCACTGCAGGTGAATTGCAGCCAACCCTCGCAGCTTCTACCAGTCTCCTCCCTGTAGCAATGCCGTCAGCAATCCCTACGGACATTGCTACGCCTGGAATTTGAAGATGGCGCTTGTAATTAAATCGCATTTGTTTGTTTGCCCTCAGGAGAATTTATGCCTTACCTTAGTGTCCGTAAACCGCGTAGTTAAATTAGTTACGCTTGATGTGAAATCTGTCGGGGATGTCTCATTCATCACGTGGCCGTGCACTGCAGGTGAATTGCAGCCACCCTTGGCAGCTTCTACCAGTCTCTTCCGTGTAGCAATGCCGTTAGCAATCCCTACGGCCACTGTTTCGCCTGGCATTTGAAGTTGGCGCTTGTAATTAAATCGCCTTAGTTTGTTTGCCCTCAGGAGAATTTATGCTTTACCTTAGTGTCCGTAAACCGCGTAGTTAAATTAGTTACGCTTGATGTGAAATCTGTCGGGGATGTCTCATTCATCACGTGGCCGTGCACTGCAGGTGAATTGCAGCCACCCTTGGCAGCTTCTACCAGTCTCTTCCGTGTAGCAATGCCGTTAGCAATCCCTACGGCCACTGTTTCGCCTGGCATTTGAAGTTGGCGCTTGTAATTAAATCACCTTAGTTTGTTTGCCCTCAGGAGAATTTATGCTTTACCTTAGTGTCCGTAAACCGCGTAGTTAAATTAGTTACGCTTGATGTGAAATCTCTCGGGGATGTCTCATTCATCAAGTGGCCGTGCACTGCAGGTGAATTGCAGCCAACCCTCGCAGCTTCTACCAGTCTCCTCCCTGTAGCAATGCCGTCAGCAATCCCTACGGCCATTGCTACGCCTGGAATTTGAAGATGGCGCTTGTAATTAAATCGCATTTGTTTGTTTGCCCTCAGGAGAATTTATGCCTTACCTTAGTGTCCGTAAACCGCGTAGTTAAATTAGTTACGCTTGATGTGAAATCTCTCGGGGATGTCTCATTCATCAAGTGGCCGTGCACTGCAGGTGAATTGCAGCCAACCCTCGCAGCTTCTACCAGTCTCCTCCCTGTAGCAATGCCGTCAGCAATCCCTACGGCCATTGCTACGCCTGGAATTTGAAGTTGGCGCTTGTAATTAAATCGCATTTGTTTGTTTGCCCTCAGGAGAATTTATGCCTTACCTTAGTGTCCGTAAACCGCGTAGTTAAATTAGTTACGCTTGATGTGAAATCTCTCGGGGATGTCTCATTCATCAAGTGGCCGTGCACTGCAGGTGAATTGCAGCCAACCCTCGCAGCTTCTACCAGTCTCCTCCCTGTAGCAATGCCGTCAGCAATCCCTACGGCCATTGCTACGCCTGGAATTTGAAGATGGCGCTTGTAATTAAATCGCATTTGTTTGTTTGCCCTCAGGAGAATTTATGCCTTACCTTAGTGTCCGTAAACCGCGTAGTTAAATTAGTTACGCTTGATGTGAAATCTCTCGGGGATGTCTCATTCATCAAGTGGCCGTGCACTGCAGGTGAATTGCAGCCAACCCTCGCAGCTTCTACCAGTCTCCTCCCTGTAGCAATGCCGTCAGCAATCCCTACGGCCATTGCTACGCCTGGAATTTGAAGATGGCGCTTGTAATTAAATCGCATTTGTTTGTTTGCCCTCAGGAGAATTTATGCCTTACCTTAGTGTCCGTAAACCGCGTAGTTAAATTAGTTACGCTTGATGTGAAATCTGTCGGGGATGTCTCATTCATCACGTGGCCGTGCACTGCAGGTGAATTGCAGCCAACCCTCGCAGCTTCTACCAGTCTCCTCCCTGTAGCAATGCCGTCAGCAATCCCTACGGCCATTGCTACGCCTGGAATTTGAAGATGGCGCTTGTAATTAAATCGCATTTGTTTGTTTGCCCTCAGGAGAATTTATGCCTTACCTTAGTGTCCGTAAACCGCGTAGTTAAATTAGTTACGCTTGATGTGAAATCTCTCGGGGATGTCTCATTCATCAAGTGGCCGTGCACTGCAGGTGAATTGCAGCCAACCCTCGCAGCTTCTACCAGTCTCCTCCCTGTAGCAATGCCGTCAGCAATCCCTACGGCCATTGCTACGCCTGGAATTTGAAGATGGCGCTTGTAATTAAATCGCATTTGTTTGTTTGCCCTCAGGAGAATTTATGCCTTACCTTAGTGTCCGTAAACCGCGTAGTTAAATTAGTTACGCTTGATGTGAAATCTGTCGGGGATGTCTCATTCATCACGTGGCCGTGCACTGCAGGTGAATTGCAGCCAACCCTCGCAGCTTCTACCAGTCTCCTCCCTGTAGCAATGCCGTCAGCAATCCCTACGGCCATTGCTACGCCTGGAATTTGAAGTTGGCGCTTGTAATTAAATCGCATTTGTTTGTTTGCCCTGAGGAGAATTTATGCCTTACCTTAGTGTCCGTAAACCGCGTAGTTAAATTGGTTACGCTTGATGTGAAATCTCTCGGGGATGTCTCATTCATCAAGTGGCCGTGCACTGCAGGTGAATTGCAGCCAACCCTCGCAGCTTCTACCAGTCTCCTCCCTGTAGCAATGCCGTCAGCAATCCCTACGGCCATTGCTACGCCTGGAATTTGAAGATGGCGCTTGTAATTAAATCGCATTTGTTTATTTGCCCTCAGGAGAATTTATGCCTTACCTTAGTGTCCGTAAACCGCGTAGTTAAATTGGTTACGCTTGATGTGAAATCTCTCGGGGATGTCTCATTCATCAAGTGGCCGTGCACTGCAGGTGAATTGCAGCCAACCCTCGCAGCTTCTACCAGTCTCCTCCCTGTAGCAATGCCGTCAGCAATCCCTACGGCCATTGCTACGCCTGGAATTTGAAGATGGCGCTTGTAATTAAATCGCATTTGTTTATTTGCCCTCAGGAGAATTTATGCCTTACCTTAGTGTCCGTAAACCGCGTAGTTAAATTGGTTACGCTTGATGTGAAATCTCTCGGGGATGTCTCATTCATCAAGTGGCCGTGCACTGCAGGTGAATTGCAGCCAACCCTCGCAGCTTCTACCAGTCTCCTCCCTGTAGCAATGCCGTCAGCAATCCCTACGGCCATTGCTACGCCTGGAATTTGAAGTTGGCGCTTGTAATTAAATCGCATTTGTTTGTTTGCCCTCAGGAGAATTTATGCCTTACCTTAGTGTCCGTAAACCGCGTAGTTAAATTAGTTACGCTTGATGTGAAATCTCTCGGGAATGTCTCATTCATCAAGTGGCCGTGCACTGCAGGTGAATTGCAGCCAACCCTCGCAGCTTCTACCAGTCTCCTCCCTGTAGCAATGCCGTCAGCAATCCCTACGGACATTGCTACGCCTGGAATTTGAAGATGGCGCTTGTAATTAAATCGCATTTGTTTGTTTGCCCTCAGGAGAATTTATGCCTTACCTTAGTGTCCGTAAACCGCGTAGTTAAATTAGTTACGCTTGATGTGAAATCTGTCGGGGATGTCTCATTCATCACGTGGCCGTGCACTGCAGGTGAATTGCAGCCACCCTTGGCAGCTTCTACCAGTCTCTTCCGTGTAGCAATGCCGTTAGCAATCCCTACGGCCACTGTTTCGCCTGGCATTTGAAGTTGGCGCTTGTAATTAAATCGCCTTAGTTTGTTTGCCCTCAGGAGAATTTATGCTTTACCTTAGTGTCCGTAAACCGCGTAGTTAAATTAGTTACGCTTGATGTGAAATCTGTCGGGGATGTCTCATTCATCACGTGGCCGTGCACTGCAGGTGAATTGCAGCCACCCTTGGCAGCTTCTACCAGTCTCTTCCGTGTAGCAATGCCGTTAGCAATCCCTACGGCCACTGTTTCGCCTGGCATTTGAAGTTGGCGCTTGTAATTAAATCGCCTTAGTTTGTTTGCCCTCAGGAGAATTTATGCTTTACCTTAGTGTCCGTAAACCGCGTAGTTAAATTAGTTACGCTTGATGTGAAATCTGTCGGGGATGTCTCATTCATCACGTGGGCGTGCACTGCAGGTGAATTGCAGCCACCCTTGGCAGCTTCTACCAGTCTCTTCCGTGTAGCAATGCCGTTAGCAATCCCTACGGCCACTGTTTCGCCTGGCATTTGAAGTTGGCGCTTGTAATTAAATCGCCTTAGTTTATTTGCCCTCAGGAGAATTTATGCTTTACCTTCCTGTCTGTAAACCGTAGTTAAATGAGTTATGCTTGATGTGAAATCTGTCGGGGATGGCTTTCATCACGTGGCCGTGCACTGCAGGTGAATTGCAGCCACCCCTGGCAGCTTCTACCAGTCTCTTCCGTGTAGCAATGCCGTTAGCAATCCCTACGGCCACTGCTTCGCCTGGCATTTGAAGTTGGCGCTTGTAATTAAATCGCATTAGTTTATTTGCCCTCAGGAGAATTTATGCTTTACCTTCCTGTCTGTAAACCGTAGTTAAATCAGTTATGCTTGATGTGAAATCTGTCGGGGATGTCTCATTCATCACGTGGCCGTGCACTGCAGGTGAATTGCAGTCAACCCTCGCAGCCACATGCCGTGGACTTCAGGAACCAGCGCCAAATGAAGCGCGATAGTGTCAAGTTATACATGGAGATGAAAACGAGACATAAGAAGTTCGATGAACGGAATATGGCACTTTCAGAGCGGGAAATCGCTCATTCAACTGCTCTACGCAGCATGTCATTTAAAGTGGCTGTGTATTGTTTCCACATTTTTGTTGCACCCTTTAAAAGGTCCATTTCGAGTATCATTTGACCGGTGTGATACCTCCACTGCTTCGCTCCTCTATTCTTTTTGTGTGTGCAGGCGTAAACTGGGTCGAGACAATTCGCCTTTGCTTTCTTGACCGGGACCGAAAAATAATTATGGTACTTGGACAAACATTTGGCAGACAGACTAATTTTTTATGAATTCTTTTGTGAAGCTCTGTCTTTATAAGGCGAATAGATAAGAGGTAAGCAAGGGCTTTTAAGCTTTACTCCATTCTAATTGTGAATGGAACATTTGCATACCAACGATGAATTGCGAGATGTTCGAAGCCCCCAAGTCAGTTGCAGCCTACGCTTGGGGAAATGAGATAAATAGGCTCCTGTGCTAAACGTTTCTTGACCCACCGGACCACCGTGACGAAGTGCGCACTGATATTAATATTAGGCATTCAGCATGAGTTAGAAGTTTTTAAACTCCTCTTGCAGCCGAGTGTGTTCAGGCAGGAATGTCCTCTTTCTGAGAAACATATCACGCGCAGCAATGTCGTTTTGCCACTTAGATAGGCTCATCCATAAACACCAGGTCTGGGACGAATGACGCGCACAACTCCTAACCTATTTTTTTTTAAACTTTGCTCACATCTCAGGCGGCCACCCGTGGCAGATTTTGGGAACAACAGTAGAACACCCGATGCTGTGTGTCCGAACGGCAGAAAATGAAGTCAAAGCCCATCCGCGGCTGCAACGTTGCCTTTACCGAGACGGGCGTTCTAATTCATGGTACACCAGAGACCGAAAATAAAGAAGGATCATAGGAGCCTAATGCGAGCTTTTTTTTATTAGTAATTTCTCTACTCAAGTATTTCGCCTTAGTTCAAGGTCACATGTTGAATAATAGAGGCCGTTCATTTCACTACAGGTCATCTGTCTTTCTCATACGTATTCAGTACAATTGCCACGAAAGCATAGACAATTATTGACCCCCTATTAAGCTGCAGGGGATATCTTCCTGTTGTCAGTCCTGTGTGGGCATCACAATCAGAGTACAGAAGTGAAGTTACCCACAGTGGTGACCATGAAGCTGTTTCAAAGCAAAATCATTCGAGATGAAGACTGTGTTGTGCTTCAGATAGATTTATCTGTGCTGCATAGATCGTGCATTAGCAAAATCTGCTGTAATGGATGCCAGAGGAAAGGAATGGCTTCCATCCGACACCTTCTGCGGCGAGGCTCACGGCAGCACTTCCCACTTAAACCGAAGCGTGTCCTCGAACACGTAGCCGTCGGCGCTGAGATCTTCAAGATCAAACGAAGGGTAAGGAGAATAACATCCTCGGTTACTCGATGTTGTAAGCTTTTGTACTCCTTCATTTTCACGGCCCGGCTCATTTCCAATGAAACATTCCGGTGCACTTTGTCGTGGGTGTATGACCCCCAGCCTTATTTTGTGCTGGAATGGCCACTCAACAGCGTCGTCGTTGTCGCCCTTATGCAAGGTGAACACCAAACACAGGCGCACAGATCCGTCATTCCTAAGGAATCCCACTCCAGGTGAGATGCAGTAGCCACACAGGTACACCTGCTCGCTATAGTTATCGGTCCAGCCTTGCGTCAGCGCTTTTTCTTCGAGCGATTTCACTCCTTTGACATCGAAGATCACATGCTCTCCTCGTGGTTCAACTCTTCGAAGCAATGTCTTAAAGTGTTTCAGAGTCTTCTCGCTATTCTCAAGAGTTTCAACTTTCATTTCATGAATTGATGCTACAATTTGTGAGCAGTTGCGGTAGATCTCTCTAGTTGCGGCCACCAACTCATCCTTCATTTTTTCTTCCAGTGCCTTTAGGCTGCTCGAAATGTTATCATTCCGCGTTATCAAGTCCTCTTTCAACTGCCCGTTATCACTGGCGATTTCGCGCACACGTGTTGTCATACTTTCTTGAATTTGGATCGTTGCTTGCGTCAGTTTTCCTGTGAGCGCTTCTTTAAAAGTGTTTATCCCGTGAGACATTTCGTTCAGTCCATCAGCATGGAGTTGAACATCAGTAACCAGCTGTCTTAGATGCGCTCCCATTTCCACCACGTGCTCCTCAATGACTCGTTGGAAAGATGTTGAGAGTGCTGTGTCCTCCGTGTCGTTGATCTGATGGCCAGACTCGGGTGCAAGAGGCGTCGACGGTGTTGCACAGTCCAGTCTCAGGTGTGCGCACACATCGCTGCAAAGAACCGAGGCCGAACACTTGGGGCACCGTGCAGAGTGGTGTCGACATTCTCGCTGGAAATGCTGGGGGAGCTGGGAAGCAGCCACCACAGTCCCGCAGCCGTGTTCTTCGTTCCAGCACTTGACCTGCAGATGATAAAAGAAGAATGCGCTGAAGACGACTGGGACTGTAATAAAGCCACCCGGCGACAGTTCCCAGCAAGCTATAACTTTTCTCCCATTTGCTCTCGACCGCTGAATTAGTTTCAACTGCCGAGATGCAGTTACCTAATATCCCAGTGTTCGTGTGCATGCCAAAATGTCGGTAGAGCAATTTTTTTTTTTGCAGCGAAGTTGTGTACCTCTTCCACCCAAGGAAGTTTTCGTGTCGTTGTCGTAAGCAAAAAACGCCAAGCTAAAAACTGAATGCAAACAGCGTATCTCCTTTGAAATCAGGCATACAGCTAAGTACTCGTGTTCAATAAGAAAAACCACAAAACAAGCATCAAAAGCACATGATGGATGATAAGGCTCGTGTGACCAGTGGGAACGCCGTCCTACGCATTCCGGTAAACATTAGGTTTGCAGCTGCTTCGAAAGGGGTTGACGTCATTAGAAGACCTCGTCTGAAGTGCAAACCGCATGTAGTATGCAGGCCAAGTCGACTGCGGTGATGTGTGTGCCGCGAATAAAAGCGATGGAGTCGTAATTTTCATGGCATGCATCTCACCGAATACACCCAAAGCTGACATTGAGTGCTTCATGCGCAATAGCGATGGATAACACCAATGTCGGGGAAATTAAGGTGGATATACCAACACCGCCAAACAAGTTGTTCATCCAATTCATCATGTAAGAGTTCGCACTCACGTGTTTCACTAATGCAACTCAACCACCATTTATGGTGGTTGGTTGAGTTCAACTTTAGCAAAGAGTATCTCTACAGTCAGAACTGAAAATCTCAGCGTATATCATACTGATCATGAAGCACTCGTGAATGCCATTGTGAAGTAATAAAGGGTAACATAAGTAAATTTCACTTGTCTCGGGCTTCACTCTTTGTAGAGCCACGTGTGTGATTTTTCAAGTGACATCGCAATGAGTAATTGGGTGTCGTTTTATGTCTTCGCTGTCCAACCACCTTCACGGTGTAGATAGGATCCTCAAGTTTGTTTCGTTTTTCGCACGTTGCGAAGGCCTCAGTGTCACCGCGTCACCTGTGCTCCTTGCAAGCAGATTCTGCCGAATTTATCGTCAGTAGTAGCGAGTTTTCACCGGGGCTCCACTGAAGGCTCGCGGGTTATGACGCACCGCACAGGATAACACGCATACACGACCCTTATTCTGAGAAATGACCAAGGTGTTTGCACCATACTTAATTCCTTTATTCCGTTATATTGCGCGCTCTTCGCTTATGCATGTCCGCAGCTGTCCAAGGAGGCGGGTAGCCAGTCGCCACAACACCTGTAAGTGCAGCGCGACTGTCAGTGAAGATAACCGACGCCGTTGGGGCATACATGACGTCAGCCAGCGGTCACCGAAACTAAGGAGCACAGGGGATTTTTTTGTACAATTTGTGGTGTTAATTAATCGAAGATTAAAGTGTTATTATTTCATCGCCTCAATAAAACAATAGGAAACAAGAAGAAAAACACGATGAAGCCAATGGGACGCGAACCAACGACCTCCCAATCTCGCTCCGAAGCTCGGACGTTGGGTGTCTGCGCCGCAGCCTCATTCGCCACTCTCGCATGTATCCCTGCCGCGTACAAACCCGTCGCTCCCCATCCTATGCCTCGTTTCCTGAAATTTTCCGCTCCTTCGAGGCCTACAGAAAAAAAAATTATTGTTCTTCCATCCCCAACAACTCAGCCTTTGTCACGCTCTCCGCGGGAGCAGCATAGGTTCTGCTTCAATTTAGCATGCAGACCGAGAAGGACCAGGGGTAAGGGCACTGTCCGGTGAACCTTATTACAATCCAGGACAACTTTCTGTGGCTCTGTCGCCGAGGTTACGCAGGAAAGGGAAGGAGACCGGCCATGGTTCCCGCACCGTCGGGAGCACCCTGTCCACCCCGCATTGCCCCTCTAGCATCCGCACATCAAGCCTGTACTATGAACAACCCGCTCTCCCCGGCAAGGGTACAAGAACCTGCCTCCTTCCTTCTCATGTCCAGCCTAAGCTGAAAATAACAATTGGTCACTTTGAACAGACATTAATATCAATAACACTCGAGGAGAGACGGGCGCGTCTCTACATCGTACTCTCAGCACCCGAGAGAAATGAAGTTGAGGTCTTTCAGTTGAGAAAAATTAAGCAGGTTTGTACAAAGAAACTTAAAATATTCTCTAGTGATGACATTGTTGTTGAGGCAGGTATAGAGCGCACAATGATATTGCAACTAGCAACCCATACATCCCCCCCCCCCCGACAATAACAACGAAACAGTAAAGGAACATACAACCACATTACACCGAACACCTGGAGAGCCACACCTTCCGGAAAATATAATCAACCTATCAATCTCCCAACTTACCTCCGATGAAAAGTCCATATTATCAGGAGGCCCAAAATTTTGCCCAAATAATTGGCAGCATAATGAGTACCAATTACTCAAGGATCTGGATTACTTTTCTCGAACACTTAGACTACGGGAATATTTTTTCGACTAACCAAACCAAAATAATGCTTGGTGCCCCAAACCTCAGGAGCAGTGGACACCATATACTGGCAGGGATAAATATTCTGACCTATATTTTAAAGCGATACAAAAAGACATTCTTCAGGCCTTCGGGACTCTAAAATCTGGCCCACCCAACTTCACAAAAAAAAAACACGTATTAGAGTTAGGCTCACTTAGGAAACGAACCGACATCGTCATTGAGCCCGCCGACAAGGGTGGAGGTGTAGTTATTTTGGACAAACATGATAATATTCAGGAGGGCAAGCGCCAGCTCAACGACTCAAAATTCTGTAAGAAACTATCATCAGACCCCACCTCTGAACACCAGAAGATCATAGCAAAAGCTCTCATTAAACTAAGCGATGAAGGTGAATTACCACCGCGAAAAGTAAGCCGCTGACGCCAAATTATGCCTCCACGGGGCGCTTTTACATGCTTCCGAAAATACACAAACATAATCATCCAGGGCGGCCTGTTGTTTCTGGCGTCGGCACACTTACAGAACCGATCTCATATTACATGGATTCTCTCATCAAAGATATATCTTCGAAACATCCATCTTACATACACGATGCTAAGCATTTCCTGAGAGAATTGTCCGATGTCACCTTCCCTCACGGCGCTTTCCTAGTTACCCTGGACGTGGTGTCACTTTACACGAACATTCCACATGACGACGGAATCCAGGCCATGGTCGGAGCATATAAAGAACACAGAACCCGGGACTCTCCCAATCCAAGTGCTATCGAGACACTTGCAGATTTGGTAATTAACCTGAACACTTTCGAATTCAACAACTCATATTATCTTCAAACCAGTGGTACGGCTATGGACACTAAAATGGCACCAAATTACGCCAACATATTTATGAACAAAATTCAATTAGACTTTCTTTCCTGATATCCAACCAAACTGCTTTTTACAAACGTTTTTTTGATGACATATTCATAAGTTGAACAGAAACAGAGGAAGAACTAATAAAGTTTATCACCTCATTCAGCAACATACATTCAAATATCTCTTTCACACACACCTACTCAACTAATCGGATTAACTTCCTTGATGTTTTGACTCGTGTTAAAGGGGGTGCATTAATCAGTAGCGTTTATAAAAACCAGCAGACATGCAACAGTACCTTCATTACAGCAGTTGCCACCCACGCCACTGCAAAAGTTCAATTCAATACTCACAGGCTATCTGATTCAAACGCATTTGCTCTCAATCAGAAGATTTTCAAAAAATGCTAATCACATGCGCGAAGTTTTAAAGAAACAGCGCTACCCGTCCTCTACCATCCACGATGCCATTAAAAGGGCGGAAGTTACTAATCATAATCACATCCCTACGGAATCCCTGGCAACACCGCATCGCTCGAATCTAGTACTGACGTTCACAAACAACCTTGCTAACATTAACAAAATCCTTTAACAAACAATTCAAATATCATAGAACAAAGTGAGCGGCTCTCGAAAATTTTTTCCAATGGACCCCAGGTAACATAGAGATGCCCAAAAGATTTACAAACCCGCCTTGTGCACTCGAAGGTTAATAAACCGAGGCCGGTGGGTTGCACACCGTGCGGAAAGAGCCGATTCCAAGCTTGCAAACACACGCAAACCACAGCACTGGCCAAAAATACCCATTCAGATTTCAAACATGTTATGCGAGAAGATTTAAGTTGCGATTCCAATAATGTTGTTTACATGCTCTAGTGTGGCAAATGTCAAATGCAATACATGGGACGAACAGACAATTCCTTCCGATTAAGATTTAATAACCACCGCTCACACGCTCAATCTCTACCTAGCCTCCCTCTTTCGAGACACCTCCGCGAGAAAGGCCAAGAGCTTGATCAACTGAAAGTAACAATATTACGGAATGGCTTTAAAAAAGACTCGGGAGCGCGAACAACGCGATTCATACTTTATTTTCAAGTTTTACACTGTGCAAAAGGGCATCACCGAAAACCACGGTATCCTATCATAATCTCTTTCGATGGCAGAGACCGACAAAAATTCCAAGCCTAATGGACAAAGCACGGCCACTGATTGCGTCGTCTGAGGTCATACCTCTTTTGCATGTTTGTTTCGGCTAGTTATTTCCGTCTGGCGTTCAAATCATTCTTGGGTCCTGCGAAGGCCACATATCCCCTTCTCTTAATTTCTTATTACATTTTTTATTCTATTTTTTGTTTACCATTTCGCATTCTTGGCTATTCTATGAGCTGAGGTTGTGCACACTGACAACATTCCTTTGGCTGCCTCCCCTACTGCCCCCTTTCCCTTAGTGCCCTTCGTTTCTTGATTTTTTTTTTGGCGGGTGCGATGCCGATTTGTAGAGGCTGTAAGGGGCAAAGTATTGCCCCAGGAAAGCAAAAAGAAAAAAAAACACTTTGACAGCTGCTTGACTCCTCTCTTTGTGGTTGGGTAGAGATTCCTTTTCCCCCTGAAATTCCTGCCAGGGTAAGCCCCCCCCCCCCCCTCTTTTCTTTTTGGTTTCCTTACCCCAAACATCTCTGGCGCAGCTCCAGATGCCTTTTCATGCTTTTTGCTTTTTTTATATTTTTACCTATTCTTAATTCGTTTCTTCCTCCTGCTCTGCGTCTAATATAAATAAAGAGGAGGCACCAATGAAGCAAATCACTCTTGAAAAAGATCGGCCCTCCGAATGAAACATGGAGTAAAATGAAAACGTTTCCTTAACCGAAGCGCATACTTCGCGCTATATAAATTTAAGCAGTCAAGTACGTCATGTTCTCGCAAATATATATATATGTACATGAATACTGTAAGGTCGTGTCTCGTTCATGGCCTCCTTGGCCTCTTTCTCCTGCCTATGCTATACGCTCGCCTTCTCTTGGAATCCACTCTGTTACCCTTAATCTCGCCTTCGCATTACATGCCCTTACATTAAAGCATTCAACGCATAATCAAATGGAAACCTGTAGCGCAAGGCGCCTATAGTTCCTTTCCCTTATCGCATACCTCTCTTCGAAGCACCTCCTCTGCGGGACATTCCCTCCTCTCGACGTCCTCGTCCTGGAAGTCGCCGCCGTCGAGGGGGCAGATGCGAGAGCCTTCCTGCGCGCACTGCCCGTAGCAGGACTCGCACAGCACGTGCATGCATGGAAGGAACGCCGTCTTCTTGCGCACCAGACCACAGGCGCCGCATACCCTGTGCTGAGGAATAGGCTTGGCGAAGAGTAGGGGCCGCCAGTCCAATTCAGGGGAAAACCCCACAAGCGTGTACAGCATGCTTCCAGGAGGCGTATCGCTCAACACGTCCGTCTGCTCCGCTTGGAACTGAAATGCCTGCATAATGCACCCCGCAAAAGTACGCTCTTATCTCTGCTTCCAACCTTGTCTATCGGTGCGATTCTAGACTGACCTCGGCTGACTCTTGGCGATAACACGGCTCAGCACGTGTTGCCCCGGCATGACCAATAAACCTCCTTCACCCCGCGACGTCACGAAGATGCGGTGGCGCTGCTGTCAGCAGCGACTTTCGTATGGTAGGCAAAACAGGTTCCGCCTGCCCCTGCTTACCGCAGCTGCTGCAGCTACCAGCGGCTACATCAAGCCTGCGCAGTGCGGAAGCAGCATGTATTGACCAGCTTCGTCAGTGTTGGATCCGCGCAGTAGCATAAAATTAAATTTAAATTAGCCTCGATAGGTTTCTGGCAGATAAATACCGCATTAAAGAGCCGGCTAACAGGGAATGGGCCGCGGTAGTAAAACGCGAAGTCTGGGAGTCGATAGGCACTGCCACTCAATGCACTTAATGCATGCAAGTTACTGCGTTCATTCACCTGAACATCAGCATAATACAAAAGAACGTCTTGCTGGGCAAGTTGGTAGCTCTACATCTTTGGTTTCAGGCGCGAAAACACACACAAGGCAGAAAGACGGGACGGAGCGCCACTCACCGCTGCTTTATTCGAAGGCAACACGCATAAATATATACCGTCTTGCACGCAAAAAATTCTATCATCTTCAGAGTTGATATGATAGCGAACGAGTGGAAAAATTGTTCTCGGCCTTATAAAAAGATATGGATGTGTCTCTGACGCACATGCTTCTTTTCTTTGCAATAAAAAAAGCTTAGATAAATAAGGCGCTCCGTCCCGTCTTTCTGCCTTGTGTTGTGTCTGTTTTCGCGGCTGCAATCAAAGATGTTTAGCATAGTACGCTTGTAACTGCGCAAGGAAAAAAACATATATAGCTGCACACGTGTTTATCACCTTCAGGCGGTGTGCGCGGGGCGCCGGCAGGTTAACTCGCCTCCAAGGAATGCGTTCTATTGTTAATAGCACAACATAATATAACGGCGCGTTTTACGGAATTTAATATTTACTTGAAACTGTTGCTAAATATGACCGGCGTAATTATTTTATTCGAGTAGAAAGAAGTCTGGTAAGTTGTGTCAATCTTGCGCAGTAAAGTTGGCGTGCGTGCCTTGCGCACGTACCTTAAGTGTGCTAAATGCCGCATGCTTTTTTATTGCATCATGCATGTGCCATGTTCAATGAGGTAGTACATGATCGCGAAGCTTGTTTTGAAAGAAGCAGGCCTGCTGCTAACAGACACGTGGCAAGATTGAGAGGGGAAGCGGCAATGAAATGTGTTTTCGTTACTTATGCATTTCATATGTAACTAAATTTGGTGCAAATATGAAACTGGTACGCTAGTTTCTGTAATGCGTTTTATTTTTAGCTATACCTGGTGCAGTCCTTGGGTAATTATAATTAACACCCTCGTCATGTCACCCCAAGATCTTATATATGTGAGCAGAAAGTGCGCGAATATTTTTAGGCCAGCTTGTTCACAAAGCCCTGTTCTGTATGATGACGCTATTAGTTCTTTCTTTAGACGGTCAGTAATTATGCATGCATAGTAACATGAAAACGTTTCTTACAAAAATAACTAACATAGTAGTGCACGTGTAGGAAAAAAAATCGAAAGATTTATTACATTCCTCAATGTCTCAGCAACCGTTTGCGACAAATAGAATCATTTCCATGCGTTGCGAAATTACGAAGGTGTGAGTGATGTCAACAGCAGAAAATGTGAAAGGTCAGAAAACGAACCCTAAAGTTTATTCCCTCGTTTATGGCCTCTTTGCCTTCGCTTTGGTCAAAGAAATGTGGCACTGAAATCAAAGAAAACCTCAAAGAAATCAAGGAATTTACGTAACAATGTTCGACGACTACGCATCTAAAAAGTGTAATTTATAAATTTGTACTGAATATTTTGTTGTAATTTTTCGTCACGGTACAGAAGACACCAAGGGCTAGGACAGAAAATAATTCCCGAAATGAAAAACTTTCTCCAAATCGACCAGTTTAACAAGGGAAGAAGTCGACCTGGCTGGTGCGTGATCCTGCGGCTAAAAACAGCGCTTAAGCGAGACAGATGAGATCGTGGACACGACGCTGTCCCCACTTTTCGCACAACGCGACACGTGTGTCAACAGACGGTGAGCGCATGTCTGTTCCGCCGAAAAAACGCCAGCCCTTCCGCTCACTACTGTCCCGTAGTAAAATCATTCTGGCAATTGCAGAGTGTCAAAAACTTGTTACTTTATTCAATACCTAGTGTAGAAATCAACTGCAGAAACGCTTTCTGTTTACTACTAACCATATATACAATACACAGTGGCGAACTATTTCTCTGAATACGCCGCACGTGGCCAACGCGGGCTCGTGTACTAAGTTGAAAGCCTCAATCATTGCTGTTATTCCCAGAAACTGGAAACGCGCCTACAAGCCTTGAAAACCCGCGCTCAACACCTCTCAGCGACGCCACTCCCTGGCCTTAGGACTACCGCGAGCCCGCTAGCGACTGCAGCGCCACCTCGTGTGTTTGCAAACATGCAGGAGGTCAACAGCTTTCGTTCTGTCTTTCTTTTGGTTTGCTTCATGGAGAAAGGGCACCTCAGGAGAGGCCTTCGCTATACGAGCTACACGCCAGGGAAGTCACGCGCTTTCGCAAGGACTGCTGGGAGTCTTTGGCTGATGGCGCAGACAATAGTGCCGCCAATATTTGCAGTGTTTGTTCGTTTTTCAAATCTGCCGCGACACCACCTTATCGTTTGTTTGCGACGCAAGACGCGACTAGGTTTATCTCGATTGATCGCAGCCAGGCAAAGCTGATTCTACGTTGTTCCGGAATGTTCTAGTAAATTTGCGCCCTTTATCTCGAATGTTCGCTATCAGCTTTAAATTGAGCACGGCCGACAGCGGCGGGCATTCTGTTCGACGACCGCCGAGCACGCTTGTCGCTTCGCCGCCGCCGAGTGATTCAGTCCATTTTGGGTGCAAGTCAGCCCAATAAACAGTTCTTTTAGAAGACCCTTTCGTCCGTCTTCATCGCTGCTTCGACTGCCGTCACCACTACGTGACAATAGTAACAATGGGCGCAGTGGCGTCGTCTGCTGCAGTGCCTGTTGAGCATGCGCAGGCGCACTGAGACGGCGGCCAAGTGAAGAGGGGGGGGGGGGGGGGCGCAGGTAGAAGCTGGCTTCAAAAAATGTGGAGTAACCGCCTCTCCTGAGTTCTTTCTTTCCTCCATAGTTTGCTTCGTTTTCAAGACTGACGTGGATTCTAATATCCTTTACTCAAAAATTGAAAAAAATAATTTCTTCAGAGGAGGATTAAATGCAGTGCCACATGAGTTTGTATTTACTGCAAAGCTGTGGTGCTTAGAATTACGTACGCCGATAGTTCCTGAAGGTGGACCCCGATATTGGAAACAGACATGCTCGATCTTGATGCCGTGTACTGACGGTGAAAATGAATTCGTAGGTGGTTTAGGATGTCTGCTTTATTGCGAAAATCAACTTATCGTCATTATTCTTCTTATTTAATCCCCTTTCGAAATGTTTCAGAGGGAAAGTGAAATGGTTTTCTGAGAATTTAAGGTTCTTTAAGAAATCGCATCCATGAAGCTTCTGGGTAAAGCATGCCAAGTATAGTTTTGCGCTAGCATTTAAAATAGTGACGTAATTGCCGATTAAAACTGCAATGACACGCTTCTCCTCACTGCGTAGGAGACACTCGTGGTGACGTCATTGTATCCGCAACTTCAGACGTCTGCTGCCATCGCCCTCGAGCTGCCGTGCGTTTTCCAACACCGCCAAACAATGCTTCGTGGGCTTCACCTTCGGCGCCGCCGGTTTACTTCCTTGAAGCAACAGTTTCTGAGCTGGAAAGCAGCGCCAGCCTACGTGACGTCATCGTTGGTTCTTCTGCCCGTCGCTGCGCACTGCGGGGAAGCCTGAACGCCGATGTGGCTTTATTTTGCGATTACATCACAATTTCAAATCCTAGCACAAAAACACTTCGCATGCTTTACCTGCAAGTTTCACACATTTTACCCCTTTAAACACGTCAAATTCGAAAACATCTTCACTTGCACTTTAACTGTGCATCATCATGCTGCTCATTTCACTTTCACAGTAGTCGTACTCACTCTTTTCCTTTTTCGGTAGCCTTCTTTCCTGCGCTACTCAAGGCGGAAATCACGGCATAATAAGGACTGGCTTTTTTTTTACCCAGTGGTTTATCTGTGCCTGTGACCGCGGGGGAGGGGGGGGGGGCTATTTCAGGAGTATGCTCTACGCTTTGCATTTACCTGCTTTTCGCCTTCCAGAGCTTGAAACTATTGCTGCTTTCATTGACGAGCAGTCTACCCCGCGTTTTCATATCAGCTGCACCTGTTTTAAATTACTATTCGGGTTCCGCCCCTTTGTCCAAAATCTGCCGCGGTGCCTCAGTGGTTAGGGCGCTCGGATATTGAGCCGGAGTTCCTGGGCTCGAACCCGACTGTGGCGGCCGCGGTTCAATGGAGGCGAAACGCAAACGGCGCCCGTGGGCTGCGCGATGCCAGCGCACGTTAAATATCCCCAGGTGGTCGAAATTATTCCAGGGAGACCTCCACTACGGCACCTCTTTCTTCCTTTCTTCTCTCACTACCTCCTTTACCCCTTCCGGCCGCCGCGGTGGCTCAGTGGTTATGGCGCTCGGCTGCTGGCCCGAAAGACGCGGGTTCGATGCCGGCCCCGGCGTTCGAATTTCGATGGAGGCGAAATTCTAGAGGCCCCTGTATTGTGCGATGTCAGTGCACGTTAAAGAACCCCAGGTGGTCGAAATATCCGGAGCCCTTTACTACGGCGTCCCTCATAGCCTCAGTTGCTTTGGGACGTTAAACCACCATAAAATAAAAAAAAAACCTTTAACCCTTCCCATGCGGCGTGGTTCAGGTGTCCACCGAGATGTGAGAGAGATACTGCGCCATTTCTTTTGCTCAAAAATCTTTAATTTGCAATTGCTTGTCAACAACTACATGGGTCGTACAAGCCCCGCCAGCACCTGCCATCGCAGGGGATAGCGGCGCATCGCTTAAACGCTGCATCACTGCGCCAGGAGGGATATGAGGGCTCTCAGGGATCTATGAATGTAATGTACAGAGTGGCATTCTCCATGTATTTATGAGAATTAACCCATTACGCAATCGCGTCATACCGTTAAGGCAAAGCTTAAGCGTCCCCTCCAGTTTCTTTGCATATCGTCTCCACCGAAAATGCGGCCACTGGTGCCAGGATTCGATCCCGCGACCTTGGGCTCAGCAGCCGAACTATACACGCTTAACATGAACACGCCTATATGGGAGTGAAAAAGGGAGTAAGCTGTCCATAGCGCAATCCATTTAATAACAGGGAGTGCAATAGAGGGCAGCCTACTTCATTTTGTAGCGAGAGCTACATTACGGCTGCATTTCGAGCCTTCAGCGTGGCTTAACCGCCACGCTGTCACGTGGTCGGTCACGTGGTGCGAAGCAGCTGCCGGCGGCGCGGAGCCGTGGCTGATCACGTGGTTCGTCACCTGGTTGGTCACGTGGCCAGCCATGGGGTGCGGAGCAGCTGCTGCTGACGGCGGCAGGGCTCGCCGGCGAAACCGAGCTGCCACAGCTGTGCGCATGCGCCGTGTCATGTGGGACGCAGATGAAGAAGGAACGCCCAGCAAAACAGAGATGCGAAAGACTGACTTTGCAATTCAACTGAGCAAGTTCCACTCAGCCAGACGTAGCTATCGCGTCACTCCAGGTTTAACCAGAGCTAAACCATACCCAAATTTTTTACTCCTTTCTGTTTAGAGTGCATAGCCACTCAGCCACCGCGAGGGGTACTTTGGTGAATAAAAGCGACCAGACTTTCTGCCGTACACCAAGTGAAGAAGTAATGGCGTCAGGTGCATCTGATCTCCCTCTCCTTCACGATGATGCCCTTACAGCATGCGCCCACTTAGACTACGATAGCACGCCTTCTAATGCTACCGCATTGCCAACACGCAATGTAATTGGATGTACAGCTGTGATTTACTTTTAGCTCTGACATTTGAACACGTACTAACCGGCACATGTAAACACCTAGAATCTCGGTCCCGCCCACAATCAGTGACAGTGTTATGAGCGGGATGCACACCAGCCGAAGTGGATTAAGGCGCAGATTCCCTCGATCGGGATGACCACGGTGGCGACTACAGCAGTGGTAAATTTGACACCGTCAGGTGGCCGGCGACCGCACAAAAAAGGATGCCTCGCTGGGAAGGAGCCTGTGGAATTTTTCTCACTCCTGGCTCTGCGGGAATGATCTTCCCGTTTGATTGACGCCCGCAGAAGGACGCCTGTGGCAGCAACCGACGACGAACAGACGACGGGTGAATAAAATGACGACACGTCAAGTAATTAACCGTGTCCGACCGGAGAGAGCTGGCCGCATTTGAGGCCCGCGGGGCCTTAAGAACCTTGAAGTGATTTCGATGGACACGTGCCGCTGGAAATACTGTTGCACCTGTGAAAGAAATAGCAGCGGAATTTGCAATTCCTCCTCACCCGTTCCCACGTGTGGACTCTGCAACGAGTGCTACAGTGCTGTCCAACTTTTCCCATCTTAGAGAAATGTGCCACGTGTTGGATTGGCCACCGCGTGACGAAGAGGCCGAACCTTAGGGGATTTAAGGAGCGTGCTTATGGAGAAAGGACGCTCTGGGCCCTGGCGAGAAGGCTGATCCAGTGCGCTCAACGCACGAACTCTTGAATTTCGGACTGATTGCTTTTACTTTCAATGCGGAAACAAGTTTCGTCAAAGTGCCATTAAACCCGATTGTTTTCATTTTCCCGAACTTCAAGCTTCCATCCTTCCCCGTCCCTTCTGCGGCTCAACCACGCTGCCCTGCATCATAACAACTGGTGATCAGCGGTGGGATATATGCGAGTCCCAATAGTACGCGTGTTTTAGTCCGAGGATTTATTAAAAAGCGAAAGCTTTTACTGCCTTCGACGGAGTGATTTCGCCGTCGCCGCACGTTTAACCTTGAACGTCCTTGCTGCGCCACTGCCATTGCAGCGCATCACGTGACCTCGCTGAGCCGCCGAATCGACTCTTCGCCGTCGCTGCACCGGGGCTCCACAGCTGCGGAGCGGCTGCTGCCTGACCACGTGATCTGCCGAGCCTCAGCTGGATAAAAAGTTAGGTGCGGTTTAACTACTGCTGAACTTGGGTAGAGAGCGAAAACTGTTGAGTATCGGGCAATTAGACTCGGCTTGACGTCTGTAACGTTGAGTGCGTTCCGCACACTGGATAAGCAGCTCGCCCACCCTGCTAAGACTTTCTGACGGGCTAGTTGGCAATAATTCGCTAAATGAACGTTCACAGGAAAAAAAGGTGACGACATCCACCCTGACAGGTGGCAGTTACATTATTGGTTGATTGAGAGTGGTTGGTCACCCAATGAACTCTGCGGCCTATTGTACCGCCCTCTACCGGCGAATCGAAAAGTCAAGTGGTGCGACACCATGGTGGACGGCATAGGGTAAGGCCAATAGCCGAACTTGACCTCGGGCTCACTTGAAGGTCAACCAGCAACGCACGGCGAAACAGCTGTACGTAGCGTAGGGAAGCTTTCGCTTCAAAATTTGGACGTACACGTAAGGCGCCTTACGTGTGTTGTCCACATTTTTTCACCCCCGTTTCACCGCTGGTTGCTAAGCTTTACGGTACTGCCTAATTATATCTGTCATGAACTTGTTATCCAAGCTGTATAACAGTATTACCGTGTTTTGTTTGTGTCACATAAGCGGTTGCGTGTTTTCTGCCAGTTTCTTCCGTGTAGCAATGCCTCGACTTTTACGTGTGTGCCTACGGCCTCTGCTTCGCCTGGCAGTTGAAGTTGGGTAGTTGTAATCAAATCGCACTTGCTTTTTTGCCCCCAGGAGAATTTATTCCTTACCTTCCTGTATGTAAACCGTATTTAAATTAGTTACGCTTGATATGAAATCTCTCGGGGATGTCTCATTCATCACGTGGCCGTGCACTGCAGGTGAATTGCAGCAACTCCTTGCAGCTTCTACCGGTCTCTTCCGTGTAGCAATGCCGTTAGCAATCCCTACGGCCATTTCTTCGCCTGGCATTTGAAGTTGGCGCTTGTAATTAAATCGCATTTGTTTATTTGCCCTCAGGAGAATTTATGCTTTACCTTCCTGTCTGTAAACCGTAGTTAAATCAGTTACGCTTGATGTGAAATCTGTCGGGGATGTCTAATTCATCACGTGGCCGTGCACTGCAGGTCAATTGCAGCCACCCCTGGCAGCTTCTACCAGTCTCTTCCGTGTAGCAATGCCGTTAGCAATCCCTACGGCCATTTCTTCGCCTGGCATTTGAAGTTGGCGCTTGTAATTAAATCGCATTTGTTTATTTGCCCTCAGGAGAATTTATGCTTTACCTTCCTGTCTGTAAACCGTAGTTAAATCAGTTAAGCTTGATGTGAAATCTGTCGGGGATGTCTCATCCATCACGTGGCCGTGCACTGCAGGTGAATTGCAGTCAACCCTCGCAGCCACATGCCGTGGAATTCAGGAACCAGCGCCAGATGAAGGGCGATAGAGTCAAGTTATACATGGAGATGAAAACGAGAAATTAGAACTTCGATGAACGGAATATGGCACTTTCAGAGCGGGAAATCACTCATTCAACTGCTCTACGCAGCATGTCATTTAAAGTGGCTGTCTATTGTTTCCACATTTTTGTTGCACCCTTTAAAAGGTCCATTTCGAGTATCTTTTAACCGGTGTGACACCTCCACTGCTTCGCTCCTCTGTTTATTGTGTTCAGGCGTAAACCATTTCGAGACACTCTGGCTTTGCTTCGTTGACCCGGACCGAACAATAATTATGGTACCTGGATAATTTTTTAGCAGGGTGACATTAAATTTTTAAATTTTATTTTGTGGAGCTCTGTCTTTACAAGGCGTATGGTTTAGAAGTAATTAAGCAAGGGGTTTTAAGCTTTACTCCATCCACTTGTGAATGGAACATTTGCATGCTAACGATGAATTGCCAGATGCTCGAGGCCCTCAAGTTAGTTGCAGCCAACGCTTGGGGAAATGAGATAAATAGGCTCCTATGCTAAAGGTTTCTTGATCCACCGGACCGCGGTGACCAAGTGCGCACTGATATTAATATTAAGTGTTTATCATGACAGGCAAAAGAACTCCTCTTGCGGCCGAGTGTGCTCAGGCACGAATGTCCGCTTTCTGCGAAACATCTCACGCGCGGCAATGTCGTTTTGCCACTTAGATAGGCTCATCCATAAACACCAGGTCTGGAACGAATGACGCGCACAACTCCTAACCCATTTTTGTTTTTAAAACTTTGCTTACATATCAGACGGCCACCAGTGGCAGGTTTTGGGAACAACAGTAGAACACCGGATGCTGTGTGTCCGAAGGGCAAAAAATGAAGCCAAAGCACATCCGCGGCTGCAACGTTGCCTTTTCCGAGACAGGCGTTCTAATTCATGGCACACCAGGGGTCGAAAATAAAGAAGAATCATAGGAGCATAATGCGAACTTTTTTTATTAGTAATTTCTCTCCTCAAGTATTTCGCCTTAGTTCAAGGTCACATGTTGAATAAAAGAGGCCGTTCATTTCACTACAGGTCATCTATCTTTCTCAGACGTATTCAGTACCATTGCCACGAAAGCATAGACAATCATTGACCCCCTATTAAGCTGCAGGGGATCTCTTCCTGTTGTCAGTCCTGTGTGGCCATCACAATCAGAGTACAGAAGTGAAGTTACACACAATGGTGAACATGAAGCTGCTTCGAAGCAAAATCATTCGAGATGAAGACTGTGTTGTGCTTCAGATGGATTTTTCTGTGCTGCATAATTATTCATTAGCAACAATCTGCTGGAATGGATATGCCAGAGGAAAGGAATGGCTTCCGTCCGACGCCTTCTGCGGCGAGGCTCACGGCAGTACTTCCCACTTAAACCGAAGTGTGTCCTCGAACACGAAGCCGTTGTCCTTCATAACGCGAAGATTAAACGACGGACATGCGGAAAAACCTGCTGGGTTACTTGATGTTGTAGGCTTTTGCACCTCTTTGCATTCAGGGCGTGGCTTAATTTCAACGAAGGATCGCGCCACACCTACTAGTGGGTGTATGACCCCCAGCCTTATTTTGTGCTGGAATGGCCACTCAACAGCGTCGTCGTTGTCGCCCTTATGCAAGGTGAACGCCAAACACAGGCGCACAGATCCGTCATCCCTAAAGAATCCCAGTCCAGGTGACATGCAGTAGCCACACAGGTACACCTGCTCGCTCTTGTACGCGGTCCAGCCTTGCGTCAGCGCTTTTTCTTCGAGTAATTTCACTCCTTTGACATCGAAGATCACATGCTCTGCTCGTGGTTCATCCCTTGGGAGCAATTTCTGAATGCGGAGCAGTGTCTCCTCGCATTTATTCACAGTTTCAACTTTAATTTCATGAAATGATGCCAGAATTCGTGAGCAATTGTCATTACTCTGTCTCGTTGCGGCCACCAACTCATCCTTCATTTTTTCTTCCAGTGCCTTTAGGCTGCTCGAAATGTTATCATTCCGCGTTATCAAGTGCTCTTTTAACTGCCCGTTATCACTGGCAATTTCGCGCACACCTGTTTTCATACTTTCTTGAATTTGGATCGTTGCTTGCGTCAGTTTTCCTGTGAGCGCTTCTTTAGAAGTGTTTACCCCATGGGAGATTTCGTTTAGTCTATCACCATGCAGTTTAATATCAGTAACCAGCTCTCTTAGATGGGTTCTCATTTCAACAGCCTGCTGCTCAATGACTCGTTGGAAAGATGTTGAGAGTGCTGTGTCCTCCGTGTCGTTGAGCTGATGGCCACACTCGGGTGCAAGAGGCGTCGACTGTGTTGCACAGTCCGATCTCAGGTGTGCGCACACATCGCTGCAAAGAACCGAGGCCGAACACTTGGGGCACTGTGCAGAGTGGTGTCGACATTCTCGCTGGAAATGCTCGGAGAGCAGGGCAGCAGCCACCACAGTCCCGCAGCCGTGTTTTGCGTTCCAGCATTTAACCTGCAATGGGCAAAGCAAGAATGCGCTGAAAACGACTGCGACTGTAATGAAGCCATCCGGCTACAGTTCACAGCAAGCTATAACTTTGGTCCCGTTTGCTCTCGACCGCTGAATTAGTTTCAACTGCCGAGATGCAGTTACATAATATCCCAGTGTTCGTGTGCGTGCAAAAGTGTCGGTAGAGCAAGACTTTTTTTTTTTTTGCAGCGAGCTGTGTACCTCTACCATCCAAGGAAGTTTTCGTGTCGTTGTCGTACGCAAAAAACGCCAGGCTAAAAACTTAATAGAGACAGCGTATCTCCTTTAAAATCAGGCATACACCTCAGTACTCGTGTTCAATAAGAAAAATCACAAAACAAGCATCAAAAGCACATGATGGATGATAAGGCGCGTGTGAACAGTGGGAACACCGTCTTACGCATTCCGGTAAACATTAGGTTTGCAGCTGCTTCGAAAGGGGTTGACGTCATTAGAAGACCTCGTCTGAAGTGCAAACAGCATGATGTATGCAGGCCATGTCGACTGCGGAGATGTGTGTGCCGTGAATAAAAGCGATGGAGTCGTAATTTTCATGGCATGCATCTCACCGAATACACCCAAAGCTGACATTGAGTGCTTCATGCGCAATAGCGATGGATAACACCATTGTCCGGGAAATTAAGGTGGATATACCAAAACCGCCAAACAAGTTGTTCATCCAATTCATCATGTAAGAGTTCGCACTCACGTGTTTCACTAATGCAACTCAACCACCATTTATGGCGGTTGGTTGAGTTAAACTTTAGCAAAGAGTATCTCTACAGTCAGAACTGAAACTCTCAGCATATATCATACTGATCATGAAGCAGTCGTGAATGTCATTGTGAAGTAATAAAGGGTACCATAAGTAAATTTCACTTGTCTCTGGCTTCACTCTTTGTAGAGCCACGTGTGTGAATTTTCAAGTGACGTCGCAATGAGTGATTGGTGTCATTTTTCAGCTTCGCTGCCCAACCACCTTCACGGTGTAGACAGGAGCCTCAAGTTTGTTTGTTTTTTCGCACGTTGCGAAGGCCTCAGTGTCACCGCGTCACCTGTGCTCCTTGCAAGCAGATTCTGCCGAATTTATCGTCAGTAGTAGCGAGTTTTCACCGGGGCTTCACTGAAGGCTCACGGGTTATGACGCACCGCACAGGATAACACGCATACACGACCCTTATTCTGAGAAATGGCCAAGGTGTTTGCACCGTACTTAATTCCTTTACTCCGTTATATTGCGCGCTCTTCGCTTATGCATGTCCGCAGTTGTCCAAGGAGGCGGGTAGCCAGTCGCCACAACACCTGTAAGTGCAGCGCGACTGTCAGTGAAGATAACCGACGCCGTTGGGGCATACGTGGCGTAAGCCAGCAGTCACTGAAACTAAGGAGCACAGGGGATTTTTTTGTACAATTTGTGGTGTTAATTAATCGAAGATTAATGTGTAATTATTTCATCGCCTCAATATAACAATAGGAAACAAGAAGAAAAACACGATGAAGCCAATGGGACGCGAACCAACGACCTCCGAATCTCGCTCCGGAGCTCGGATGGTGGGTGTCTGCGCCGCAGCCTCATTCGCCACTCTCGCATCTCTCCCTGCCGCGTACAAACCCGTCGCTCCCCATCCTATGCCTCGTTTCCTGAAATTTCCCGCTCCTTCGAGACCCAGGGAAAAAAAATTATTGTTCTTCCATCCTGAACAACTCAGCCTTTGACATGCTCTTCACGGGGGCAGGATAAGTCCTGCTTCAATTTAGCATGCAGACCGAGAAGGACCAGGGGTTAAGGCACTGTCCGGTGAACGCTATTACAATCGAGGAGGACCACTTTCTGTGGCTGTGCCACCGAGGTTAGGGAGAAAAAGGTAAGGAGATCGGCCATGGTTCCCGCACCGTCAGGAGCACCCTGTCCACCCCGCATTGCCCCTCTAGCATCCGCACATCAAGCCTGTACTATGAACAACCCGCTCTCCCCGGCAAGGGTACAAAAACCTGTCTCCTTCCTCCTCATGTCCAGCCTAAGCTGAAAATAACAATTGATCACTTTGAACAAACATTAATATCAATAACACTCGAGGAGAGGCGGGCGCGTCTCTACATCGTACTCTCAGCACCCGAGAGAAATGAGGTTGAGGTCTTTCAGTTGAGAAAAATAAAGCAGATTTGGACAAAGAAACTTAAAATATTCTCCAGTGATGACATTGCTGTTGAGGCAGGTATAGAGCGCGCAATGATATTGCAACTAGCGACCCATATATCACCCCCCCCCCCCCCGACAATAACCACGAAAGGGTAAAGGAACATACAACCACATTAAACTGAACACCTGGAGAGCCACACCTTCCGGAAAATATAATCAACCTATCAAGCTCCCAACTTACCTCCGATGAAAAGTCCCTTTTATCAGGAGGCCCAAAAATTTTGCCCAAATAATGGCCAGCATAATGAGTACCAATTACTCAAGGATCTGGATTACTTTTCTCGAACACTTAGACTACGGGAATATTTTTTCGACAAACCAAACCAAAATAATGCTTGGTGCCCCAAACCTCAGGGACAGTAGACACCCAATACTGCCAGGGATAAATATCCTGACCTATATATTAAAGCGATACAAAAAGACATTCTTCAGGCCTTCGAAACACTAAAACCTGGCCCACCCAACTTCACACAAAAAAAAACACGTAACGCGTTAGGCTCACTTAGGAAACGAACCGACATCGTCTTTGAGCCCGCCGATAATATTCAGGAGGGCAAGCGCCAGCTCCACGACTCAAAATTCTGTAAGAAACTACGATCAGACCCGAACTCTGAACACCAGAAGATCATAGCAAAAGCTCTCATTAAACTAACCGATGAAGGTGAATTACCACCGCGAAACGTAAGCCGCTGACGCCAAAATATGCCTCCATGGGGCGCTTTTACATGCTTCCGAAAATACACAAACGTCATCATCCAGGACGGCCAATTGTTTCAGGCGTCGGCACACTGACAGAACCGATCTCATATTACATCGATTCTCTCATCAAACATATATCCGTAACATCCATCTTACATACCCGATGCTAAGCATTTCCTGAGAGAATTGTCCGATGTCACCTTCCCTCACGGCGCTTTCCTAGTTACCCTGGACGTGGTGTCACTTTACACTAACATTCCACATGACGACAGAATCCAGGCCATGCTCGGAGCATATAAAGAACACAGAACCCGAGACTCTCCCAGTCCAAGTGCTATCGAGACACTTGCAGGTTTGGTAATTAACCTGAACACTTTCGAATTCAACAACTCATATTATCTTCAAACGAGTGGTACGGCTATGGACACTAAAATGACACCAAATTACTCCAACATATTAATGAACAAAATTGAATTACACTTTTTTTCCTGATATCCAACCAAACTGCTTTTTTCAAACGTTTTCTTGATGACATATTCATAAGTTGAACAGAAACAGAGGAAGAACTAATTAAGTTTATCACCTCATTTAGCAACATACATCCAAATATCTTTCACTCACACCTACTCAACTAATATGATTAACTTCCTTGATGTTTTGGTTCGTGTTGAAGGGGGTGCATTAATCAGTAGCGTTTATAAAAACCAGCAGACATGCAACAGTACCTTCATTTCAGCAGTTGCCACCCACGCCGCTGCAAAAGTTCAATTCCATACTCACTGGCAATCCGATTCAAACGCATTTAGTCGCGATCGGAAGATTTTCAAAAAATGCTAATCACATGCGCGAAGATTTAAAGAAACAGCGCTACCCGTCCTCTACCATCCACGATGCCATTAAAAGGGCGAAAAATACGAATCATAATGACATCCCTACGGAATCCCTGCCAACACCGCATCACTCGAATCTAGTACTGACGTTCACAAACAACGTTGCAAACATTACAAAATCCTTTAACAAACAATTCAAATATCATAGAACAAAGTGAGCGGCTCTCAATAATTTTTTCCAATGGACTTCAGGTAACATAGAGATGGCCAAAAGATTTACAAACCCGCCTTGTGCACTCAAAGGTTAATAAACCGATGCCGGTGGGTTGCACACCGTGCGGAAAGAGCCGATTCCAAGCTTGCAAACACACGCAAACCACAGCACTGGCCAAAAGTACCCATTCAGATTTCAAACATGTTATGCGAGAAGATTTAAGTTGCGATTCCAGTAATGTTGTTTACATGCTCGAGTGTGGCAAATGTCAAATGCAATACATGGGACAAACATACAATTCCTTCCGATTAAGATTTAATAACCACCACTCACATGCTCAATCTCTGCCTAGCCTCCCTCTTTCGAGACACCTCCGCGAGAGAGGCCAAGAGTTTGATGAAGTTAAAGCAACAATATTACGAAGTGGCTTTAAAAACACTCGGGAGCGCGAACAACGCGATTCATACTTTGTTTTCAAGTTTTACACAATGCAAAAGGGCATCAACGAATATCACGGTACCCTATCATAATCTCTTTCGATGGCAGAGACCGGCAAAAATTCCCAGCCTAATGGACAAAGCACCGCCGCTGATTGCGTCGTCTGAGGTCATACCCCTGTTGCATGTCTGTTTCGGCTAGTTATTTATTTCCATCTGGCGTTCAAATCATTCTTGGGTCCTCCGAAGGCCACATACCTCCTTCTCTTTTAATTTCTGATTACATTTTTATTCTATTTTTTGTTTACCATTTCGCATTCTTGACTATTCTATGAGTTGAGGTTGCTCAAACTGACAACATTCCTTTGGCTGCCTCCCCTACTGCCCCCTTTCCTTTTCGTTTTTTTCTTGTTTTTTTTTTTGCGGGTGAGATGTCCATTTGCAGAGGCTGCAAGGGGCAAAGTATTGCCCGAGAAAAGGAAAAAAAAACACTGTTTGACAGCTGCTTGACTCCTCTCTTTGTGGTTGGGCCGAGATTCTTTTCCCCCCTGAAATTTTTGCCAAGGTAAGCCCGCCTCCTCTTTTCTTTTTGGTTTCCTTACCCCAAACAGCTCTCGCACAGCTCCAGACGCTTTTTCCTGCTTTTTGCTTTTTTATATTTTTACTTATTCTGTATTGTCTTTTCTTCCTCCTCTTCTGCGTCTAATATAAATAAAGAGGAGGCACCAATGAAGTAAATCACTCTTGAAAAAGATCGGTCCTCCGATCGAAACATGGAGTAAAATTAAAACGTTTCCTTAAAGAAAGCGCATACTTCGCGCTATATAATTTTAAGCAGTCAAGTACGTCATGTTCTCGCAAATACATATATGTGCATGAATACTGTAAGGTCGTGTCTCGTTCATGGCCTCCTTGGCCTCTTTCTCCCGCCTATGCTATACGCTCGCCTTCTCTTGGAATCCACTCTGTTGCCCTTAATCTCGCCTTCGCATTACATGCCCTTACATTAAAGCATCCAAGGCATAATCAAATAGAAACCCGAAGCGCAAGGCGTCTACAGTTTCTTTCCCTAATCGCATACCTCTCTTCGAAGCACCTCCTCTGCGGGACATTCCCTCCTCTCGACGTCCTCGTCCTGGAAGTGGCAGCCGTCGAGGGGGCAGATGCGAGAGCCTTCCTGCGCGCACTGCCCGTAGCAGGACTCGCACAGCACGTGCATGCATGGCAGGAACGCCGTCTTCTTGCGCACCAGACCACAGGCGCCGCATACCCTGTGCTGAGGAATAGGCTTGGCGAAGAGTAGGGGCCGCCAGTCCAATTCAGGGGAGAACCCCACAAGCGTGTACAGCATGCTTCCAGGAGGCGTATCGTTCAACACGTCCGTCTGCTCCGCTTGGAACTGAAATGCCTGCCTAATGCACCCCGCAAAAGTACGCTCTTATCTCTGCTTCCAACCTTGTCTATCGGTGCGATTCTAGACTCTGACCTCGGCTGACTCTTGGCGATAACACGGCTCAGCACGTGTTGCCCCGGCGGGACCAATAGACCTCCTTCACCCCGCGACGTCACAAAGTTGCGGTGGCGCTGATGTCAGCAGCGACTTTCGTATGGTAGGCAAAACAGGTTCCGCCTGCCCGTGCTTACCGCAGCTGCTGCAGCTACCGGCGGCTAACTCAAGCCTGCGCAGTGCGGAAGCAGCATGTATTGACCAGCTGCGTCACTGTTGGATCCGCGTAGTAGCATAAAAGGAAATTTAAATTAGCCTCGATAGCTTTCTGGCAGATAAATACCGCATTAGGGAGCCGGCTAACAGGGAATGGGCCGCGGTAGTAAAGCGCGAAGTCTGGGAGTCGATCGGCGTTGCCACTCACTGTACTTAATCGCATGCAAGTTACTGCGTTCATTCACCTGAACATCAGCATAGTACAAAAGAACGTCTTGCTGGGCAAGTTGGTAGCTTTACATCTTTGGTTACAGGCGCGAAAACAGACACAACACAAGGCAGAAAGACGGGACAGAGCGCCACTCACCGCTGCTTTATTCGAAGGCAACACGCACAAATATATACCGTCTTACACGCAAGAAATACTATCATCTTCAGAGTTGATATGATAGCGAACGAGTGGAAAAATTTTTCTCGGCCTTATAAAAAGATATGGACGTGTCTCTGACGCACATGCTTCTTTTATTTGCAATAAAAAAAAAGCTTAGATTAATTAAGGCGCTCCGTCCCGTCTTTCTGCCTTGTGTTGTGTCTGTTCTCGCGCCTGTAACCAAAGATGTTTATCATAGTACGCCTGTAACTGCACAAGGAAAAAAAAACATATATAGCTGCACACGTATTTATCACCTTGAGCCGGTGTGCACGGGGCACCGGCAGGTTAACTCGCCTCCAAGGAATGCGTTCTTTTGTTAATAGCACAGCATGATATAACGGCGCGTTTTACGGAATTTAATATTGACTTGAAACTGTTGCTACATATAACCGGCGTAATTATTTGATTCGAGTAGAAAGAAGTCTGGTAAGTTGTGTCAATCTTGCGCAGTAAAGTTGGCGTGCGTGCCTTGCGTACGTACCTTAAGTGTGCTAAATGCCGCATGCTTCTTTATTGCATCATGCATGTGCCATGTTCAATGAGGTAGTACATGATCGCGAAGCTTGTTTTTTGAAAGAAGCAGGCCTGCTGCTAACAGGCACGTGGCAAGATTGAGAGGGGAAGCGGCAATGAAACGTGTTTTCGTTATTTATGCATTCCATATGTAACTAAATTTGGTGCAAATATGAAATTAGTACGCTAGTTTCTGTAATGCGTTTTATTTTTAGCTATACGTGGTGCAGTTCTTGGGTAATTATAATTAACAGCCTCGTCAAGTCACCCAAAGTCTTAAACAATTGAGCAGAAAGTGCGCAAAAATTTTTATGCCAGCTTGTTCACAGAGCCCTGTTCTGTATGATGACGCTACTAGTTTCTTTTTTAGACGGTCAGTACTTATGCATGCATAGTAACATGAAAACGTTGCTTACAAAGATAACTAACACAGTAGTGCACGTGTAGGAAAAAAAATCGAGAGATTTATTACATTCCTCAATGTCTCAGGAACCGTTTGCGACAAATAGAATCATTTCCATGCGTTACGAAATTACGAATGTGTGAGTGATTTCAACCGCAGAAAATGTGAAAGGTCAGAAAACGAACCTTAAATTTATTCCCTCGTTTATGGCCTCTTCGCCTTCGCTTTGGTCAAAGAAATGTGGCACTGAAATCAAAGAAAACCTCGAAGAAATCAAGGAAATTACGTAACAATGTTCGACGACTACACATCTAAAAAGTGTAATTTATAAATTTATACTGAATTTTTTGCTGTAATTTTTCGTCACGGTACAGAACACACCAAGGGCTAGGAAAGAAAATAATTCCCGAAATGAAAAACTTTCACCAAATCGACCAGTTTAACAAGGGAAGAAGTCGGCCTGGCTGGTGCGTGATCCTGCGGATAAAAACAGCGCTTAAGCGAGAGAGATGAGATCGGAGACACGACGCTCTCCCCACATTTAGCACAGTGCGACACGTGTGTCAACAGACGACGAGCGCACGTCTGTTCCGCCGAAACAACGCCAGCCCTTCCGCTCACTACTGTCCCGAAGTAAAATCATTCAGGCAGTTGCAGAGTGTCAAATACTTGTTACTCTATTCAACACCTAGCCTAGAAATCAACTGCAGAAGCGCTTTCTGTTTACTGCTAACCATATATACAACACACAGTGGCGAACTATTTCTCCGAATACGCCGCGCGTGGCCAACGCGGGCTCGTGTGCTAAGTTGAAAGCCTCAATCATTGCTGTCATTCCCAGAAACTGGAAACGCGCCTACAAGCCTTGAAAACCCGCGCTCAACACCTTTCAGCGACGCCACTCCCTGGCCTTATGCCTACCGCGAGCCCGCTAGCGACTGCAGCGCCACCTCGTTTGCTTGCAAACATGCAGGAGGTCTATAGCTTTCGTTCTGTCTTTCTTTTGGTTTGCTTCATGGAGAAAGGACACCTCAGGAGAGGCCTTCGCTATGCGAGCTACACCCCAGGGAAGTCACGCGCTTTCGCAAGGACTGCTGGGAGTCTTTGGCTGATGGCGCAGACAAAATTAATAATAGTAACAGTGGGCGCAGCGGCGTCGTCTGCTGCAGCGCTGCTGCGGTCTGCTTCAGGTGGTTTAGGATGTCTATTGCGAAAATCAACTGATCGTCATAATTGTTCTTATTTCTCCCCTTTCGAAGTGTTTCAAAGGGAAAGTGAAATGGTTTTTTGAGAATGTGAGGTTCTTTAAGAAATCCACTCCATGCAGCTTCTGGGTAAAGCATGCCAAGTATAGTTTTGCGCTTGCATCTAAAATAGTGACGTAATTTGCGATTAAAACTGCAATGACACGCTTCTCCTCACTGCGTAGGAGAAACTCGTGGTGACGTCATTGTATCCGCAACTTTAGACGTCTGCTGCCATCGCCCTCGAGCTGCCGTGCGTTTTCCAACACCGCCAAACAATGCTTCGTGGCTTCACCTTCGGCAGTTTCTGAGCTGGAAAGCAGCGCCAGCCTACGTGACGTCATCGTTGGGTCTTCCGCCCTTCGCTGCGCACTGCAGGGAAGCCTGAACGCCGATGTGGCTTTATTCTGCGATTACATCACAATTTCAAATCCTAGCACAAAAACACTTCGCATGGTTTAAATGCAAGTTTCACACATTTTACCCCTTTAAACACGTAAACTTCGAAAACATCTTCACTTGCACTTTAACTGTGCATCATCATGTTGCTCATGTCACTTTCACAGTAATCGTACTCACTCTTTTCCTTTTTCGGTAGCCTTCTCTCCTGCGCTACTCAAGGCGGCAATCACAGCACAATAATGATTGGCTTTTTTTAGCCAGTGGTTTATCTGTGCCTGTGACAGCGGGGGGGGGGGGGGGGGCGTATTTCAGGAGTATGCCCTACGCTTTGCATTTACCTGCTTTTCGCCTTCCAGAGCTTGAAACTATTGCTGCTTTCATTGACGAGCAGTCTACCCCGCGTTTTCATATCAGCTGCACCTGTTTTAAATTACTATTCGGTTTCCGCCAATTTGTCCAAAATCCGCCGCGGTGCCTCAGTGGTTAGGGCGCTCGGATATTGAGCCGGAGTTCCTGGGCTCGAACCCGACTGTGGCGGCCGCGGTTCAATGGAGGCGAAACGCAAACGGCGCCCGTTGGCTGTGCGATGCCAGCTGGCATCGCACAGCCCACGGGCGCACGTTAAATATCCCCGGGTGGTCGAAATTATTCCAGGGAGACCTCCACTACGGCACCTCTTTCTTCCTTTCTTCTCTCACTACCTCCTTTACCCCTTCCGGCCGCCGCGGTGGCTCAGTGGTTATGGCGCTCGGCTGCTGGCCCGAAAGACGCGGGTTCGATCCCGGCCCTGGCGGTCGAATTTCGATGGAGGCGAAATTCTAGAGGCCCCTGTACTGTGCGATGTCAGTGCACTTTAAAGAACCTCAGGTGGTCGAAATTTCCGGAGCCCTTCACTACGGCGTCCCTCATAGCCTCAGTTGCTTTGGGACGTTAAACCATCGTAAAATAAAAAAAAAAACCTTTAACCCTTCCCTCGCGGCGTGGTTCAGGTATCCACCGAAATGTGAGAGAGATACTGCGCCATTTCTTTTCCTCAAAAACCAATCTTTAATTTGCAATTGCTTGCCAACAGCTGCATGAGTCGTACAAGCCCCGCCAGCACCTGCCATCGCAGGGGATAGCGGCGCATATCGCTTAAACGCTGCATCACTGCGCCAGGAGGGCTATGAGGGCTCGCAGGGATCTATGAATGTAATGTACAGAATGGCATTCTCCATGTATTTATGAGAATTAACCCATTACGCAATCGCGTCATACCCTTAAGGCAAAGCTTAAGCGTCCCCTTTAGTTTCTTTGCATTTCGTCTCCACCGAAAATGCGGTCACTGGTGCCAGGATTCGATCCCGCGACCTTGGGCTCAGCAGCCGAACTACACACGCTTAACATGAACACGCCTATATGGGAGTGAAAAGGGGAGTAAGCTGTCCATAGCGCACTCTATTTAATATTAGGGAGTGCAATGGATGGCAGCCTACTTCATTTTGTAGCGAGAGCTACATTACGGCTGCATTTCGAGCCTTCAGCGTGGCTTAACCGCCACGCTGTCACGTGGTCGGTCACGTGGTGCGAAGCAGCTGCCGGCGGCGCGGAGCCGTGGCTGATCACGTGGTTCGTCACCTGGTTGGTCACGTGGCCAGCCATGGGGTGCGGAGCAGCTGCTGCTGACGGCGGCAGGGCGCACCGGCGAAACCGAACTGCCACAGCTGTGCGCATGCGCCGTGTCAAGTCGGACGCAGATGAAGAAGGAACGCCAAGCGAAACAGAGCTGTGAAAGACTGACTGCAATTCAACTGAGCAAGTCCCACTCGGCCAGACGTAGCTATCGCGTCACTCCAGGTTTAACCTGAGCTAAACCGCCGCCAATTTTTTTACTCCTTTCTGTTTAGAGTGCATAGCCACTCAGCCACCGCCAGGGGCATTTTGGTGAATAAAAGCGACCAGACTTTCTGCCGTACACCAAGTGAAGAAGTGATGGCGTCAGGTGCATCTGATCTCCCTCTCCCTCACGATGATGCCCTTACAGCATGCGCCCAATTAGACCACGATAGCACCCCTTCTAATGCTACCGCACTGCCAACGCACAATGTAATTGGATGTACAGCTGTGATTCATTTTCAGCTCTGACATTTAAAATATACTAACCAGCCCATGCAAACACCTAGAATCTCGGTCCCGCCCACAATCAGTGCCAGCCTGTTATGAGCGGGATGCACACCAGCCGAAGTGGATTAAGGCGCATTTTCCCTCTATCGGGATGACCACAGTGGCGACTACAGCAGTGGTAAATTGACACCGTCAGGTGGCCGGCGACCGCACAAAAAAGGATGCCTCGCTGGGAAGGAGCCTGTGGAATTTTTCTCACGCTTGGCTCTGCGGGAATGATCTTCCCGTTTGATTGACTCCCGCAGAAGGACGCCTGTGGCAGCAACCGACGACGGACAGACGACGGGTGTATAAAAGAACGACACGTCAAGTAATTAACCGTGTCCGACCGGAGAGAGCTGGCCGCAGTTGAGGCCCGTGGGGCCGGAAGAACCATAAGTGATTTCGATGGACACGTGCCGCTGGCAATACTGTTGCACCTCTGAAAGAAATAGGAGCGGAATTTGCAACTCCTCCTCACCCGTTCCCACTTGTGGACTCTGCAACGAGTGCTACACTGCTGTCCAACTTTTCCCATCTTAGAGAATTGTGCCAGGTGTTGGATTGGCCACCGCCTGACGAAGAGGCAGAACCTTAGGGGATTTAAGGAGCGTGCTGATGGAGAAAGGATGCTCTGGGCCCTGGCGAGAAGGCTGATCCAGTCGCTCAACGCACGAACTCTTGAATTTTGGACTGTTTGCTTTTACTTTCAACGTGTAAACAAGTTTCGTCGAAGTGCTATTAAACCCGCTTGTTTTCATTTTCCCAAACTTCAAGCTTCCATCCTTCCCCGTCCCTTCTGCGGCTCAACCACGCTGCCCTCCATCATAACAACTGGTGATCAGCGGTGGGATATATGCGAGTTCTAATAGTACGCGTGTTTTAGTCCGAGGATTTATTAAAAAGCGAAAGTTTTTACTGTCATCGACGGAGTGATTTCGCCGTCGCCGCACTTTTAACCTTGAACGTCCTTGCTGCGCCACTGCCATTGCAGCGCATCACGTGACCTCGCTGAGCCGCCGAATCGAGTCTTCGCCGTCGCTGCTCGGAGGCTCCACAGCCGCGGAGCGGCTGCTGCCTGACCACATGATCTGCCGAGCCTCAGCTGGATAAAAAAGTTAGGTGCGGTTTAACTACTGCTGAACTTGGGTAGAGAGCGAAGACTGTTGAGTATCGGGCAATTAGACGCGGCTCGACGTCTGTAACGTTGAGTGCGTTCCACACACTGGATAGGCAGCTCGCCCATCCTGCTAAGGCTTTCTGACGGGCTAGTTGGTACATATTCGTTTCTGAAGGCTGTGCGCTAAATGAACGTTCACAGGAAAAAAAAGGAGACGACATCCACCCTGACAGGTGGCAGTTAAATTAATGGTTGATCGAGAGAGGTTGATCACCTAATGAACGCTGCGGCCTATTGTACCGCCCTCTACCGGCGAATCGAAATGTCAAGTGGTGCGACACCATGGTGGACGGCATACGGTAAGGCCTATAGCCGCACTTGACCTCGGGCTCACTTGAAGGTCAACAGGCAACGCACGGCTAAACAGCTGTAGCTAGCGTAGGGAAGCTTTCGCTTCAAAATTTGGACGTACACGTAAGGCGCCTTTCGTGTGTTGTCCACCTTTTTTCGCCCCCGTTTCGCCGCTGGTTGCTAAGCTTTACAGTACTGCCTAATTGTATCTGTCATGGCCTTGTTATCCAAGCTGTATAACAGTATTACCGTGTTTTGTTTGTGTAACATAAGCGGTTGCGTGTTTTCTGCTAGTTTCTTCCGTGTAGCAATGCCTCGACTTTTACGTGTGTGCCTAACGGCCTCTGCTTCGCCTTGCAGTTGAAGTTGGGTGGTTGGAATCAAATCGCACTTGTTTGTTTGCCCTCAGGAGAATTTATGCCTTACCGTCCTGTATGTAAACCGTAGTTAAATTAGTTACGGTTGATGTGAAATCTCTCGGGGATGTCTCATTCATCAAGTGGCCGTGCACTGCAGGTGAATTGCAGCATCCCCTTGCAGCTTCTACCAGTATCATCCGTGTAGCAATGCCGTTAGCAATCCCTGCGGCCATTGCTACGTCTGGCATTTGAAGTTGGCGCTTGTAATTAAATCGCATTTGTTTATTTGCCCTCAGGAGAATTTATGCTTTACCTTCCTGTCTGTAAACCGCAGTTAAATCAGTTAGGTTTGATGTGAAATCTATCTGGGATGTCTCATTCATCACGTGGCCGTGCACTGCAGGTGAATTGCAGTCGACCCTCGCAGCCACATGCCGTGGAATTCAGGAACCAGCGCCAAATGAAGGGCGATAGGGTCAAGTTATAAATGAAGATGAAAACGAGAAATTAATGAACGGAATATGGCACTTTCAGAGCGGGAAATCGCTCATTCAACTGCTCTACGCAGCATGTCATTTAAAGTGGCTGTTTATTGTTTCCACAATTTTGTTGCTCCCTTTAAAAGGTCCATTTCGAGTATCATTTGACCTGTGTGATACCTCCACTCCTTCGCTCCTGTATTTTTTTTTGTGTTCAGGCGTAAACTGGGTCGAGACAATTCGCCTTTTCTTTCTTGACCGGGACCGAAAAATAATTATGGAACTTGGACAAACATTTAGCAGACAGACTAATTTTTTATGAATTCTTTTATGTTGCTCTGTCTTTATAAGGCGTATGGTTTAGAGGTAATAAAGCAAGGGCTTTTAAGCCTTACTCCATCCTATTGTGAATGGAACATTTGCATACCAACGATGAATTGCGAGATGCTCGAAGCCCTCAAGTCAGTTTCAACCTACGCTTGGGGAAATGAGATAAGTAGGCTCCTGTGCTAAAGGTTTCTTGACCCACCGGACCGCCGTGACCAAGTGCGCACTGATAGGAAGATTAGGTGTTTATCATGACAGGCAGAAGTTTTTAAACTCCTCTTGCGGCCGAGTTTGCTCAGGCACGGATGTTGGCTTTCTGCGAAACATCTCACGCACGGCAATGTCGTTTTGCCACTTAGATAGGCTCATCCATAAACACCAAGTCTGGAATGAATGACGCGCACGTCTCCTAACCTAAGTTTTTCTTCATTTTCCTCACAGCTCAGGCGACCACCCGCGGCAGCTAGCTTTGGGAACAGCAGTAGAACACCCGATGCTGTGTCCGGAGGGCAAAAAATGAAGCCATAGCACATCCGCGGCGGCAACGTTGTCTTTTCCGAGACGCGTTCTAATTCATGGTACACCAGGGGCCGAAAATAAAGAAGGAACGTAAGAAAATAATGTGAACTTCCCTTTATTAGTAATTTCTCTCCTCGTGTTTGTCGCCTTAGTTCAAGGTCACATTCTGAATCACCGAGACCGTTCATTTCACAACGGGTCATCTGTCCTTCTCACGGTTATTCAATACCATAGCCGCGAAAGCATAGACAATCATTGACCCCCTATTAAGCTGCAGGCGATCTCTTCCTGTTGTCAGTCCTGTGTGGCCATCACAATTAGGGTACAGAAGTGAAGTTACCCAACGTGGTAAACATGAAGCAATGAAGCTGCTGCAAAGCAAAATCATTCGGCATGAAGACTGTGTTGTGCTTCTGATGGATTTTTCTGTACTGCATAGATTATTCATCAGCAACAATCTGCTGTAATGGATATGCCAGAGGAAAGGAATGCCTTCCATCCGACGCCTTCTGCCGGCGAGGCTCATGGGAGCACTTCCCATTTAATCCGAAGCGTGTCCTCCAACACGTAGCCGTCGGCGCTGAGATATTCAAGATCAAACGAAGGGTAACAAAAATAACGTTCTGGATAACTTGATGTTGTAGGCTTTTGAACCTCTTTCATTTCACGGCGTGGCTTATTTCCAATGAACAATTCCTCCACACCTACTCGTGGGTGTATGACCCCCAGCCGTATTTTGTGCTGGAATGGCCACTCAACAGCGTCGTCGTTGTCGCCCTTATGCAAGGTCAACGCCAAACACAGGAGCACAGATCTACCATCCTTGATGAATTGCAGTCCAGGTGACATGCAGTAGCCACACAGGTACACCTGCTCGCTATCGTACTCGGCCCAGCCTAGCATCAGCGCTTTTTTTTCGAGCGATTTCACTCCTTTGACATCGAAGATCACATGCTCTCCTTGTGCGTCACCTTTTCGAAGCAATGTCCTAATGCGGTCCAGTTTCTTCTCGCTGTTCTGTAGTTTCAAATTTCATTTCATGAATTGATGCTACAATTTGTGAGCAGTTGCGGGAGATCTCTTTCGTTTTGGCCGCCAACTCATCCTTAATTTTTTTCTCCAGTGTGTTTAGGTTGCCGGAAAGGTTTTCATTCCGAGTTATCAAGTGCTCTTTCAACCGCTCGTTATCACTGGTGATTTCGCGCACGCCTGTTGTGACACTTTCTTGAATTTGGCTCGTTGCTTCGGTCACTTTTCCTGTGAGCGCTTCTTTAAAAGTGTTTATCCCATGGGAGACTTCGTTCAGTCTATCACCATGCAGTTTAACATCAGTAACCAGCTCTCTTAGATGGGTTCTCATTTCAACAGCCTGCTGCTCAATGACTCGTTGGAAAGATGTTGAGAGTGCTGTGTCCTCCGTGTCGTTGAGGTGATGGCCAGACTCAGGTGCAAGATGCGTCGCCTGTGTTGCACAGTCTGATATCAGGTGTGCGCACACATCGCTGCAAAGAACCGAGGCCGAACACTTGGGGCACCGTGCAGAGTGGTGTCCACATTCTCACTGGAAATGCTCGGAGAGCAGGGAAGCAGCCACCACAGTCCCGCAGCCGTGTTTTGCGTTCCAGCATTTAACCTGCAATGAGTAAAGCAAGAATGCGCTGAAAACGTCTGCGACTGTAATAAAGCCACCGGGCGACGGTTCCCACCAAGCTATAACTTTTGCCCTGTTTGCTCTCGACCGCTGAATTGGTTTCAACTGCCCAGATGCAGCTACCTAAAATCCCAGTGTTCGTGTGCGTGCAAAAGTGTCGGTAGAGCAAGACTTTTTTTTTTTTGCAGCGAGCTGTGTACCTCTACCATCCAAGAAAGTTTTCGTGTAGTTGTCGTACGCAAAAACGCCAGGCTAAAAACTTAATAGAAACAGCGTATCTCCTTTAAAATCAGGCATACAGCTCAGTACTCGTGTTCAATAAGAAAAACCACAAAACAAGCATCAAAAGCACATGATCGATGATAAGACGCGTGTGAACTGTGGGAACATCGTTCTACGCATTCCGGTAAACATTAGGTTTGCAGCTGCTTCGAAAGGGGTTGACGTCATTAGAAGACCTCGTCTGAAGTGCAGGCCAAGTCGACTGCGGTGATGTGTGTGCCGTGAATAAAAGCGATGGAGTCGTAATTTTCATGGCATGCATCTCACCGAATACACCCAAAGCTGACATTGAGTGCTTCATGCGCAGTAGCGATGGATAACACCGTTGTCCGGGAAATTAAGGTGGATATACCAAAACCGCCAAACAAGTTGTTCATCCAATTTATCATGTAAGAGTTCGCACTCACGTGTTTCACTAATGCAACTCAACCACCATTTAAGGTGGTTGGTTGAGTTGAACTTTAGCAAAGAGTATCTCTACAGTCAGAACTGAAAATCTCAGCGTATATCATACTGATCATGAAGCAGTCGTGAATGTCATTGTGAAGTAATAAAGGGTAACATAAGTAAATTTCACTTGTCTCTGGCTTCACTCTTTGTAGAGCCACGTGTGTTTTTTTGCAAGTGACATCGCAATGAGTAATTGGGTGTCGTTTACAGCTTCGCTGTCCAACCACCTTCACAGTGTAGATAGGAGCCTCAAGTTTGTTTGTTTTTTCGCACGTTGCGAAGGCCTCAGTGTCATGGCGTCACCTGTGCTCCTTGCAAGCAGATTCTGCCGAATTTATCGTCAGTAGTAGCGAGTTTTCACCGGGGCTCCACTGAAGGTTCGCGGGTTATGACGCACCGCAGAGGATAACACGCATACACGACCCTTATTCTGAGAAATGACCAAGGTGTTTGCACCGTACTTAATTCCTTTATTCCGTTATATTGCGCGCTCTTCGCTTATGCATGTCCGCAGTTGTCCAAGGAGGCGGGTAGCCAGTCGCCACAACACCTGTAAGTGCAGCGCGACTGTCAGTGAAGATAACCGACGCCGTTGGGGCATACATTACGTAAGCCAGCAGTCACTGAAACTAAGGAGCACAGGGTATGTTTTTTTGTACAATTTGTGGTGTTCATTAATCGAAGATTAATGTGTATTTATTATCGCCTCAATATAACAATAGGAAACAAGAAGAAAAACACGATGAAGCCAATGGGACGCGAACCAACGACCTCCCAATCTCGCTCCGAAGCTCGGACGGTGGGTGTCTGCGCCGCAGCCTCATTGGCCACTCTCGCATCTCTCCCTGCCGCGTATAAACCCGTCGCTCCCCATCCTATGCCTCGTTTCCTGAAATTTTCCGCTCCTTCGAGACCCAGGGAAAAAAAATTATTGTTCTTCCATCCTGAACAACTCAGCCTTTGACATGCTCTACACGGGTGCAGGATAGGTTCTGCTTCAATTTAGCATGCAAACTGAGAAGGACCAGGGGCAAGGGCACTGTCCGGTGAACGTTATTACACTCCAGGACAACTTTCTGTGGCTCTGTCGCCGAGGTTATGCAGGAAAGGTAAGGAGATCGGCCATGGTTCCCGCACCGTCGGGAGCACCCTGTCCACCCCGCATTGCCCCTCTAGCATCCGCACATCAAGCCTGTACTATGAACAACCCGCTCTCCCCGGCAAGGGTACAAAAACCTGTCTCCTTCCTCCTCATGTCCAGCCTAAGCTGAAAATAACAATTGATCACTATGAACAGACATTAATATCAATAACACTCAAGGAGAGGCGGGCGCGTCTCTACATCGTACTCTCAGCACCCGAGAGAAATGAGGTTGAGGTCTTTCAGTTGACAAAAATAAAGCAGATTTGGACAAAGAAACTTAAAATATTCTCTAGTGATGACATTGCTGTTGAGTCAGGTATAGAGCGCACAATGATATTGCAACAAGCAACCCGTATATCCCCCCCCCCCCGACAATAACCCCGGAACGGTAAAGGAACATACAACCACATTAGACCGAACACCTGGAGAGCCACACCTTCCGGAAAATATAATCAACCTATCAAGCTCCCAACTTACCTCCGATGAAAAGTACCTTTTATCAGGAGGCCCAAAATTTTGCCCAAATAATGGCCAGCATAATGAGTACCAGTTACTCAAGGATCTGCAATACTTTTCTCGAACACTTAGACTACGGGAATATTTTTTCGGCAAACTAAACCAAAATAATGCTTGGTGCCCCAAACCTCCGCAACAGTGGACACCCAACACTGGCAGGGATAAATATTCTGACCTATATTTTAAAGCGATACAAAAGGACATTCTTCAGGCCTTCGGGACACTAAAATCTGGCCCACCCAACTTCACAAAAAATAAACACGTATTAGAGTTAGGCTCACTTAGGAAACGAACCGACATCGTCATTGAGCCCGCCGACAAGGGTGGAGGTGTTATTTTGGACAAACATGATAATATTCAGGAGGGCAAGCGCCAGCTCAACGACTCAAAATTCTGTAAGAAACTATCATCAGACCCCACCTCTGAACACCAGAAGATCATAGCAAAAGCTCTCATTACACTAACCGATGAAGGTGAATTACCACCGCGAAAAGTAAGCCGCTGACGCCAAAAAATGCCTCCACGGGGCGCTTTTACATGCTTCCGAAAATACACAAACAGAATCATCCAGGGCGGCCTGTTGTTTCTGGCGTCGGCACACTTACAGAACCGATCTCATATTACATCGATTCTCTCATCAAACATATATCTCCGAAACATCCATCTTACATACGCGATGCTAAACATTTCCTGAGACAATTGTCCAATGTCACCTTCCCCTCACGGCGCTTTCCTAGTTACCCTGGACGTGGTGTCACTTTACACCAACATCCCACATGACGACGGAATCCAGGCCATGGTCGGAGCATATAATGTACACAGAACCCTAGACTCTCTCACTCCAAGTGCTATCGAGACACTTGCAGATTTGGTAATAAACTGAGCACTTTCGAATTAAACAACTCATATTATCTTCAAACCAGTGGTATGGCTATGGGCACTAATATGGCACCAAATTACGCCAACATATTTATGAACAAAATTGAATCAGACTTTCTTTCCTCCTATCCAACCAAACCGGCTTTTTACAAACGTTTTCTTGATGAGGTATTCATGATTTGGACAGAAGCAGAGGAAGAACTAATTAAGTTTATCACCTCATTCAGCAACATACATTCAAATATCTCTTTCACACACACCTACTCAACTAATCGGATTAACTTCCTTGACGTTTTGGCTCGTGTTAAAGCGGGTGCATTAATCAGTACCGTTTATAAAAACCAGCAGACATGCAACAGTACCTTCATTTCAGCAGTTGCCACCCACGCCGCTGCAAAAGTTCAATTCCATACTCACAGGCTATCCGATTAAAACGCATTTGCTCTCGATCGGAAGATTTTCAAAAAATGCTAATCACATGCGCGAAGTTTTAAAGAAACAGCGCTACCCGTCCTCTCCCATCAACGATGCCATTAAAAGGGCGGAAGTTACTAATCATAATCACATCCCTACGGAATCCCTGCCAACACCGCATCGCTCGAATCTATTACTGACGTTCACAAACAACCTTGCAAACATTAACAAAATCCTTTAACAAACAATTCAAATATCATAAAACAAAGTGAGCGGCTCTCAAAAATTTTTTCCAATGGACCCCAGGTAACATAGAGATGGCCAAAAGATTTACAAACCCGCCTTGTGCGCTCAACGGTTAATAAACAGAGGCCGGTAGGTTGCACGCCGTGCGGAAAGAGCCGATTCCAAGCTTGCAAACACACGCAAACCACAGCACTGGCTAAAAGTACCCACCATCAGATTTCAAACATGTTATCCGAGAAGATTTAAGTTGCGATTCCAGTAATGTTGTTTACATGCTCGAGTGTGGCAAATGTCAAATGCAATACATGGGACAAACAGACAATTCCTTCCGATTAAGATTTAATAACCACCACTCACATGCTCAATCTCTGCCTAGCCTCCCTCTTTCGAGACACCTCCGCGAGAGAGGCCAAGAGTTTGATGAAGTTAAAGCAACAATATTACGAAGTGGCTTTAAAAACACTCGGGAGCGCGAACAACGCGATTCATACTTTGTTTTCAAGTTTTACACAATGCAAAAGGGCATCAACGAATATCACGGTACCCTATCATAATCTCTTTCGATGGCAGAGACCGGCAAAAATTCCCAGCCTAATGGACAAAGCACCGCCGCTGATTGCGTCGTCTGAGGTCATACCCCTTTTGCATGTTTGTTTCGGCTAGTTATTTCCATCTGGCGTTCAAATCATTCTTTGGTCCTGCGAAGGCCACATATCTCCTTCTCTTATAATTTCGTATGATATTTTTTATTCTATTTTTGTTTACCATTTCGCATTCTTGGCTATTCTATGAATTGAGGTTGCTCACACTGACAACATTCCTTTGGCTGCCTCCCCTACTTCCCCCTTTTCCTTTCGTTTTTTTCTTGTTTTTTTTTTGCGGGTGCGATGTCGATTTGCAGAGGCTGCAAGGGGAAAGTATTGCCCGAGGAAAGAAAAAAAGAAGAAAAAAAGAAAACACTGTTTGACAGCTGCTTGACTCCTCTCTTTGTGGTTGGGTAGAGATTCTTTTCCCCCCTGAAATTCCTGCCAGGGTAAGCCCACCCCCCCCCCCCTCTTTTCTTTTTGGTTTCTCTCCCCCAAACATTTCTCGCGCAGCTCCAGATGCTTTTTCCAGCTTTTTGCTTTTTAATATTTTTACTTATTCTGTATTGTCTTTTCTTCCTCCTCCTCCTCCTCTGGGTCTAATATAAATAAAGAGGAGGCACCAATGAAGCAAATCACTCTTGAAAAAGATCGGTCCTCCGATCGAAATGGTGAGCAAAATGAAAATGTTTCCTTAAAGGAAGCGCATGCTTCGCGCTATATAATTCTAAGCAGTCAAGTACATCATGTTCTCGCAAATATAGATATGTACATGAATACTGTAAGGTCGTGTCTCGTTCATGGCCTCCTTGGCCTCTTTCTCCTGCCTATGCTGTACGCTCGCCTTCTCTTGGAATCCACTCTGTTACCCTTATTCTCGCCTTCGCACAACATGCCCTTACGTTAAAGCATCCAACGCATAATCAAATAGAAACCTGAAGCGCAAGGCGTCTATAGTTCCTTTCCCTTATCGCATACCTCTCTTCGAAGAACCTCCTCTGCGGGACACTCCCTCCTCTCGACGTCCTCGTCCTGGAAGTCGCAGCCGTCGAGGGGGCAGATGCGAGAGCCTTCCTGCGCGCACTGCCCGTAGCAGGACTCGCACAGCACGTGCATGCATGGAAGGAACGCCGTCTTCCTGCGCACCAGTCCACAGGCACCGCATACCCTGTGCAGAGGAATAGGCTTGGCAAAGAGTAGGGGCCGCCAGTCCAATTCAGGGGAAAACCCCACAAGCGTGTACAGCATGCTTCCAGGAGGTGTATCGTTCAACACGTCCGTGTGCTCCGATTGGAACTGAAAGGCCTGCCTAATGTGCCCGCCAAATTACGCTCTTATCTCTGCTTCCAACCTTGTTTATCGCTGCGATAGTAGACACTGACCACGGCTGCCTATTGGCGATAACACGGCTCAGCACGTGTTGCCCCGGCCTGACCAATAGACCTCCTTCACGCCGCGACGTCACGAAGATGCGGTGGCGCTGATGTCAGCAGCGACTTTCGTATGGTAGGCAAAACAGGTTTCGCCTGCCCGTGCTTACCGCGGCTGCTGCAGCTACCAGCGGCTATGTCAAGCCTGCGCAGTGCGGAAGCAACATGTATTGACCAGCTGCGTCACTGTTGGATCCGCGTAGTAGCATAAAATTAAATTTAATTTAGCCTCGATAGGTTTCTGGCAGATAAATACCGCATTAAAGAGCCGGCTAACAGGGAATGGGCCGCGGTAGTAAAGCGCGAAGTCAGGGAGTCGATGGGCACTGCCCCTCATTGTACTTCGTAGCATGCAAGTTACTGCGTTCATTCACCTGAACATCAGCATAGTACAAAAGAACGTCTTGCGGGGCAAGTTGGTAGCTCTACATCTTTGGTTTCAGGCGCGAAAACAGACACAACACAAGGCAGAAAGACGGGACAGAGCGCCACTCTCAACTGATTTATTCGAAGGCAACACGCACAAATATATACCGTCTTACACGCAAGAAATACTATCATCTTCAGAGTTGATATGATAGCGAACAAGTGGAAAAATTGTTCTCGCACATGCTTCTTTAATTTGCGATAAAAAAAAGCTTAGATTAATTAAGGTGCTCCGTCCCGTCTTTCTGCCATGTGTTGTGCATGTTTTCGCGCCTGTAACCAAAGATGTTTATCATAGTACGCTTGTAACTGCGCAAGGAAAAAAAAACATATGTAGCTGCACACGTGTTTATCACCTTCAAAGAGCTGGCTTCAAAAAATGTGGCGTAACCGCCTCTCCTGAGTTCTTTCTTTCCTCCATGGTTTGCTTCGTTTTCAAGACTGACGTCGATTCTAAAATCCTATATTCAAAACTTGAAGAAAATAATTTCTTCAGAGGAGGATTAAATGCAGTGCCACATGAGTTTGTATTTACTGCAAAGTTTTCGTGTTTAGAATTACGAACGTCGATAGTTCCTGAAGGTGGACCCCGATATTGGAAACAGACATGCTCGATCTTGATGGCGTGTACTGACAGTGAAAATTAATTCGTAGGTGGTTTAGGATCTCTACTTTATTGTGAAAATCAACTGATCTTCATTATTGTTCTTATTTCTCCCCTTTCGAAATGTTTCAAAGGGAAAGTGAAATGGTTTTTTGAGAATTTGAGGTTCGTTAAGAAATCGCATACATGAAGCTTCTGGGTAAAGCATGCCAAGTAGTAATGCGCTAGCATTTAAAATAGTGACGTAATTGCCGATTAAAACTGCAATGACACGCTTCTCCTCACAGCGTAGGAGAAACTCGTGGTGACGTCATTGTATCCGCAACTTTAGACGTCTGCTGCCATCGCCCTCGAGCTGCCGTGCGTTTTCCAACAGCGCCAAACAATGCTTCGTGGGCTTCACCTTCGGCAGCACCGGTTTACTTCCTAGAAACAACAGTTTCTGAGCTGGAAAGCAGCGCCAGCCTACGTGACGTCATCGTTGGGTCTTCTGCCCGTCGCTGCGCACTGCAGGGAAGCCTGAACGCTGATGTGGCTTTATTCTGCGATTACATCACAATTTAAAATCCTAGCACAAAAACACTTCGCATGCTTTACCTGCAAGTTTCACACATTTTACCCCTTTAAACACGTCAAATTCGACAAAATCTTCACTTCCCCTTTAACTGTGCATCATCATGTTGCTCATGTCACTTTCACAGTAGTCGTACTCACTCTTTTTCTTCTTCGGTAGCCTTCTCTCCTGCGCTACTCAAGGCGGAAATCACAGCATAATAATGGCTGGCTTTTTTTAGCCAGTGGTTTATCTGTGCCTGTGACAGCGGGGGGGGGGGGGGGGGGGGGTATTTCAGGAGTATGCCCTACGCTTTGCATTTACCTGCTTTTCGCCTTCCACAGCTTGAAACTATTGCTGCTTTCATTGACGAGCAGTCTACCCCGCATTTTCATATCAGCTCCACCTGTTTTAAATTACTGTTCGGTTTCCGCCCGTTTGTCCAAAATCCGCCGCGGTGCCTCAGTGGTTAGGGCGCTCGGATGTTGAGCCGGAGTTCCTGGGCTCGAACCCGACGTTGGCGGCCGCGGTTCAATGGAGACGAAACGCAAACGGCGCCCGTGGGCTGCGCGATGCCAGCGCGCGTTAAATATCCCCAGGTGATCGAAGTTATTCCAGGGAGACCTCCACTACGGCATCTCTTTCTTCCTTTCTTCTCTCACTACCTCATTTACCCCTTCCGGCCGCCGCGGTGGCTCAGTGGTTATGGCGCTCGGCTGCTGGCCCGAAAGACGCGGGTTCGATCCCGGCCCCGGCGGTCGAATTTCGATGGAGGCGAAATTCTAGAGGCCCCTGTACTGTGCGATGTCAGTGCACGTTAATGAACCCCAGGTGGTCGAAATTTCCGGAGCCCTTCACTACGGCGTCCCTCATAGCCTCAGTTGCTTTGCGACGTTAAACCACCATAAAATAAAAAAAAAAACCTTTAACCCTTCTGCGGTGTGGTTCAGGAGTCCACCGAGATGTGAGAGAGATACTGCGCCATTTCTTTTCCTCAAAAACCAATCTTTAATTTGCAATTGCTTGCCAACAGCTGCATGAGTCGTACAAGCCCCGCCAGCACCTGCCATCGCAGGGGATAGCGGCGCATCGCTTAAACGCTGCATCACTGCGCCAGGAGGGCTATGAGGGCTCGCAGGGATCTATGAATGTAATGTACAGAATGGCATTCTCCATGTATTTATGAGAATTAACCCATTACGCAATCGCGTCATACCCTTAAGGCAAAGCTTAAGCGTCCCCTCCAGTTTCTTTGCATTTCGTCTCCACCGAAAATGCGGTCACTAGTGCCAGGATTCGATCCCGCGACCTTGGGGTCAGCAGCCGAACTACACACGCTTAACATGAACACGCCTATATGGGAGTGAAAAAGGGAGTAAGCTGTCCATAGCGCACTCTATTTAATATTAGGGAGTGCAATAGAGGGCAGCCTACTTCATTTTGTAGCGAGAGCTACATTATGGCTGCATTTCGAGCCTTCAGCGTGGCTTAACCGCCACGTTGTCACGTGGTCGGTCACGTGGTGCGGAGCAGATGCCGGCGGCGCGGCGCCGTTGCTGATCACATGGTTGGTCACGTGGCCAGCCATGGGGTGCGGAGCAGCTGCTGCTGACGGCGGCAGGGCGCACCGGCGAAACCGAGCTGCCACAGCTGTGCGCATGCGCCGTGTCAAGTGGGACGCAGATGAAGAAGGAACGCCCAGCGAAACAGAGCTGCGAAAGACTGACTTTGCAATTCAACTGAGCAAGTTCCACTCGGCCAGACGTAGCTATCACGTCACTCCAGGTTTAACCAGAGCTAAACCACGGCCTATTTTTTTACTCCTTTCTGTTTAGAGTGCATAGCCACTCAGCCACCGCGAGGGGTACTTTGGTGAATAAAAGCGACCAGGCTTTTTGCCGTACGCGAAGTGAAGAAGTGATGGCGTCAGGTGCATCTGATCTCCCTCTCCCTCACGATGATGCCCTTACAGCATGCGCCCACTTAGACTACGATAGCACGCCTTCTAATGCTACCGCACTGCCAACGCACAATGTAATTGGATGTACAGCTGTGATTCATTTTCAGCTCTGACATTTAAAATGTACTAACCGGCCCATGCAAACACCTAGAATCTCGGTCCCGCCCAAAATCAGTGCCAGCCTGTTATGAGCGGGATGCACACCAGCCGAAGTGGATTAAGGCGCATTTTCCCTCTATCGGGATGACCCCAGTGGAGACTACAGCAGTGGTAAATTGACACCGTCAGGTGGCCGGCGACCGCACAGAAAAGGATGCCTCGCTGGGAAGGAGACTGTGGAATTTTTCTCACGCTTGGCTCTGCGGGAATGATCTTCCCGTTTGATTGACTCCCGCAGAAGGACGCCTGTGGCAGCAACCGACGACGGACAGACGATGGGTGAATAAAAGGACAAGTCAAGTAATTAACCGTGTCCGACCGGAGAGAGCTGGCCGCAGTTGAGGCCCGCGGGGCCGGAAGAACCATAAGTGATTTCGATGGACACGTGCCGCTGGCAATACTGTTGCACCTCTGAAAGAAATAGCAGCGGAATTTGCAATTCCTCCTCACCCGTTCCCACGTGTGGACTCTGCAACGAGTGCTACAGTGCTGTCCAACTTTTCCCATTTTAGAGAAATGTGCCACGTGTTGGATTGGCCACCGCGTGACGAAGAGGCAGAACCTTAGGGGATTTAAGGAGCGTGCTGATGGAGAAAGGACGCTCTAGGCCCTGGCGAGTAGGCTGATCCAGTCGCTCAACGCATGAACTCTTGAATTTTGGACTGTTTGCTTTTACTTTCAATGTGTGAACTAGTTTCGTCAAAGTGCCATTAGACCCGCTTGTTTTCATTTTCCCAAACTTCAAGCTTCCATCCTTCCCCGTCCCTTCTGCGGCTCAACCACGCTGCCCTGCATCATAACAACTGGTGATCAGCGGTGGGATAGATGCGAGTCCCAATAGTACGCGTGTTCTAGTCCGAGAATTTATTAAAAAGCGAAAGTTTTTACTGCCTTCGACGGAGCGATTTCACCGTCACCGCACGTTTAACCTTGAACGTCCTTGCTGCGCCACTGCCATTGCAGCGCATCACGTGACCTCGCTGAGCCGCCGAATCGAGTCTTCGCCGTCGCTGTTCGGGGGCTCCACAGCCGCGGAGCGGCTGCTACCAGACCACGTGATCTGCCGAGCCTCAGCTGGATAAAAAAGTTAGGGGCGGTTTAACTACTGCTGAACTTGGATAGAGAGCGGAAACTGCTGAGTATCGGGCAAGTAGACGCGGCTCGACGTCTGTAACGTTGAGTGCGTTCCGCCCACTGGATAGGCAGCTCGCCCACCCTGCTAAGACTTTCTGACGGGCTAGTTGGTACATATTCGTTTCCGAAGGCTGTGCGCTAAATGAACGTTCACAGGAAAAAAAAAGGAGACGACATCCACCCTGACAGGTGGCAGTTACATTAATGGTTGGTCGAGAGAGTTTGGTCACCCAATGAACGCCGCGGCCTATTGTACCGCCCTCTATACCGGCGAATCGAAATGTCAAGTGGTGCGACACCATGGTGGACGGCATACGGTAAGGCCTAAAGCCGCTCTCGACCTCTGGCTCACTTGAAGGTCAACCGGCAACGCACGGCGAAACAGCTGTACATAGCGTAGGGAAGCTTTCGCTTAAAAACTTGGACGTACACGTAAGGCGCCTTACGTGTGTTGTCCAAACTTTTTGGTCCCTGTTTCGCCGCTGGTTGCTAAGCTTTACGGTACTGCCTAATTATATCTGTCATGGCCATGTTATTCAAGCTGTATAACAGCATTACCGTGTTTTGTTTGTGTAACATAAGCGGTTGCGTGTTTTCTGCTAGTTTCTTCCGTGTAGCAATGCCTCGACTTTTACGTGTGTGCCTACGGCCTCTGCTTCGCCTGGCAGTTGAAGTTGGGTGGTTGTAATCAAATCGCACTTGTTTATTTGCCCTCAGGAGAGTTTATGCCTTACCTTCCTGTATGTAAACCGTAGTTAAATTAGTTACGCTTGATGTGAAATCTGTCGGGGATGTCTCATTCGTCACGTGTCCGTGCACTGCAGGTGAACTGCTGCCACCCCTGGCAGCTTCTACCAGTCTCTTCCGTGTAGCAATGCCCTTAGCAATCCCTACGGCCACTGCTACGCCGGGCAATTGAAGTTGGCGCTTGTAATTAAATCGCATTTGTTTATTTGCCCTCAGGAGAATTTATGCCTTACCTTAGTGTCCGTAAACCGTAGTTAAATTAGTTACGCTTGATGTGAAATCTCTCGCGGATGTCTCATTCGTCACGTGGCCGTGCACTGCAGGTGAATTGCAGCCAACCCTCGCAGCTTCTACCAGTCTCCTCCCTGTAGCAATGCCGTTAGCAATCCCTACGGCCATTGCTACGACTGGCATTTGAAGTTGGCGCTTGTAATTAAATCTCATTTGTTTATTTGCCCTCAGGAGAATTTATGCCTTACCTTAGTTTCCGTAAACCGTAGTTAAATTAGTTACGCTTGATGTGAAATCTCTCGCGGATGTCTCATTCGTCACGTGGCCGTGCACTGCAGGTGAATTGCAGCCAACCCTCGCAGCTTCTACCAGTCTCCTCCCTGTAGCAATGCCGTTAGCAATCCCTACGGCCATTGCTACGACTGGCATTTGAAGTTGGCGCTTGTAATTAAATCTCATTTGTTTATTTGCCCTCAGGAAAATTTATGCCTTACCTTAGTGTCCGTAAACCGTAGTTAAATTAGTTACGCTTGATGTGAAATCTCTCGGGGATGTCTCATTCGTCACGTGGCCGTGCACTGCAGGTGAATTGCAGCCAACCCTCGCAGCTTCTACCAGTCTCCTCCCTGGAGCAATGCCGTTAGCAATCCCTACGGCCATTGCTACGACTGGCATTTGAAGTTGGCGCTTTTAATTAAATCTCATTAGTTTATTTGCCCTCAGGAGAATTTATGCCTTACCTTAGTGTCCGTAAACCGTAGTTAAATTAGTTACGCTTGATGTGAAATCTCTCGCGGATGTCTCATTCGTCACGTGGCCGTGCACTGCAGGTGAATTGCAGCCAACCCTCGCAGCTTCTACCAGTCTCCTCCCTGGAGCAATGCCGTTAGCAATCCCTACGGCCATTGCTACGACTGGCATTTGAAGTTGGCGCTTGTAATTAAATCTCATTTGTTTATTTGCCCTCAGGAGAATTTATGCCTTACCTTAGTGTCCGTAAACCGTAGTTAAATTAGTTACGCTTGATGTGAAATCTCTCGCGGATGTCTCATTCGTCACGTGGACGTGCACTGCAGGTGAATTGCAGCCAACCCTCGCAGCTTCTACCAGTCTCCTCCCTGTAGCAATGCCGTTAGCAATCCCTACGGCCATTGCTACGACTGGCATTTGAAGTTGGCGCTTGTAATTAAATCTCATTTGTTTATTTGCCCTCAGGAGAATTTATGCCTTACCTTAGTGTCCGTAAACCGTAGTTAAATTAGTTACGCTTGATGTGAAATCTCTCGCGGATGTCTCATTCGTCACGTGGCCGTGCACTGCAGGTGAATTGCAGCCAACCCTCGCAGCTTCTACCAGTCTCCTCCCTGTAGCAATGCCGTTAGCAATCCCTACGGCCATTGCTACGACTGGCATTTGAAGTTGGCGCTTTGTAATTAAATCTCATTTGTTTATTTGCCCTCAGGAGAATTTATGCCTTACCTTAGTGTCCGTAAACCGTAGTTAAATTAGTTACGCTTGATGTGAAATCTCTCGCGGATGTCTCATTCGTCACGTGGCCGTGCACTGCAGGTGAATTGCAGCCAACCCTCGCAGCCTCTACCAGTCTCCTCCCTGTAGCAATGCCGTTAGCAATCGCTACGGCCATTGCTACGACTGGCATTTGAAGTTGGCGCTTTGTAAATAAATCTCATTTGTTTATTTGCCCTCAGGAGAATTTATGCCTTACCTTAGTGTCCGTAAACCGTAGTTAAATTAGTTACGCTTGATGTGAAATCTCTCGCGGATGTCTCATTCGTCACGTGGCCGTGCACTGCAGGTGAATTGCAGCCAACCCTCGCAGCTTCTACCAGTCTCCTCCCTGGAGCAATGCCGTTAGCAATCCCTACGGCCATTGCTACGACTGGCATTTGAAGTTGGCGCTTTTAATTAAATCTCATTTGTTTATTTGCCCTCAGGAGAATTTATGCCTTACCTTAGTGTCCGTAAACCGTAGTTAAATTAGTTACGCTTGATGTGAAATCTCTCGCGGATGTCTCATTCGTCACGTGGCCGTGCACTGCAGGTGAATTGCAGCCAACCCTCGCAGCTTCTACCATAGTCTCCTCCCTGTAGCAATGCCGTTAGCAATCCCTACGGCCATTGCTACGACTGGCATTTGAAGTTGGAGCTTGTAATTAAATCTCATTTGTTTATTTGCCCTCAGGAGAATTTATGCCTTACCTTAGTGTCCGTAAACCGTAGTTCAATTAGTTACGCTTGATGCGAAATCTCTCGCGGATGTCTCATTCGTCACGTGGCCGTGCACTGCAGGTGAATTGCAGCCAACCCTCGCAGCTTCTACCATAGTCTCCTCCCTGTAGCAATGCCGTTAGCAATCCCTACGGCCATTGCTACGACTGGCATTTGAAGTTGGCGCTTGTAATTAAATCTCATTTGTTTATTTGCCCTCAGGAGAATTTATGCCTTACCTTAGTGTCCGTAAACCGTAGTTAAATTAGTTACGCTTGATGTGAAATCTCTCGCGGATGTCTCATTCGTCACGTGGCCGTGCACTGCAGGTGAATTGCAGCCAACCCTCGCAGCTTCTACCATAGTCTCCTCCCTGTAGCAATGCCGTTAGCAATCCCTACGGCCATTGCTACGACTGGCATTTGAAGTTGGAGCTTGTAATTAAATCTCATTTGTTTATTTGCCCTCAGGAGAATTTATGCCTTACCTTAGTGTCCGTAAACCGTAGTTCAATTAGTTACGCTTGATGCGAAATCTCTCGCGGATGTCTCATTCGTCACGTGGCCGTGCACTGCAGGTGAATTGCAGCCAACCCTCGCAGCTTCTACCAGTCTCCTCCCTGTAGCAATGCCGTTAGCAATCCCTACGGGCATTGCTACGACTGGCATTTGAAGTTGGCGCTTGTAATTAAATCTCATTTGTTTATTTGCCCTCAGGAGAATTTATGCCTTACCTTAGTGTCCGTAAACCGTAGTTAAATTAGTTACGCTTGATGCGAAATCTCTCGCGGATGTCTCATTCGTCACGTGGCCGTGCACTGCAGGTGAATTGCAGCCAACCCTCGCAGCTTCTACCAGTCTCCTCCCTGTAGCAATGCCGTTAGCAATCCCTACGGCCATTGCTACGACTGGCATTTGAAGTTGGCGCTTGTAATTAAATCTCATTTGTTTATTTGCCCTCAGGAGAATTTATGCCTTACCTTAGTGTCCGTAAACCGTAGTTAAATTAGTTACGCTTGATGTGAAATCTCTCCCGGATGTCTCATTCGTCACGTGGCCGTGCACTGCAGGTGAATTGCCGCCAACCCTCGCAGCTTCTACCAGTCTCCTCCCTGTAGCAATGCCGTTAGCAATCCCTACGGCCATTGCTACGACTGGCATTTGAAGTTGGCGCTTTTAATTAAATCTCATTTGTTTATTTGCCCTCAGGAGAATTTATGCCTTACCTTAGTGTCCGTAAACCGTAGTTAAATTAGTTACGCTTGATGTGAAATCTCTCGCGGATGTCTCATTCGTCACGTGGCCGTGCACTGCAGGTGAATTGCAGCCAACCCTCGCAGCTTCTACCAGTCTCCTCCCTGTAGCAATGCTGTTAGCAATCCCTACGGCCATTGCTACGACTGGCATTTGAAGTTGGCGCTTGTAATTAAATCTCATTTGTTTAATTGCCCTCAGGAGAATTTATGCCTTACCTTAGTGTCCGTAAACCGTAGTTAAATTAGTTACGCTTGATGTGAAATCTCTCCCGGATGTCTCATTCGTCACGTGGCCGTGCACTGCAGGTGAATTGCAGCCAACCCTCGCAGCTTCTACCAGTCTCCTCCCTGTAGCAATGCCGTTAGCAATCCCTACGGCCATTGCTACGACTGGCATTTGAAGTTGGCGCTTTGTAATTAAATCTCATTTGTTTATTTGCCCTCAGGAGAATTTATGCCTTACCTTAGTGTCCGTAAACCGTAGTTAAATTAGCTACGCTTGATGTGAAATCTCTCGCGGATGTCTCATTCGTCACGTGGCCGTGCACTGCAGGTGAATTGCAGCCAACCCTCGCAGCTTCTACCAGTCTCCTCCCTGTAGCAATGCCGTTAGCAATCCCTACGGCCATTGCTACGACTGGCATTTGAAGTTGACGCTTGTAATTAAATCTCATTTGTTTATTTGCCCTCAGGAGAATTTATGCCTTACCTTAGTGTCCGTAAACCGTAGTTAAATTAGTTACGCTTGATGTGAAATCTCTCGCGGATGTCTCATTCGTCACGTGGCCGTGCACTGCAGGTGAATTGCAGCCAACCCTCGCAGCTTCTACCAGTCTCCTCCCTGTAGCAATGCCGTTAGCAATCCCTACGGCCATTGCTACGACTGGCATTTGAAGTTAGCGCTTTTAATTAAATCTCATTTGTTTATTTGCCCTCAGGATAAATTATGTCCTACCTTAGTGTCCGTAAACCGTAGTTAAATTAGTTACGCTTGATGTGAAATCTCTCGCGGATGTCTCATTCGTCACGTGGCCGTGCACTGCAGGTGAATTGCAGCCAACCCTCGCAGCTTCTACCAGTCTCCTCCCTGTAGCAATGCCGTTAGCAATCCCTACGGCCATTGCTACGACTGGCATTTGAAGTTGGCGCTTGTAATTAAATCTCATTTGTTTATTTGCCCTCAGGAGAATTTATGCCTTACCTTAGTGTCCGTAAACCGTAGTTAAATTAGTTACGCTTGATGTGAAATCTCTCGCGGATGTCTCATTCGTCACGTGGCCGAGCACTGCAGGTGAATTGCAGCCAACCCTCGCAGCTTCTACCATAGTCTCCTCCCTGTAGCAATGCCGTTAGCAATCCCTACGGCCATTGCTACGACTGGCATTTGAAGTTGGCGCTTTTAATTAAATCTCATTTGTTTATTTGCCCTCAGGATAAATTATGCCCTACCTTAGTGTCCGTAAACCGTAGTTAAATTAGTTACGCTTGATGTGAAATCTCTCGCGGATGTCTCATTCGTCACGTGGCCGTGCACTGCAGGTGAATTGCAGCCAACCCTCGCAGCTTCTACCATAGTCTCCTCCCTGTAGCAATGCCGTTAGCAATCCCTACGGCCATTGCTACGACTGGCATTTGAAGTTGGCGCTTGTAATTAAATCTCATTTGTTTATTTGCCCTCAGGAGAATTTATGCCTTACCTTAGTGTCCGTAAACCGTAGTTCAATTAGTTACGCTTGATGCGAAATCTCTCGCGGATGTCTCATTCGTCACGTGGCCGTGCACTGCAGGTGAATTGCAGCCAACCCTCGCAGCTTCTACCATAGTCTCCTCCCTGTAGCAATGCCGTTAGCAATCCCTACGGCCATTGCTACGACTGGCATTTGAAGTTGGCGCTTGTAATTAAATCTCATTTGTTTATTTGCCCTCAGGAGAATTTATGCCTTACCTTAGTGTCCGTAAACCGTAGTTAAATTAGTTACGCTTGATGTGAAATCTCTCGCGGATGTCTCATTCGTCACGTGGCCGTGCACTGCAGGTGAATTGCAGCCAACCCTCGCAGCTTCTACCATAGTCTCCTCCCTGTAGCAATGCCGTTAGCAATCCCTACGGCCATTGCTACGACTGGCATTTGAAGTTGGCGCTTGTAATTAAATCTCATTTGTTTATTTGCCCTCAGGAGAATTTATGCCTTACCTTAGTGTCCGTAAACCGTAGTTCAATTAGTTACGCTTGATGCGAAATCTCTCGCGGATGTCTCATTCGTCACGTGGCCGTGCACTGCAGGTGAATTGCAGCCAACCCTCGCAGCTTCTACCAGTCTCCTCCCTGTAGCAATGCCGTTAGCAATCCCTACGGGCATTGCTACGACTGGCATTTGAAGTTGGCGCTTGTAATTAAATCTCATTTGTTTATTTGCCCTCAGGAGAATTTATGCCTTACCTTAGTGTCCGTAAACCGTAGTTAAATTAGTTACGCTTGATGCGAAATCTCTTGCGGATGTCTCATTCGTCACGTGGCCGTGCACTGCAGGTGAATTGCAGCCAACCCTCGCAGCTTCTACCAGTCTCCTCCCTGTAGCAATGCCGTTAGCAATCCCTACGGCCATTGCTACGACTGGCATTTGAAGATGGCGCTTTTAATTAAATCTCATTTGTTTATTTGCCCTCAGGATAAATTATGCCCTACCTTAGTGTCCGTAAACCGTAGTTAAATTAGTTACGCTTGATGTGAAATCTCTCGCGGATGTCTCATTCGTCACGTGGCCGTGCACTGCAGGTGAATTGCAGCCAACCCTCGCAGCTTCTACCAGTCTCCTCCCTGTAGCAATGCCGTTAGCAATCCCTACGGCCATTGCTACGACTGGCATTTGAAGTTGGCGCTTGTAATTAAATCTCATTTGTTTATTTGCCCTCAGGAGAATTTATGCCTTACCTTAGTGTCCGTAAACCGTAGTTAAATTAGTTACGCTTGATGTGAAATCTCTCGCGGATGTCTCATTCGTCACGTGGCCGTGCACTGCAGGTGAATTGCAGCCAACCCTCGCAGCTTCTACCATAGTCTCCTCCCTGTAGCAATGCCGTTAGCAATCCCTACGGCCATTGCTACGACTGGCATTTGAAGTTGGCGCTTTTAATTAAATCTCATTTGTTTATTTGCCCTCAGGATAAATTATGCCCTACCTTAGTGTCCGTAAACCGTAGTTAAATTAGTTACGCTTGATGTGAAATCTCTCGCGGATGTCTCATTCGTCACGTGGCCGTGCACTGCAGGTGAATTGCAGCCAACCCTCGCAGCTTCTACCAGTCTCCTCCCTGTAGCAATGCCGTTAGCAATCCCTACGGGCATTGCTACGACTGGCATTTGAAGTTGGCGCTTGTAATTAAATCTCATTTGTTTATTTGCCCTCAGGAGAATTTATGCCTTACCTTAGTGTCCGTAAACCGTAGTTAAATTAGTTACGCTTGATGTGAAATCTCTCGCGGATGTCTCATTCGTCACGTGGCCGTGCACTGCAGGTGAATTGCAGCCAACCCTCGCAGCTTCTACCATAGTCTCCTCCCTGTAGCAATGCCGTTAGCAATCCCTACGGCCATTGCTACGACTGGCATTTGAAGTTGGCGCTTTTAATTAAATCTCATTTGTTTATTTGCCCTCAGGATAAATTATGCCCTACCTTAGTGTCCGTAAACCGTAGTTAAATTAGTTACGCTTGATGTGAAATCTCTCGCGGATGTCTCATTCGTCACGTGGCCGTGCACTGCAGGTGAATTGCAGCCAACCCTCGCAGCTTCTACCAGTCTCCTCCCTGTAGCAATGCCGTTAGCAATCCCTACGGGCATTGCTACGACTGGCATTTGAAGTTGGCGCTTGTAATTAAATCTCATTTGTTTATTTGCCCTCAGGAGAATTTATGCCTTACCTTAGTGTCCGTAAACCGTAGTTAAATTAGTTACGCTTGATGCGAAATCTCTTGCGGATGTCTCATTCGTCACGTGGCCGTGCACTGCAGGTGAATTGCAGCCAACCCTCGCAGCTTCTACCATAGTCTCCTCCCTGTAGCAATGCCGTTAGCAATCCCTACGGCCATTGCTACGACTGGCATTTGAAGTTGGCGCTTTTAATTAAATCTCATTTGTTTATTTGCCCTCAGGATAAATTATGCCCTACCTTAGTGTCCGTAAACCGTAGTTAAATTAGTTACGCTTGATGTGAAATCTCTCGCGGATGTCTCATTCGTCACGTGGCCGTGCACTGCAGGTGAATTGCAGCCAACCCTCGCAGCTTCTACCAGTCTCCTCCCTGTAGCAATGCCGTTAGCAATCCCTACGGGCATTGCTACGACTGGCATTTGAAGTTGGCGCTTGTAATTAAATCTCATTTGTTTATTTGCCCTCAGGAGAATTTATGCCTTACCTTAGTGTCCGTAAACCGTAGTTAAATTAGTTACGCTTGATGTGAAATCTCTCGCGGATGTCTCATTCGTCACGTGGCCGTGCACTGCAGGTGAATTGCAGCCAACCCTCGCAGCTTCTACCATAGTCTCCTCCCTGTAGCAATGCCGTTAGCAATCCCTACGGCCATTGCTACGACTGGCATTTGAAGTTGGCGCTTTTAATTAAATCTCATTTGTTTATTTGCCCTCAGGATAAATTATGCCCTACCTTAGTGTCCGTAAACCGTAGTTAAATTAGTTACGCTTGATGTGAAATCTCTCGCGGATGTCTCATTCGTCACGTGGCCGTGCACTGCAGGTGAATTGCAGCCAACCCTCGCAGCTTCTACCAGTCTCCTCCCTGTAGCAATGCCGTTAGCAATCCCTACGGGCATTGCTACGACTGGCATTTGAAGTTGGCGCTTGTAATTAAATCTCATTTGTTTATTTGCCCTCAGGAGAATTTATGCCTTACCTTAGTGTCCGTAAACCGTAGTTAAATTAGTTACGCTTGATGTGAAATCTCTCGCGGATGTCTCATTCGTCACGTGGCCGTGCACTGCAGGTGAATTGCAGCCAACCCTCGCAGCTTCTACCATAGTCTCCTCCCTGTAGCAATGCCGTTAGCAATCCCTACGGCCATTGCTACGACTGGCATTTGAAGTTGGCGCTTTTAATTAAATCTCATTTGTTTATTTGCCCTCAGGATAAATTATGCCCTACCTTAGTGTCCGTAAACCGTAGTTAAATTAGTTACGCTTGATGTGAAATCTCTCGCGGATGTCTCATTCGTCACGTGGCCGTGCACTGCAGGTGAATTGCAGCCAACCCTCGCAGCTTCTACCAGTCTCCTCCCTGTAGCAATGCCGTTAGCAATCCCTACGGGCATTGCTACGACTGGCATTTGAAGTTGGCGCTTGTAATTAAATCTCATTTGTTTATTTGCCCTCAGGAGAATTTATGCCTTACCTTAGTGTCCGTAAACCGTAGTTCAATTAGTTACGCTTGATGCGAAATCTCTCGCGGATGTCTCATTCGTCACGTGGCCGTGCACTGCAGGTGAATTGCAGCCAACCCTCGCAGCTTCTACCAGTCTCCTCCCTGTAGCAATGCCGTTAGCAATCCCTACGGGCATTGCTACGACTGGCATTTGAAGTTGGCGCTTTTAATTAAATCTCATTTGTTTATTTGCCCTCAGGATAAATTATGCCCTACCTTAGTGTCCGTAAACCGTAGTTAAATTAGTTACGCTTGATGTGAAATCTCTCGCGGATGTCTCATTCGTCACGTGGCCGTGCACTGCAGGTGAATTGCAGCCAACCCTCGCAGCTTCTACCAGTCTCCTCCCTGTAGCAATGCCGTTAGCAATCCCTACGGCCATTGCTACGACTGGCATTTGAAGTTGGCGCTTGTAATTAAATCTCATTTGTTTATTTGCCCTCAGGAGAATTTATGCCTTACCTTAGTGTCCGTAAACCGTAGTTAAATTAGTTACGCTTGATGTGAAATCTCTCGCGGATGTCTCATTCGTCACGTGGCCGTGCACTGCAGGTGAATTGCAGCCAACCCTCGCAGCTTCTACCATAGTCTCCTCCCTGTAGCAATGCCGTTAGCAATCCCTACGGCCATTGCTACGACTGGCATTTGAAGTTGGCGCTTTTAATTAAATCTCATTTGTTTATTTGCCCTCAGGATAAATTATGCCCTACCTTAGTGTCCGTAAACCGTAGTTAAATTAGTTACGCTTGATGTGAAATCTCTCGCGGATGTCTCATTCGTCACGTGGCCGTGCACTGCAGGTGAATTGCAGCCAACCCTCGCAGCTTCTACCATAGTCTCCTCCCTGTAGCAATGCCGTTAGCAATCCCTACGGCCATTGCTACGACTGGCATTTGAAGTTGGCGCTTGTAATTAAATCTCATTTGTTTATTTGCCCTCAGGAGAATTTATGCCTTACCTTAGTGTCCGTAAACCGTAGTTCAATTAGTTACGCTTGATGCGAAATCTCTCGCGGATGTCTCATTCGTCACGTGGCCGTGCACTGCAGGTGAATTGCAGCCAACCCTCGCAGCTTCTACCATAGTCTCCTCCCTGTAGCAATGCCGTTAGCAATCCCTACGGCCATTGCTACGACTGGCATTTGAAGTTGGCGCTTGTAATTAAATCTCATTTGTTTATTTGCCCTCAGGAGAATTTATGCCTTACCTTAGTGTCCGTAAACCGTAGTTAAATTAGTTACGCTTGATGTGAAATCTCTCGCGGATGTCTCATTCGTCACGTGGCCGTGCACTGCAGGTGAATTGCAGCCAACCCTCGCAGCTTCTACCATAGTCTCCTCCCTGTAGCAATGCCGTTAGCAATCCCTACGGCCATTGCTACGACTGGCATTTGAAGTTGGAGCTTGTAATTAAATCTCATTTGTTTATTTGCCCTCAGGAGAATTTATGCCTTACCTTAGTGTCCGTAAACCGTAGTTCAATTAGTTACGCTTGATGCGAAATCTCTCGCGGATGTCTCATTCGTCACGTGGCCGTGCACTGCAGGTGAATTGCAGCCAACCCTCGCAGCTTCTACCAGTCTCCTCCCTGTAGCAATGCCGTTAGCAATCCCTACGGGCATTGCTACGACTGGCATTTGAAGTTGGCGCTTGTAATTAAATCTCATTTGTTTATTTGCCCTCAGGAGAATTTATGCCTTACCTTAGTGTCCGTAAACCGTAGTTAAATTAGTTACGCTTGATGCGAAATCTCTCGCGGATGTCTCATTCGTCACGTGGCCGTGCACTGCAGGTGAATTGCAGCCAACCCTCGCAGCTTCTACCAGTCTCCTCCCTGTAGCAATGCCGTTAGCAATCCCTACGGCCATTGCTACGACTGGCATTTGAAGTTGGCGCTTGTAATTAAATCTCATTTGTTTATTTGCCCTCAGGAGAATTTATGCCTTACCTTAGTGTCCGTAAACCGTAGTTAAATTAGTTACGCTTGATGTGAAATCTCTCCCGGATGTCTCATTCGTCACGTGGCCGTGCACTGCAGGTGAATTGCCGCCAACCCTCGCAGCTTCTACCAGTCTCCTCCCTGTAGCAATGCCGTTAGCAATCCCTACGGCCATTGCTACAACTGGCATTTGAAGTTGGCGCTTTTAATTAAATCTCATTTGTTTATTTGCCCTCAGGAGAATTTATGCCTTACCTTAGTGTCCGTAAACCGTAGTTAAATTAGTTACGCTTGATGTGAAATATCTCGCGGATGTCTCATTCGTCACGTGGCCGTGCACTGCAGGTGAATTGCAGCCAACCCTCGCAGCTTCTACCAGTCTCCTCCCTGTAGCAATGCCGTTAGCAATCCCTACGGCCTACGACTGGCATTTGAAGTTGGCGCTTGTAATTAAATCTCATTTGTTTAATTGCCCTCAGGAGAATTTATGCCTTACCTTAGTGTCCGTAAACCGTAGTTAAATTAGTTACGCTTGATGTGAAATCTCTCCCGGATGTCTCATTCGTCACGTGGCCGTGCACTGCAGGTGAATTGCAGCCAACCCTCGCAGCTTCTACCAGTCTCCTCCCTGTAGCAATGCCGTTAGCAATCCCTACGGCCATTGCTACGACTGGCATTTGAAGTTGGCGCTTTTAATTAAATCTCATTTGTTTATTTGCCCTCAGGAGAATTTATGCCTTACCTTAGTGTCCGTAAACCGTAGTTAAATTAGTTACGCTTGATGTGAAATCTCTCGCGGATGTCTCATTCGTCACGTGGCCGTGCACTGCAGGTGAATTGCCGCCAACCCTCGCAGCTTCTACCAGTCTCCTCCCTGTAGCAATGCCGTTAGCAATCCCTACGGCCATTGCTACGACTGGCATTTGAAGTTGGCGCTTGTAATTAAATCTCATTTGTTTAATTGCCCTCAGGAGAATTTATGCCTTACCTTAGTGTCCGTAAACCGTAGTTAAATTAGTTACGCTTGATGTGAAATCTCTCCCGGATGTCTCATTCGTCACGTGGCCGTGCACTGCAGGTGAATTGCAGCCAACCCTCGCAGCTTCTACCAGTCTCCTCCCTGTAGCAATGCCGTTAGCAATCCCTACGGCCATTGCTACGACTGGCATTTGAAGTTGGCGCTTTTAATTATATCTCATTTGTTTATTTGCCCTCAGGAGACTTTATGCCTTACCTTAGTGTCCGTAAACCGTAGTTAAATTAGTTACGCTTGATGTGAAATCTCTCGCGGATGTCTCATTCGTCACGTGGCCGTGCACTGCAGGTGAATTGCAGCCAACCCTCGCAGCTTCTACCAGTCTCCTCCCTGTAGCAATGCCGTTAGCAATCCCTACGGCCATTGCTACGACTGGCATTTGAAGTTGGCGCTTTTAATTAAATCTCATTTGTTTATTTGCCCTCAGGAGAATTTATGCCTTACCTTAGTGTCCGTAAACCGTAGTTAAATTAGTTACGCTTGATGTGAAATCTCTCGCGGATGTCTCATTCGTCACGTGGCCGTGCACTGCAGGTGAATTGCAGCCAACCCTCGCAGCTTCTACCAGTCTCCTTCCTGTAGCAATGCCGTTAGCAATCCCTACGGCCATTGCTACGACTGGCATTTGAAGTTGGCGCTTGTAATTAAATCTCATTTGTTTATTTGCCCTCAGTAGAATTTATGCCTTACCTTAGTGTCCGTAAACCGTAGTTAAATTAGTTACGCTTGATGTGAAATCTCTCGCGGATGTCTCATTCGTCACGTGGCCGTGCACTGCAGGTGAATTGCAGCCAACCCTCGCAGCTTCTACCAGTCTCCTCCCTGTAGCAATGCCGTTAGCAATCCCTACGGCCATTGCTACGACTGGCATTTGAAGTTGGCGCTTGTAATTAAATCTCATTTGTTTATTTGCCCTCAGTAGAATTTATGCCTTACCTTAGTGTCCGTAAACCGTAGTTAAATTAGTTACGCTTGATGTGAAATCTCTCGCGGATGTCTCATTCGTCACGTGGCCGTGCACTGCAGGTGAATTGCAGCCAACCCTCGCAGCTTCTACCAGTCTCCTCCCTGTAGCAATGCCGTTAGCAATCCCTACGGCCATTGCTACGACTGGCATTTGAAGTTGGCGCTTGTAATTAAATCTCATTTGTTTATTTTCCCTCAGTAAAATTTATGCCTTACCTTAGTGCCCGTAAACCGTAGTTAAATTAGTTACGCTTGATGTGAAATCTCTCGCGGATGTCTCATTCGTCACGTGGCCGTGCACTGCAGGTGAATTGCAGCCAACCCTCGCAGCTTCTACCAGTCTCCTCCCTGTGGCAATGCCGTTAGCAATCCCTACGGCCATTGCTACGACTGGCATTTGAAGTTGGCGCTTGTAATTAAATCTCATTTGTTTATTTGCCCTCAGGAGAATTTATGCCTTACCTTAGTGTCCGTAAACCGTAGTTAAATTAGTTACGCTTGATGTGAAATCTCTCGCGGATGTCTCATTCGTCATGTGGCCGTGCACTGCAGGTGAATTGCAGCCAACCCTCGCAGCTTCTACCAGTCTCCTCCCTGTAGCAATGCCGTTAGCAATCCCTACGGCCATTGCTACGACTGGCATTTGAAGTTGGCGCTTGTAATTAAATCTCATTTGTTTATTTGCCCTCAGGAGAATTTATGCCTTACCTTAGTGTCCGTAAACCGTAGTTAAATTAGTTACGCTTGATGTGAAATCTCTCGCGGATGTCTCATTCGTCACGTGGCCGTGCACTGCAGGTGAATTGCAGCCAACCCTCGCAGCTTCTACCAGTCTCCTCCCTGTAGCAATGCCGTTAGCAATCCCTACGGCCATTGCTACGACTGGCATTTGAAGTTGGCGCTTTTAATTAAATCTCATTTGTTTATTTGCCCTCAGGAGAATTTATGCCTTACCTTAGTGTCCGTAAACCGTAGTTAAATTAGTTACGCTTGATGTGAAATCTCTCGCGGAGGTCTCATTCGTCACGTGGCCGTGCACTGCAGGTGAATTGCAGCCAACCCTCGCAGCTTCTACCAGTCTCCTCCCTGTAGCAATGCCGTTAGCAATCCCTACGGCCATTGCTACGACTGGCATTTGAAGTTGGCGCTTTTAATTGAATCTCATTTGTTTATTTGCCCTCAGGAGAATTTATGCCTTACCTTAATGTCCGTAAACCGTAGTTAAATTAGTTACGCTTGATGTGAAATCTCTCGCGGATGTCTCATTCGTCACGTGGCCGTGCACTGCAGGTGAATTGCAGCCAACCCTCGCAGCTTCTACCAGTCTCCTCCCTGTAGCAATGCCGTTAGCAATCCCTACGGCCATTGCTACGACTGGCATTTGAAGTTGGCGCTTGTAATTAAATCTCATTTGTTTATTTGCCCTCAGGAGAATTTATGCCTTACCTTAGTGTCCGTAAACCGTAGTTAAATTAGTTACGCTTGATGTGAAATCTCTCGCGGATGTCTCATTCGTCACGTAGCCGTGCACTGCAGGTGAATTGCAGCCAACCCTCGCAGCTTCTACCAGTCTCCTCCCTGTAGCAATGCCGTTAGCAATCCCTACGGCCATTGCTACGACTGGCATTTGAAGTTGGCGCTTTTAATTAAATCTCATTTGTTTATTTGCCCTCAGGAGAATTTATGCCTTACCTTAGTGTCCGTAAAGCGTAGTTAAATTAGTTACGCTTGATGTGAAATCTCTCGCGGATGTCTCATTCGTCACGTGGCCGTGCACTGCAGGTGAATTGCAGCCAACCCTCGCAGCTTCTACCAGTCTCCTCCCTGTAGCAATGCCGTTAGCAATCCCTACGGCCATTGCTACGACTGGCATTTGAAGTTGGCGCTTTTAATTAAATCTCATTTGTTTATTTGCCCTCAGGAGAATTTATGCCTTACCTTGGTGTCCGTAAAGCGTAGTTAAATTAGTTACGCTTGATGTGAAATCCCTCGCGGATGTCTCATTCGTCACGTGGCCGTGCACTGCAGGTGAATTGCAGCCAACCCTCGCAGCTTCTACCAGTCTCCTCCCTGTAGCAATGCCGTTAGCAATCCCTACGGCCATTGCTACGACTGGCATTTGAAGTTGGCGCTTTTAATTAAATCTCGTTTGTTTATTTGCCCTCAGGAGAATTTATGCCTTACCTTAGTGTCCGTAAAGCGTAGTTAAATTAGTTACGCTTGATGTGAAATCTCTCGCGGATGTCTCATTCGTCACGTGGCCGTGCAGTGCAGGTGAATTGCAGCCAACCCTCGCAGCTTCTACCAGTCTCCTCCCTGTAGCAATGCCGTTAGCAATCCCTACGGCCATTGCTACGACTGGCATTTGAAGTTGGCGCTTTTAATTAAATCTTATTTGTTTATTTGCCCTCAGGAGAATTTATGCCTTACCTTAGTGTCCGTAAACCGTAGTTAAATTAGTTACGCTTGATGTGAAATCTCTCGCGGATGTCTCATTCGTCACGTGGCCGTGCACTGCAGGTGAATTGCAGCCAACCCTCGCAGCTTCTACCAGTCTCCTCCCTGTAGCAATGCCGTTAGCAATCCCTACGGCCATTGCTACGACTGGCATTTGAAGTTGGCGCTTGTAATTAAATCTCATTTGTTTATTTGCCCTCAGGAGAATTTATGCCTTACCTTAGTGTCCGTAAACCGTAGTTAAATTAGTTACGCTTGATGTGAAATCTCTCGCGGATGTCTCATTCGTCACGTGGCCGTGCACTGCAGGTGAATTGCAGCCAACCCTCGCAGCTTCTACCAGTCTCCTCCCTGTAGCAATGCCGTTAGCAATCCCTACGGCCATTGCTACGACTGGCATTTGAAGTTGGCGCTTGTAAATAAATCTCATTTGTTTATTTGCCCTCAGGAGAATTTATGCCTTACCTTAGTGTCCTTAAACCGTAGTTAAATTAGTTACGCTTGATGTGAAATCTCTCGCGGATGTCTCATTCGTCACGTGGCCGTGCACTGCAGGTGAATTGCAGCCAACCCTCGCAGCTTCTACCAGTCTCCTCCCTGTAGCAATGCCGTTAGCAATCCCTACGGCCATTGCTACGACTGGCATTTGAAGTTGGCGCTTTTAATTAAATCTCATTTGTTTATTTGCCCTCAGGAGATTTTATGCCTTTCCTTAGTGTCCGTAAACCGTAGTTAAATTAGTTACGCTTGATGTGAAATCTCTCGCGGATGTCTCATTCGTCACGTGGCCGTGCACTGCAGGTGAATTGCAGCCAACCCTCGCAGCTTCTACCAGTCTCCTCCCTGTAGCAATGCCGTTAGCAATCCCTACGGCCATTGCTACGACTGGCATTTGAAGTTGGCGCTTTTAATTAAATCTCATTTGTTTATTTGCCCTCAGGAGAATTTATGCCTTACCTTAGTGTCCGTAAACCGTAGTTAAATTAGTTACGCTTGATGTGAAATCTCTCGCGGATGTCTCATTCGTCACGTGGCCGTGCACTGCAGGTGAATTGCAGCCAACCCTCGCAGCTTCTACCAGTCTCCTCCCTGTAGCAATGCCGTTAGCAATCCCTACGGCCATTGCTACGACTGGCATTTGAAGTTGGCGCTTGTAATTAAATCTCATTTGTTTATTTGCCCTCAGGAGAATTTATGCCTTACCTTAGTGTCCGTAAACCGTAGTTAAATTAGTTACGCTTGATGTGAAATCTCTCGCGGATGTCTCATTCGTCACGTGGCCGTGCACTGCAGGTGAATTGCAGCCAACCCTCGCAGCTTCTACCAGTCTCCTCCCTGTAGCAATGCCGTTAGCAATCCCTACGGCCATTGCTACGACTGGCATTTGAAGTTCGCGCTTGTAATTAAATCTCATTTGTTTATTTGCCCTCAGGAGAATTTATGCCTTACCTTAGTGTCTTTAAACCGTAGTTAAATTAGTTACGCTTGATGTGAAATCTCTCGCGGATGTCTCATTCGTCACGTGGCCGTGCACTGCAGGTGAATTGCAGCCAACCCTCGCAGCTTCTACCAGTCTCCTCCCTGTAGCAATGCCGTTAGCAATCCCTACGGCCATTGCTACGACTGGCATTTGAAGTTGGCGCTTTTGATTAAATCTCATTTGTTTATTTGCCCTCAGGAGAATTTATGCCTTTCCTTAGTGTCCGTAAACCGTAGTTAAATTAGTTACGCTTGATGTGAAATCTCTCGCGGATGTCTCATTCGTCACGTGGCCGTGTACTGCAGGTGAATTGCAGCCAACCCTCGCAGCTTCTACCAGTCTCCTTCCTGTAGCAATGCCGTTAGCAATCCCTACGGCCATTGCTACGACTGGCATTTGAAGTTGGCGCTTGTAATTAAATCTCATTTGTTTATTTGCCCTCAGGAGAATTTATGCCTTACCTTAGTGCCCGTAAACCGTAGTTAAATTAGTTACGCTTGATGTGAAATCTCTCGGGGATGTTTCATTCATCAAGTGGCCGTGCACTGCAGGTGAATTGCAGCCAACCCTCGCAGCTTCTACCAGTCTCCTCCCTGTAGCAATGCCGTTAGCAATCCCTACGGCCATTGCTACGACTGGCATTTGAAGTTGGCGCTTGTAATTAAATCTCATTTGTTTATTTGCCCTCAGGAGAATTTATGCCTTTCCTTAGTGTCCGTAAACCGTAGTTAAATTAGTTACGCTTGATGTGAAATCTCTCGCGGATGTCTCATTCGTCACGTGGCCGTGCACTGCAGGTGAATTGCAGCCAACCCTCGCAGCTTCTACCAGTCTCCTCCCTGTAGCAATGCCGTTAGCAATCCCTACGGCCATTGCTACGACTGGCATTTGAAGTTGGCGCTTGTAATTAAATCTCATTTGTTTATTTGCCCTCAGGAGAATTTATGCCTTACCTTAGTGTCTTTAAACCGTAGTTAAATTAGTTACGCTTGATGTGAAATCTCTCGCGGATGTCTCATTCGTCACGTGGCCGTGCACTGCAGGTGAATTGCAGCCAACCCTCGCAGCTTCTACCAGTCTCCTCCCTGTAGCAATGCCGTTAGCAATCCCTACGGCCATTGCTACGACTGGCATTTGAAGTTGGCGCTTTTGATTAAATCTCATTTGTTTATTTGCCCTCAGGAGAATTTATGCCTTTCCTTAGTGTCCGTAAACCGTAGTTAAATTAGTTACGCTTGATGTGAAATCTCTCGCGGATGTCTCATTCGTCACGTGGCCGTGCACTGCAGGTGAATTGCAGCCAACCCTCGCAGCTTCTACCAGTCTCCTTCCTGTAGCAATGCCGTTAGCAATCCCTACGGCCATTGCTACGACTGGCATTTGAAGTTGGCGCTTGTAATTAAATCTCATTTGTTTATTTGCCCTCAGGAGAATTTATGCCTTACCTTAGTGCCCGTAAACCGTAGTTAAATTAGTTACGCTTGATGTGAAATCTCTCGGGGATGTTTCATTCATCAAGTGGCCGTGCACTGCAGGTGAATTGCAGCCAACCCTCGCAGCTTCTACCAGTCTCCTCCCTGTAGCAATGCCGTTAGCAATCCCTACGGCCATTGCTACGACTGGCATTTGAAGTTGGCGCTTGTAATTAAATCTCATTTGTTTATTTGCCCTCAGGAGAATTTATGCCTTTCCTTAGTGTCCGTAAACCGTAGTTAAATTAGTTACGCTTGATGTGAAATCTCTCGCGGATGTCTCATTCGTCACGTGGCCGTGCACTGCAGGTGAATTGCAGCCAACCCTCGCAGCTTCTACCAGTCTCCTCCCTGTAGCAATGCCGTTAGCAATCCCTACGGCCATTGCTACGACTGGCATTTGAAGTTGGCGCTTGTAATTAAATCTCATTTGTTTATTTGCCCTCAGGAGAATTTATGCCTTTCCTTAGTGTCCGTAAACCGTAGTTAAATTAGTTACGCTTGATGTGAAATCTCTCGCGGATGTCTCATTCGTCACGTGGCCGTGCACTGCAGGTGAATTGCAGCCAACCCTCGCAGCTTCTACCAGTCTCCTGCCTGTAGCAATGCCGTTAGCAATCCCTACGGCCATTGCTACGACTGGCATTTGAAGTTGGCGCTTTTAATTAAATCTCATTTGTTTATTTGCCCTCAGGAGAATTTATGCCTTACCTTAGTGTCCGTAAACCGTAGTAAATTAGTTACGCTTGATGTGAAATCTCTCGGGGATGTCTCATTCGTCATGTGGCCGTGCACTGCAGGTGAATTGCAGCCAACCCGCGCAGCCACGTGCCGTGGACTTCAGGAACCAGCGCCAAATGAAGGGCGATAGTGTCAAGTTATACATGGAGATGAAAACGAGAAATTAGAACTTCGATGAACGGAATATGGCACTTTCAGAGCGGGAAATCACTCATTCAACTGCTCTACGCAGCATGTCATTTAAAGTGGCTGCGTATTGTTTCCACATATTTGTTGCACCCTTTAAAAGGTCCATTTCGAGTATCATTTGACCGGTGTGATACCTCCACTGCTTCGCTCCTCTATCTTTTTTTGTGTGTGCAGGCGTAAACTGGGTCGAGACAATTCGCCTTTGCTTTCTTCACCGGGACCGAAAAATAATTATGGTACTTGGACAAACATTTGGCAGACTAATTTTTTATGAATTCTTTTGTGAAGCTATGTCTTTATAAGGCGTATAGGCGGCGTGCAAAGCGACGGCCGCGCCACAGGTGGCGGCTTTGCTCCCAACTTCCGGGAGTGAAGCGCGCCGTTTGCCGGTCGCTTCTGTGTTGTTGCGACGTGGCTTTATCTTTCTCGGTCGTTTCTTCGATGAAATAAGGTTTGTCCGTGCATCTTCATTGCGATAGGAGCCCGAAGGGATGTCCAATAACAACTGTTGTGTGGTTGGTTGCTCTAACACATATAAAAATACGCCGGAGACGCGATTCTACTCGTTCCCAGCGCGGCCCTATGAGCGGGAGCGACGACAGCAATGGATCGCCGCTGTTCGACGGCAGAGGTGAGGTACTGATTCCATTTACTTTAAAACGTCAAATTTTTTATTCACGCCTCTTTTTTTAATGATGCTAGGAAGTGTTTGGGATAGTCCTCGTCTCATCATAAATCGTCATGCTGCTGCAACTCAAGTTCACATTGGTAAGCAATTGTCTTGACTGCGCATCGCAGCTAGGGCATGTGCAGGGCGCTGTTGCTTTGGTGGTGGTATTTTGAAAGAACTCATTACGGGTATTGCCTGCACCGTGATTATGCGCTCAATTGTTGACGGTATACGTGTGTAATTTGCCCCGGCATGAGTGCATTTTGGTGTCACTGTCGAGATAGTTCCGCTATCACTCGAAAGTTTCGCATGTTGATATTTTTCGCGCCTCTGTGTTTTCGTGTTGAAATGTTTGCTTTTTTAATGGCGATAATTTTAATGCACTCGTTGTGGGTATTGTCTGCTCCGTGATAATGTGCTTTATTTCGATTAGGATATGTGCATGCTACGTATGTTGTCCCCTGCATGACTGTGTCTCGGCGTCATGGAGATAGTTTCGCTATCGCTAGAAGCTTGATCTTCATTTTCCGCATGTTGATGTTTTGGGCCTGTGTGTTCGCGCATTGAAACTTCAGATTGCTACCGCGTGCAAGACCTCTGCTCATTTTGTATGGATGTGGTCTGAGCTTCGTTTGTGACGCGATGACCGCATGCTTGCAGTGATTTTGTGTCCATTTTTTTGTAGTTCATTGTGTCTAGAGGCAGGACAGCACATTGCATTATCAGGTCTCTCCCGCCGCGGTAGCCCTGTGGATTCGGCTGTTGATCCCAAGGACATGGGTTGGACCCCGCCGCCGGAGGCGGCATTTCGATGCAGGCGAAATAAAAAAAAATGCCCGTTGGCTGTACGATGTCAGCGCAAGTTAAAGACCCTTAGGTAACATCATAATCGCTTAATTTAGCGCAAAGGACAGGACAAAAGAAAAGACGAACACGCTGTCCGGTGCTGTTAAATTAGATTGATATGATGTCAAAGTACCAGCTAGCCCAACAGCAAACTGTTTTGAACTCCAGGTGCTAAATTAATCTGAAGTCTTCCGCTACGGTGACCCTCATTGCCCATGTAGCCATAAACCAAACAATTTATTCCCTTTTGCTGTAATGGCTGTGTTTATGTGTGCTTCTGTCATAATTTTATTAGAAAAGACAGGAGCCTGTGGGAGCCGACCAAACACAGCAGGATCTGCAGCAACCATTTTGTAAATGGTGAGAAATCCAACGACCCTCGGAGTCCAGCATATCTGCCCACCCTATTTCCAAATGAATACAGACGCACCAAGACACCTTCTGCTTACAGATATGAAAGGTAAGATGAACTAGCGAAAAAATTTTAATCAAATTGTGTGCTCTGTGGCTGGCATTATTAAATGTGAATGCAACGGAACTTGGAATGAACGGTGACAGAGAGAACCGAACAGGGCAGGCGATACTGGAAATTTTATGATTGTTTTACATACTGTAGGTCCTAGTGGCTAGCAGTTGTGGTGGTAGGATTATAACTACGCATTGTGTCATAGCTTTAACTATGCAGCTAGTATGAAACTGATTCAACTAGTGCTAGACCAAATACAGCAATAGTATCCAAAGATTCATTAACTGTGGAGCAATTTTTGTTGCTTGTTCTATCTAGGTAATGACTTTTCTCAATTAATATTGATTCGCAGTGTAACAATCCTCAATGAGTTGTCTTAATCCAGGTTGCGGTCACGTGAACAGAGCAAAGAACCCACATCAAGCTGTGTGCAGGAAGTGGCTACTGATGAAGAAGGCTACGATTCCACAAATGGACTCATAAGTGTATGTCTCTTCACATACCCATCCTGAAAAGCTTTCACAATATCAAAGTTACTAAGCTGATTTCACAAATTTCTGTGTTGACTTGAACAACAAACAAAGCTTTGGAATTTCTGGCAAGCTAGATTTAATGCTTTCTCCCAGTTTCCTTGTCCTTAATATGCTTGTGTCTATGGACATGACGATGTTCTAGTCATTGGTTTCTTTCTTTGTATCAGTTTGCACATATCATGCTGACATTTTGTGCTTTCAGTTGTGTTGTTATCTAGAAATGTTGCCCAAGACATTTTTAAAACATTGTGTCAGTGAACATAACACACCAGAAGTCTTCAATAATCATTACAGCACTCTTTCAGGTCATTTGCATATATGTCATTCATATTTTTTCTTTAAAAGATTGCAGTTTATACTGGTGCTAACAAAGCACTACGATTCACTGCATGACTGCATTGTGTATTGTGGGGAGGAAATTTTGAACAAAAAAGAAGTGACTGTGCCTTTCAATGACTGCAGGCAGAAACACAAACAGACCCCTGTACTTGGACCTTGGAGCCAGATATGCAGAGTCTGTTCCTTTGCTGCATGCAAGATTGCAATGCTGAGACACAGGTAGGATGGGAACTAGTATGCATATTTGCTATAATTTTATTGCACCTGAATAGACTTGTACCTAAAATTACATATATTTTCTTGTTGATACCTTTCTGCAGCGCCCCAATTTTTTGAAATGTGGACTGGGTGTTGGGCTGTGTAGGTACAACTTTGAGATAGCAGCTAGCGTGTATGATAGATAAAATACTTCAGTTTGTGAAATAAACTATGTGTTAGTATTTATCTTAAGCACATTTTCAGTTTTGTCATTGTTCACTGCAATAATCTCCAAGCAATATTTAATGCAGATGTGCACATAAAATAGCTTTGTTACCCTCTAATAAGCACGGCTTCAAATGATTGTGTGCGTATTTTCTTCCAGGCTACCTTTCCTAGCAAGAAGGAAACAAAGGATGCCGCATGGGGCACTTCCTATGGCGTCAGGGACAGCGCGTGTGACCCAATGAACATCGACAGCTGGAAATCCACCTGTAGCTTTCGAGGCTACCCAAGTGTATCTGCCTGCTCCAGTGAAAAGGCCTCAGACATTTTAAAATCCATTGCTGGTGTGTCACTGCCAGTATTTTCAAAATTGCAGAGCATTGTTGTGGAGGCGCTTAATGTCAGTGGGGAAGAGGAAATTGTAAATGCATCAAACAAACTCCTCCTCTTTCTCATGAAGATAAAGCTCAACCTTTTTTATTCGGCTTTAGCGGTCTTTTTTGGTATGCATAGGACAACTTGTTCACGACATTTTTTTCTGATTTTGAATCTTTTACATGCCAAAATGCGCTGTCTTATCTACTGGCCCTCACGATCAACCATTGAGCTCATGATGCCTGAATGTTTCAAGCCTGAGTATGCAAAATGTCGAGTCATATAGATTGCACTGAGGTTTTCTGCTCAGCACCAAACACTGTACATGAGAAAATGCTGATGTTTTCTAATTATAAAGGCACATACACTGTCAAATTTCTTGTAGGAATAACACCTAGCGGAATTATCAGCTTCTTATCAAGGCCTTATGGTGGCCGCGCCACCGATTCATTCATAACAACTGATTCTGGTATTTTGCACTTGCTTATCCCAGGAGATCTTGTGCTTGCTGACAAGGGCTTTCCTCAAATCAGAAGTGCACTTGTGGAACGAGGCGTGCTATTTCAGATGTCTACTTTTGCACGACCAAACCAGCCTTTTACTCGTGAGGAAGTTTTTACCTCATACAAAGTGGCAAGTGCAAGAATACACGTTGAAAGATGTATTCAACGTATGAAACTTTTCAGGATATTGTCAGAAAAGTTGTCTGCTGATTTGCTTCCTCACGTCTCAAAAATAATTGATATGTGCGGTGTGCTTACAAACTTACACAGACCAATCATTAAAGCTAAAGAGTAATGTGGTAATGTGCAAGCTGTCATGTTCACCATGTACAAAATAGACTGAGATGAAGTTACAGTGCAAGTATATTCTTTTGAGGGCTGGTTATTACCATGAATGCTCAAAACCTTTTTTTACTGCAGGAAATCAGTAGTTATTTTTTTAGGATCTTCATGTATCTCTATCAAAATTGTTGCACCCAGGATGTGTTTAGTAAAAGGTACGCATTGCAGGATACATTTCTTTGTCAAAATTTTGAAACATCTATTGAAAAACATCAAGAAACTTGGGTCTTGTTTGGCTGTTGGCAACAGTGATCTGATTGAGACACGAAAAACTTAGGCTGCTCAGTGATCCTATTACTACACAAATCTAGAAACCTGACTGTGTGAGAGCACAATGAGCACTCAACTTCCATTTATACTTAGGTTGCATAACTGATATAGGCATTTAAAAAAATACCATTAAAAGTAGGTAAGCCTTGCAATGCGAGTATGTATGTCTCAGCAAGATCTCTGGAGTGCAGCCATAGCTACATTTTTGGTAACAGCCTCCACGGTGGCTCAGTGGTTATGGCGCCCGGCTGCTGGCTCAAAAGACGCGGGTTCGATCCCTGCCACGGTGGTCGAATTTCGATGGGGGTGAAATTCTAGAGGCCCGTGTGCTGTGCGATGTCAGTGCACGTTAAAGAACCTCAGGTGATCGAAATTTCCGGAGCCCTTCACTACAGCGTCTCTCATAGCCGAAGTCGATTTGGGACGTTAAACCCCCATAAATCACAAACCAAATTTGTAAATAAGCAGATTTCTTGTCAAAATGCAATATGTATATTTTAAAAATTCAGGTTTTGGTTTACCCTGTTGTGAATCCTGCTTTCATTTACTTTCCGAGTGACCATGGCAACTAACAATCATTGCTATCTTTTAATTCCCCGACTGAACTTATAGCGTGACTTTTTTGTAACATTTACAGATTTTAATTTTAAATACAAGAGATACTTTGGCATGTTTTGTGCAGGTGGATTGCACAGTCAGGCTGACAATATGTCCAGGGTCGTCCAGTTCGAGCTAGAACACAAATGTGCCACATATATTGGATACTTGTGAACTAATGGGCAGGCAGAGAGAGTGCATGCAGCTGCCATGGTTGCCAAACTTCTCTCAGGTGGTCAAAAACTAGACATCACTCTCGTGTGATGCTATGCAGAGTAGGGATTTAAATTCATCGAGCACTCCTTTGTTTCAGCTTGAAGTGCGATTGCTTTGTTACTCGGAGTTGCTTAAGCACTCACCGCTTCAGGCTGTGATATGCATTCAGAACATCTTGAAGCATTTCTTTGGTTCTCTGCGTTTCACACTGAGTTTATGTGTACAAATACTTTTTCTGCAGTATGTGCACAATGAGAGCTGAAGGGCAACTGAGTTTGTCAAACTGCTTTTACGAAAAGCCCACTTTTTCTGCCCCATACATTCAAGTAATTGAATGAAAACACCTCACCCTTTTTTGTTCTATCTTATGAGCTCATTGGCAGTGATTTGTGGTGCCAGTTATCCAGTTGTAGGAAAGCGCACTTGCATGTTCAGTGCTCTAGACTGTAAATACAGTGGCTGTGGTATATTTTATTTATTTATTTATTCAAGTTACCCCTAAAGGCCCTCCAGAAGAGGGTATTACATAGGGGGGGGGGGTACAATCATAAGTAAAAACGCTAATTAAAACATAAGGCATCACACAAAGAAAAATTGAACACTAACAAAAACAGCAAACATTTACACATTTCCGTCACAGCGAAGAAGCTCTTGGAATTTTTTATTGTCAGTTTCTGTGGCGATGACTGATGGCAAACTATTCCATTCAGTGATAGTACGGGGAATAAATGAATTGGCATAAGACGATGAATGACAGTTTACGCGTTTAACTTTGAAAGAATGATCACGGCGTGGAAAGAGAGCATCAGGTGACTGAAACAAATCACGGCGAAGGGATGGGTGGTGATAAAGCTTATGGAAAAGGGTTAAGCGAGCAAGTTTACGGCGATATGACAAATCTTCCAGTTCGGCACGTTTTTTTAATGCTGAAAGGCTTGTGAAGGGTGAGTAGTCTGAAAATATGAAACGAACAGCACGGTTTTGCAAGGATCCAATGTTAGTGATAACGTAGGCTTGAATAGGGTCCCAAATGGCCGCAGCATATTCGATTTTAGGGCGTATTAGAGTTATATAAGCAAGCTTTTTAGCGTGTATAGGGGCGTATCTGAGGTTACGTTTAAGAAAACCAAGTGAGCGGTTAGCAGATGCTAGGGTGAGGTCGATATGGTGATGCCATGTTAGGTCAAACTGAAGGTGCACCCCAAGGTACTTGTATGTTGATGTTAGTTCCACAGTATTGTCATTTAGAATATAAGTGGTTGGAATGCGAGCTGTACGGCGAGTGAAAGATATTAGTTTAGTTTTAGAAACGTTTATTGCCATTAACCATGATGAGCACCAAGAGCTTACTGCGTTCAGGTCAGATTGTAGAGATTGGCGGTCACTGTCTGTAGTAATGTTACGGTAAATTACGCAGTCATCAGCGAAAAGGCGAAGTTAGTGCCGGTAAAAAATACTTCAAATAGAAGTTCTCAAGCTGCGGAACAGCCTGAGCAATGAAGGCGTTGTCAATTGGTACCTTGACTGTAATGTGCTGCTGTTTCGAGTACACATAGAAGAAACACGCTTCTAAACCGAGGACATACATTGAAACTTGAACTTGCGTGTAATACATGTGTGTACGCTTAAGCTCCAACTTGCCATCTTGGAAAACCAGGTATGGAACACCAGATATGGTGTTTTCAAAATCTACAATAGGTTTGTCTCTGCACGGGTAGGGACACTTCACTTCAAGAAGCGATGCAGTAGGGCCTTGTACAACATTAGCATCTGGTGTGCAGCACAGCCAAGGCTGCTCCAGCGTAATCACAAGCCCACACTTGTGGAGTTCTGCTTCTACTTGCCTCGAAAATGACTCTATGGCTTCTTCTTCAAGGGCATTCCCATACGCTGTAGCTGATGACCAAAATGACCGTTCGGACAAGAACTCCTCAGCCAGTACATGGCGCTCCTTTCTTGATTTCAGTATGTTGTGCGGCCGACTGCTGGCTGAAATACGGCATGCCCGCATTTTTTTCCATTGCAGGAAGTCTCTTTCTGACCCTCGTGTTTTTCTTTCAGTTTCTACTATGTTGGCCATGTAGTAACTCATATCTTCGTCGTTGTTTTCATTGGTTGCCAGGCAGCGGTAGAGACCAGACTTTCGCAAGTTGCCTTGCACCACTGGTGGCCCATACACAATTGTTTCTTCCACTGGTTCTTTAACGATGTTCACAGATAGCTCATGCTTGATGGCTGTAACGAGTGAGCAGTTATGGTCCCACAGTTCATCAAGTAATGCGGCTACAGCAGTTGCATCTTGAGGCGGCGGTATTGCTGGTGCCATTGGTTCAATGTCTTCAACCGTCTTCCCAAGAAAACCATCCAAGCAAGCTCCCTTTTTATACGTCCCCAGTGACCGTACTGAAGGCTTCCCCCATTCTCTTGGTCCACTTGTACGTGATGCATTTTCTTCTTTGTTTATGTACTGCACTAAAGCAGCAACATGCTTGCATCGTCCACCTGGTCCTGCCTTACAGGAGCAATTGCCATCTTCCAGTGAAAAGTCTGGAACTGATGCCTGCCAAGAAAATAATGAACTGAAGTTTAAAAATGTGTATTACTCTCTTTTTCATCACAAGCTGCCAGTATGCAAGAATCATCAGGTAAAATTGATGAGAAAAATTCTTTGTGCAATCAGCTGAAGGGTGAGATTTTAAACATAATTAAGGCTCTGTTATTTCAGAAAGCAAGTTTCAGCAGTAACTAATTTTGTGGAACACGAGCAACGCACTAAAACTTGCATGAATGCCGATGGTGTATGCTGCAAAATAATGTTCCTTGCATAACCACAATGGTCCAATAATTTTTTTTAATGTGTGAATCTAGTATCAAGAGGAAATAAGTTTTTTACACAATTGGACCCGTGTGGCATGTAGGTATTTAATATTTATATGACGTGCTGTAGTGAGTGCAAGAAATGCCGAAAAAAAAATTAACGACCGTCCTCCGTACGCGTCTCCTCGTTACAGAAAGGTAATTATGTGAGATCTGTGCCGGAAAAGGTAAAAGAGACAAGGAGAGTGTCTACTTGGGCGGTAGACTCGCGAACTGGGCGCTGCAATGGCAATTCTCGTACAGGCGCGGACACCAGTAAACGGAGCGCGCTGCGCTGTTCTGCATATCTCGATGCAGCAAGAATGAGCAGTCAGGGTTATGCATGCACGGCAGCGCAGCCGACACTACACCTGCGTATGCGCAGCACCTCCCGTTCTTGCTTTCCAAAGGAATGGTGGGAGTTAGATTGTGACAGCGCGCTAGTCTGCTTCTGCCATTCGTGTATCCCGGTCGCCAGCGCATATCAGTACGTCAGTGAAGCGATGTTTTGAGGACCGGATACATGTACATGAGCATGTGCGCTGGATCCATTTAAAACGCGCGACTCGCGTGTGCTCACCACACACGCGCAGTGCGGGAGCTGTGTTTAAAAAAAAATAGAGGCTCTGTTGAAGTGATTACTTCATCGACAAAGCGGCTACTCACCACGAGCTCCACTTCGTAGCTGGGCTTCGTGACGCTCGTCTGCGCCACGCACTTCGCACGTATGCGGACTGGGTTGTCCCAGACGGCTGCGACGTCGTGGACATGCCCGCTCTCGTACAAAGCCCGGCCCTTTCTCTCGCTGTCTCCACAGAAATATTCGTCGGGGACCCGAACAACCGGGAAATCGCAGCTGCGAACTTCAGCCATTCTCGCAGTGGCAACGGCAGGCGCTGAACCGGACACCCGGAAGATGGGCCGAAAACGGCCGCTAGGCGGCTTTCAGTGGCGCCTCTATAGGCGGTGCACGGGGCGTGTAGGTAAGAGGTAACCAAGGGCTTTTAAGCTTTACTCCATTCAAATTGTGAATGGAACATTTGCATACCAACGATGAATTGCGAGATGTTCGAAGCCCCCAAGTCAGTTGCAGCCTACGCTTGGGGAAATGAGATAAATAGGCTCCTGTGCTAAACGTTTCTTGACCCACCGGACCACCGTGACGAAGTGCGCACTGATAATAATATTAGGCATTCAGCATGAGTGAGAATTTTTTAAACTCCTCTTGCGGCCGAGTTTGCTCAGGCACGAATGTTCGCTTTCTGCGAAACATATCACGCGCGGCAATGTCGTTTTGTCGCTTGGATAGGCTCATCCATAAACACCAGGTCTGGAATGTATGACGCGCACATCTCCTCACCGAATTTTTTTTCTTAATTTTCCTCACAGCTCTGGCGGCCACCCGCGGCAGCTAGTCTTGGGAACAGCAGTTGAACACCCGATGCTTTGTGACCGAAGGGCAGAAAATGAAGCCAAAGCACATCCGCGGCTGCAACGTTGCCTTTTCCGAGACAGGCGTTCTAATTCATGGTACACCAGACGCCAAAAATGTAGAAGGAACGTAAGAAAATGATGTGAACTTCCCTTTATTAGTAGTTTCTCTCCTCGTGTTTGTCGCCTTAGTTCAAGGTCACATTCTGAATCACCGAGATTGTTCATTTCACAACGGGTCATCTGTCTTTCTCACGGTTATTCAATACCATTGCCGCGAAAGTATTGACAATTATTGACCGCCTATTAAGCTGCAGGGGATCTTTTCGTGTTGTCAGTGCTGTATGGCCGTCACAGTCAGGGTACAGAAGTGAAGTTACCCACCGTGGTAAACATGAAGCAATGAAGCTGATGCAAAGCAAAATCATTCGAAATGAAGACTGTGTTGTGCTTCAGATGGATTTATCTGTACTGCATAGATCATGCATTAGCAACAATCTGCTGTAAGCGATGCCAGAGGAAAGGAATGGCTTCCATCCGACGCCTTCTGCCAGCGAGGCTCACGGCAGCACTTCCCACTTAAACCGAAGCGTGTCCTCGAACACGTAGTTGAAAAGCTTGATATAGCAAAAATCAAACGAAGGGTAAGAAAAATAACATTCTGGATTACTTGATGTTGTAGGCTTTTGAACCTCTTTAATTTTACGGCGTGGCTTAATTTCAATGAACCGTTCCGGCGCACTTTCTCGTGGGTGTATGACCCCCAGCCGTATTTTGTGCTGGAATGGCCACTCAACAGCGTCGTCATTGTCACCCTTATGCAAAAGTATCCTTACATGAAGGTGCACTGATTGACTATCCCTAATGAATGCCACTCCAGGTGACATGCAGTAGCCACAGAGGTACACCTGGTCGGTCTCGTACGCAGCCCAGCCTTTCTTCAGAGCTTTTTCTTCGAGAGATTTCACTCCTTTGACCTCGAAGATCACATGCTCACCTTGTGGTTCATCCTTTGGGAGCAATTTCTGAATGCGGACCAGTGTCTCCTCGCATTTATTCACAGATTCAACTTTAATTTCATGAAATGATGCCAGAATTCGTGAGCAATTGTCATTACTCTGTCTCATTGCGGCCGCCAACTCGTCCTTAATTTTTTCTTCCAGTGCCTTCAGGTTTCTCGAAAGATTATCCTTCCGCGTTATCATGCGTCCTTTCAACCGCTCGTTATCACTGCCGATTTTGCGCACACCTGTGGTCACAATTTCTTGAATTTGGCTCGTTGCTTCGGTCACTTTTCCTGTGAGCGCTTCTTTAAAAGTGTTTATCCCATGAGACATTTCGTTCAGTCCATCACCATGGAGTTGAACATCAGTAACCAGCTGTCTTAGATGCGCTCCCATTTCCACCACGTGCTCCTCAATGACTCGTTGGAAAGATGTTGAAGGTGCTGTGTCCTCCGTGTCGTTCAGCTGATGGCCAGACTCGGGTTCAAGAGGCGTCGACGGTGTTGTACAGTCCAGTCTCAGGTGTGCGCACACATCGCTGCAAAGAACCGAAGCCGAACACTTGGGGCACCGTGCAGAGTGGTGTCGACATTCTCGCTGGGAATGCTCGGAGAGCAGGGAAGCAGCCACCACAGTCCCGCAGCCGTGTTTTGCGTTCCAGCATTTAACCTGCAAATGGGTAAAGCAAGAATGCGCTGAAAACGACTGCGACTGTAATAAAGCCACCCGGCGACAGTTCCCACCAAGCTATAACTTTTGCCCTGTTTGCTCTCGACCGCTGAATTGGTTTCAACTGCCGAGATGCAGTTACCTAATATCCCAGTGGTCGTGTGCGTGCAAAAGTGTAGGTAGAGCAACTTTTTTTTTTTTGCAGCGAAGCTGTGTACCTCTACCATCCAGGGAAGTTTTCGTGTCTTTGTCGTAAGCAAAAAACGCCAGGCTAAAAACAGAATGGAAACAGCGTATCTCCTTCCCGTCTCCTTTCTTCTCGTGCCTAGCCTAAGCTGCAGAGCCACAGAAAGTAGCCCGGAAATATAATGGGGAATATATATATATATATATATATATATATATATATATATATATATATATATATATATATATATATATATATATATATATCAAAAGTCATTTCTGGCAGCTGATTGAACAATATAATATAAAATCACCAATAATGGAAAAACATAACAGGATTTAATTAATAACGTTTCGGCAGGAGGACCAGCCTTGACCAGCCGAAACGTCGTGAATTAAATCCTGTTATGTTATTCAATTTTTGTGATTATATATATATATATATATATATATATATATATATATATATATATATATATATATATATATATATATATATATATATATATATATATATATATATATATATATATATATATATATATATATATATATATATATATATATATATATATATATATATATATAGTCCATGAACGCTCACCCCAAGGGCAACTCTGACGCTGATCAGCGACGCTTGGACACAACACCCCTCCACAAAGCAAGCCGCCGCCTGCGAGGCCTACAACCCGAGTTCGGCCAACTGACAGCGCCGGTAAGGGCCATGACATCCACCGCGGCGAGCCAGACAAGTCAGCACTCCGGGAGTGCCCCGCCATTTGTCCTTCACGCACCTCGATCGCCGCCACCGTTCCACGGGGACAGGTTCGAGGACGTCGAAGACTGGTTGGCCAGCTTTGACCGAGTGGCGGGTTTCAATGAGTGGGACGGCGAGCTCAAGCTGCGCAACGTCTACTTTGCGCTGCAGGACTCGGCCAAAACGTGGTTTGAGAACCACGAAGCTTCCTTTACCACCTGGGAGGCTTTTCGTCGAGAGCTGCTAGCGGCAAGTTTGCGTTGCTCGCGCCCTTGTCGACCTTGTTCACGCGCGTACCACGCTCTTAGTGACCAACTTTAGTTGTGAACCCCAACATTTGACGAAAAACACGGTGATTGCCCATTTTGAAGAACTTGGCGAACATGCCGGCCAATGTGCCTTATCAACAACGGCTCCCGAAATATCCGAACAGGACACTGCAACAGCCATTAGGACCGACGTGAACCCTGACCTTCTGACCAATCAGAAACGCCGCGTGGAAAGCCTTATTGACTCTTTCCGCGACTGTTTTGCATCAACATCCAAGGTTCGCCAGACGCCAATAACTAAGCACCGTATTATCGGCGACAGTGACCAGAGACCGCTATGTCAGCGTCCTTATCGTATTTCGTCGAAGGAGCGCGATGCGATCCGCCGCCAAGTTGCCGAAATGCTCCACGACGACGTCATACAACCATCGACGAGCCCCTGGGCGTCACCTGTTGTCCTCGTCGCAAAGAAGGACGGCAGCCTACGGTTCTGTGTCGATTATAGACGCCTCAATAGCGTTACCAAAAAAGATGTCTATCCACTGCCGCGCATTGATGACTCATTAGACCGCCTCCGCCATGCTACCTACTTTTCGTCACTCGACCGTCGTAGCGGTTATTGGCAAATCGAGGAAAAAAAGGCTTTTGTTAATCCGAAGGCCAGAAACCCAGCAGCGCGCGTTCGAGCGGGAACGTCCTCTTCTTCGCTCCCACACGAGCCCAGTCGTGCCGCTCGGCCGCATGGCGGCGCTCGCAGAATGTGAGCGGTGTGGCAATATATATATATATATATATATATATATATATATATATATATATATATATATATATATATATATATATATATATATATATATATATATATATATATATATTTATGAAGGGAGCCAACAGTCACCGAAACCAAGGTGCATAGGGGAACGTTAATTTTTTTTTAATGTGTTATGCTTATCAGTAGGATAATAATTCTTAGATTAATAAATTGCATAAAGAAAATTACTTATAAAGCAGCAGAAAAAACAACCATGCCGCCGGTGGGATCCGAACCCACGACCTCCGAATATCGCGTCCGGTGCTCTTACCAACTGAGCTACGGCGACGGCTGTCCAATCTGCTGCTCTCGTGGGTATTTATGTTTACTGGGTGTAAGCGAGCCTTGAGAGTGTTCACCAGCGAGGGTGGCGCTGGTGAACACTCTCAAGGCTCGCTTACACCCAGTAAACATAAATACCCACGAGAGCAGCAGATTGGACAGCCGTCGCCGTAGCTCAGTTGGTAAGAGCACCGGACGCGATATTCGGAGGTCGTGGGTTCGGATCCCACCGGCGGCATGGTTGTTTTTTCTGCTGCTTTATAAGTAATTTTCTTTAAGCAATTTATTAATCTAAGAATTATTATCCTACTGATAAGCATAACACATTAAAAAAAAAATTAACGTTCCCCTATGCACCTTGGTTTCGGTGACTGTTGGCTCCCTTCATAAATTTGTCAAACGGGCCCCTCATTTCCTTTAACTTGTCTGCTGATAGCTTAACGAGGGTCTCGGTTCTGGCAGTCTTAATGCCAAAGGTAGCATAAGAGGGCTCTCGCACAGTTTCCGCCCTCGCCGTTAGATGACGTTCTACGTCACGCTCGCGGTATTACAGGACGTGCTACGTCCGCCGCTATGGTCGAGGGTGGCGCTGGTGAACACTCTCAAGGCTCGCTTACACCCAGTAAACATAAATACCCACGAGAGCAGCAGATTGGACAGCCGTCGCCGTAGCTCAGTTGGTAAGAGCACCGGACGCGATATTCGGAGGTCGTGGGTTCGGATCCCACCGGCGGCATGGTTGTTTTTTCTGCTGCTTTATAAGTAATTTTCTTTAAGCAATTTATTAATCTAAGAATTATTATCCTACTGATAAGCATAACACATTAAAAAAAAAAATTAACGTTCCCCTATGCACCTTGGTTTCGGTGACTGTTGGCTCCCTTCATAAATTTGTCAAACGGGCCCCCCATTTCCTTTAACTTGTCTGCTGATATATATATATATATATATATAGCAGGCAAGGTTAAGTAAATGAGGGGCTCGTTATTTGATGAACTTATGAAGTGAGCCAACAGTCACCGAAACCAAGGTGCATAGGGGAATGTTTAAGCGGGATAATCCCACTGATCAGCACTACACATAAAAATATCAAACATTTCCCTATGCGCCTTGGTTTCGGTGACTGTTGGCTGCCTTCATAAGTTATATATATATATTGAGATACAAAGATGTATTTAAGAGAAGACCAGCTCTACACAAAATCTCTTCAAATATATCTTAAGTCACAAACTGTATCGGAGTGACTTTTTTTTATCCCTATCCCCGTCCATGAGTAAACTTTCAGAATCCCATCGAGAAGCATGGAGCAAAGGACTACTTTGCTTCGTTAAATTTTCTGAAAATAACAATTGAGCACTTTGAACAGATGTTAACACCAATAACAGTCGAGGAGAGGCGGGCGCGTCTCTACATCGTACTCTCAGCACCCGAGACAAATGAGCTTGAGGTCTTTCAGTTGGATTAAGCAGTTTTGGAGAAAGAAAGTTAAAAAATTCTCTCGTGATAACATTGTTGTTGAGGCAGGTATAGAGTGCACAATGGTATTGCAACTAGCAACCCACATATCCCCCCCCCCGACAATAACAACGAAACGGTAAACGAACATACAACCACATTAGACCGAACACCTGGAGAGCCACAACTTCCGGAAAATATAATCAACCTATAAAGCTCCCAACTCACCTCCAATGAAAAGTCCCTTTTATCAGGAGGCCCAAAATTCTGCCCAAATAATGGTCAATTAGTGAATACCAATAACTCAAGGATCTGGATGGCTTTCCCCGAACACTTAGACTAAGGAAATATTTTTTTTCGACAAAGCAAATCAAAATATAATGCTTAGTGCCCCAAACCTCAGGAACTGTGGACACCAAAAACCGGCCGGGATAAATATCTAGATCTATAAACTAAAACGGTACAAAAGGATATATTTAAGTAAGGCCTTCGGGGACACAAAAATCTGGCCCACACAACCTCACAAAAAAAAATCAACGTAACGCCTTAGACTCACTTAGGAAAAGAAACGACATCGCCATTAAGCCCGCCGACAAGGGTGGAGGTGTAGTTAATTGTGGACAAAGATAATTAAATTCAAGAGGGCAACCGCCACCTCAACGACTCCAAATTCTGTAAGAAAACTATCATCAGACCCCACCTCTGAAAACCAGAAGATCATAGCAAAAACTCTCATTAAACTAACCGATGAAGGTGAATTTACCATAGCGAATAAGTAAGGCGCTGACGCAAAAAAACGCCTCCACGGGCGGCTTTTACATGCTTCCGAAAATACACAAACAGAATCACCCAGGGCGGCCTATAGATGCCTTGCACGTGTCGTCACTTCCGGCCACATCAACAGCTAGCGGCCATGCTGCCGAACCATTCGCTTCGTCCGCGCGCGTGCGTCCGCTCCGTAGACCCGTGACACCGGACCGCTCCCGAGACGCTTTGAATTGTTCTTACATATTCGGACGCGATGCCTCCTCCTCAGAGGAATGAGCCGTTCAGTGCGAGTTATTTCTCTGAACTTGTTGGATCTGCGCGCGTACGCTATGAAGGAAAAGTGCAAATGTGCGACGGTAGGGACCTGTACACGCTGAGGCTGGGTGTTGATACAACGATGGACGCTGATGTGTTACCTGCAGTGACTCACGGGAATATCGCGAACTATTTAGTGTACTCCTCTAGTTTTGTTACATTAGAAGAAATGAAAGCATGTAAATCATTAGAGGCGCATAACTATTTCACCAGCGGGTAGGTGAGAAGCCTATCTGCGGTGCGCCTACAAGACGAGAAGGTGCTTCTGCTCGCAGAGGTAAGCTCAAGGAACCTTTCTGGCATGTTTCACAGTGAGCATACGCAAAAAAATGACCATTGGAATTTATGCAAATGAAAAATAAACCGTGCTTCTGCCTGTGGCGGCAGCGCTTAGTGACAGGAAAATTTCAGACGTCTGCGTAGGGAAATTTGCGGAGCATGGCGATTAGTAGAAGTTTCACTGGAAAAAATGCAGTGATGAAGAAGATAAACTATGCCTCTCCGCTTACAATGCTGGAGCACTGAAAATTTGTTCTGTCCGAGACCACTTTGTCTGGTGTGCATATGCCCATTTTGTGCAAACAAAAAATGTGCACTGTTATGTACAACTTCACAACATTTTCGCAGGTCAACCATTCCCAACGGCTCAGCGACCACCCACTTAAAGCCTGGATCTTATGCAAGACAAATGGCACTGTGCTTGTTGCCCATTGCGCCTGCATGGCAGGTACAGGCGAGACATGCTCGCATGTTGGAGCTTGTCTCTTTGCTGCGGAAACTGCAGTGCGTACCAGGAACTCAGTTTCATGCACCCAGAAAGAAATCATCTGGCTGCCAGCCTATGTTGAAAAGGTGCAGTTTAAACGGCTGAGAGATATCAGCTTCACTTCGTCGAGAGGGCGTAAAGAGCAGATTGATGGCACATGTGCTGAATGTCAGCAGAAGAGGAAAAGGTTGGAAATCCCAGGACCTTCTCCAGAAGAGTTGAACGCACTTTATGATGACATCGGAAAAGATGGTGCAGTGCCAGCGCTTTTTTCTGTGCTTGATGATTGATGTGATGTGTTCCAGGAACCAGTTAAAAAGCCAGCAGCACGCCTAAGAAATCTGTTCACTGACGATGCGTTAGGCGACAGCTACGACGTGCTCGTGAACAAAGCAAGAGAGCTCATGTCTTCTTTAACCATTTCAGAGGGCACTGTAAAGGAAGTAGAGTCATTAACGAAGCAGCAGAGTGACTCTCCACATTGGTTCCTTTACAGAGCGGGAAGAATAACTGCTTCTTTAATGAAGAAAGCATGCCACACTAAAGTAGCAAATCCTAGTGTGTCGCTAATCAAAGAGATTTGCTATCCAGAAGCCCAAACTATGAAAGTGCCAGCTATCATGTGGGGTAGGAATCATGAGAAGGATGCCTTAGCAGCTTATGCAAATAGTGAAGGCACAAAACATGACAATTTCAAATTGTCAAAGTCAGGCCTGCACATCAGCACTAGGTACCCTTTTGCTGGGGCTACACCAGATGCTCTGGTCTCGTGTAGCTGCTGCGGAAAAGGTGTGGCAGAGTTTAAATGCCCATACGTGCTTAGGAATGCAACTGCATTCATTGATGAAAACACGTGCCTGACTGAAGTTAATGGGATCATGCAGCTTCAGAAAAGCCATGCATATTATTATAAAGTGCAGAGACAGATGGCTGTGTGCCAAGTGAAGTATTGTGACTGTAGTTTGGGCACGGAGTTTTCACATAGAACGCATCAAGTGGGATGAAGATTTCTGTGAAAACATCTTCTCAATTTCAGAAAGGTTCTTTGTGAATGCAGTGCTCCCTGAACTGTATGCCAAGTATTTCACCAGGCAGAAGGACAGCGTTGGCACAACTACATTGTGTAAACAGGCGTATTGTTATTGTAATGGACCAGAGACTGGCAAAATGGTTGCTTGTGACAGTGAAGCCGGCGTGTACAAATGGTTCTATTTTTCTTGCGTCGGACTGACCTGAGCACCTAAAACTAAGCAGTAGTACTGCCCACAGTGCAGAGGAGGTGAAGAGAAACAGCGTGCTTAATTTTGGTTTTATTGCATAGGGTAGTGGTGGTAGCAGATGCTTCAGTGTGCTTCAAACTGCGTCCAACTTCTATGCATCTCTACAGCGGATGTTTAGTTCTCCTTTCCTCTGTAATACATATGTGTACTGTTATCATAAAAGCTCAGTGCATTATAACCTGTGCCCAGTTGCACTTCCCATGTGTTGCTTTGTTTGGGAAATACTGTCTGTCTGGGTTTATGGAGCTGTTGATAGCAGATCAGTGCAAGCCTAACCATACCAATACCGTACAACAGTTGCTGTCTATAAGTGTTTTGAAACTGCAGCCAAAACAAGCAAATATGTAGCTTCGTAGCCTTTCACTTCCTTGCATCAAAGAGCTACCCACTGATTCCGCAACTCCATGTACGGTACGAAAAGGGCAGGTATGATACATTAACACATGTTTGCTTTGAAATTTGAGCATTGTTCTTGACAGTATAACTTGTCATATCCTAAGCATCCTTTAACATGCACCGAACAGCAAACAGGGTTTTTAGTGCATTAGCCCACTCAACATTCTTGACAGTACAACTCGTCATACCCGAGGTTTTCTTTAACGTGCACTGAACAGCACACGGGCATTTTTTGTGTGTTATCCATGCCAACCACTGGCATCCAACTGTTCAGTTGACCCAAAGTCTGCGTAATAAAAAGCTTTGAAGTCTTGCACGAGCTTGTCTACCACTCTGAGCAGAACCTATTGAACTCATTGAAGTTTTCACATATGAACTGTACACACATGACAATGTTTGACGATTGAATGGTTTATTACAAATACACAAATGCAAATACGGAAAGAAAGGAATGTTTGAGGATGAAGTAGTTTATTACAAATACAAAAATGAAAAAACAGAAGGAAAGGGTACTTGTTGGTCATGGCAACTGCTAAAATTAATTCTAAACACCTGATCTGCAGCTGACAAAAATATAAGGACAGGGAAGAACCACATATACCACCAGAAATCAGTATACACATGCATTCCTCGTACAAACTGCAAACCATACCAAACCAGAGCATTATAGTGTGCTGTACTTGCTTACGCCCACACCTCTAAAAGTAGGCACAGTGATAACAAAAGTTTGTAGGATGCCAAATTCCAGAAAAATTTAGTTTTGTGTATTGAGGCAAAAAGCATGAGGAAATATGTATGCTCCATACCATGAGAAAATATCATTTGATTGGCTAGTGAGAGAAGGCACAAATAAATTATTTTCTGCTAATCTGCATCCCACAAACTTCTCTGTCCATGACCACATTCTTGCACTCGTGCATAAATCCCCAGTTATGGTGGGCACCCATCAACAGATTCGGGCACATTCTCTTTGCTCGGTTCCTTCAATGCTGCGACAATCGAAGGGCATAAATTGGACAGTGCGCAGCACACAGTCACAATTTTGTCGAGTGGAGTGATGCTGTCACCTTGTCGACATGTCACATAGTCAATCGGAAGGACAGACTTCAGCAGCAGAAACTTGTTCCTTATGAGTCCAATTACTCTTTCCACGTGAATACGTACATTAGCAAGCTTCCTTGTGCTTCCCACTTCTGCAGCCGACAGCTGTTTCTTGCCTTTTGTGTATGCTGGCAGATGTAGCCGGGCACGGTAGAAACCAACACTGTCTGCGACGTTAAACCCTCGATCTGCTAGAACAACGTCTCCAGGAAGCAAGTTGTCTAGGAGCCCGCAGTGTTCCGTGATATGTTTGTCACTTACTCGGCCTCCCCAGCCCTCCGAGATGAACGTGACAATACCCTGTGAGGCAATCCCTATCAAGTACTTTGCAGTGTTGCTGCCCTTGTAAGTCGACCACGTTTCACTCCTCGGCAAGTATGAGGACGGTCTCTCAATCTTGATTTCAAAACAGTCTATGATGACGGCCACATCACTGCCGAATGAATCATAGAATGCTTGCGGCATGGTGCGCTGCAGCGCACTTCGTTCGGGCCACATAACTTGAGACTTCAAGCGGCAGTGAGCTACATGAAGCCATTTGTCAAAAATGCGTGAGACAGTAGATTCAGACACATTGAATCTGAAGGCCAGGTCAGCATTCTGAAGATTTAGCTTGATCTTCATCAGGAAGAGCACAAATTCTTGAAACTTTGCCAGGCTGTTGTTCACACTGTGTGAAACAAATGGCTCTAGCATTTTGAAAATTGCAAGAAGCGTTGTGAAGCTTGCAATCCCTGTGTAGAATACTACCTTGGGCTCTGAACTTCTCAATGATTCTTCGGTCATCTCAAGCTGCACCTTTTCGGAACGTGTAGTGTACACGCAGTCGTTGAGTCTGATGCATTCTTGTTCTAATGCCCCAATGTCGCTCATGCCCATGTCTGTCTGCACATAAACACCTGGAAGAGAACGTTCGTCGTTTAGCGGTCGTGTGTAAGAAAGAGCCGGACTGCAGAACGACCGCGTAATTATTTCTTAAGTTAAGGCTATGACTGCATGGTGCAAGGCCGACTCACCTGTTTCTTCTCCGGCGCCGTCGACCTCCTCGGCCTGATGCGGCGATGGGGGAACATCGGGCACGGGTGCGGCGACGCCGCACGGCTCTTCCGACCCGGTCATCTCGGTCTCGGCACATCGTTTTCGCTGCCGTCGTTGCTGGCTGCGATCGTGGCGATCCGAGCCGACTGGCCTAGTGCTGTAACCGAGATGCAATGACGGGGCCCAGTCTGGGTTCGTGTTGTCAAACAAATCGGCTGGCGCCCCTGCAAATCAAAATCAGGTTTCAGTCCTTGCTTCCCACGTTTTCACTAACATTTACTTCACGGCAGAAGCCTCTTACCTGTGGTAAAGTGCACTCCGCACACACGGAAGTTGGGGTTGTCCGGGTCCAAGTCGGCTCGCTTAATTCGTGACAGCCACAGTGTGCGCCGATTTGTACTAAGCGTCTTTGAACGCTCGCACTTGTCTGCTATGATCCTCGGAATTCGGTAGAAATTTGTGTTCGTCGGCTTCTTCTTTCTCCTTGAGCTGTCGCTACGGTTTGAGCAGCCAACTATAGCGCACAAAACCATACTGAAGCTGTGGAGAGACGCAGACAAAAACGACACGAGCTGACAAATGCTTCCACACTGGCGGTAAGCTACGAGCGGAAAGGCGGCGGTGGTTCGACAGCATGGCCGACTGGCATACGATGGACACCGGATGTGACGTCGGTGCAAGGCATCTATTGTTTCTGGTGTCGGCACACTGACAGAACCGATCTCATATTACATCGATTCTCTCATCAAACATATATCTCCGAAACATCCATCTTAGATACGCGATACTAACCACTTCCTGAGAGAATTAGCCGATGTCACCTTCCCTCACGGCGCTTTCCTAGTTACCCTGGACGTGGTGTCACTTTACACCAACATCCCACATGACGACGGAATCCAGGCCATGGTCGGAGCATATAATGTACACGGAACCCTAGACTCTCTCAGTCCAAGTGCCATCGAGACACTTGCAGATTTTGTCCTTAAACTTAAGACTTTCGAATTCAACAACTCATTATCTTCAAACCAGGGGTATGGCTATGGACAATAAAATGGCACCAAATTACGCCAACATATTTATGAACAAAATTGAATCAGACTTTCTTTCCTGATATCCAACCAAACCGGCTTTTACAAACGTTTTCTTGATGACGTATTCATGATTTGGACAGAAACAGAGGAAGAACTAATTAAGTTTATCAGCTCATTCAGCAACATACATCCAAATATCTCTTTCACACACACCTACTCAACTAATAGAATTAACTTCCTTAAAGTTTGGTTCGTGTTGAAGGGGGTGCATTAATCAGTAGCGTTTATAAAAAAACCCGCAGACAGACAGCAGTATCTTCATTTCTACAGTTGCCACCCACGCCACTGCAAAAGTTCAATTCAATACTCACAGGCTATCCGATTCAAACGCATTTGCTCTCGATCGGAAGATTTTCAAAAAATGCTAATCACATGCGCGAAGTTTATGCGCGAAGTTTTAAAGAAACAGCGCAACCCGTCCTCTACCATCAACGATGCCATTAAAAGGGCGGAAGTTACTAACCATAATCACATCCCTACGGAATCCCTGCCAACACCACATCGCTCGAATCTAGTACTGACGTTCACAAACAACCTTGCAAACATTAACGAAATCCTTTAACAAACAATTCAAATATCATAGAACAAAGTGAGTGGCTCTCAAAAATTTTTTTCCAATGGACCCCAGGTAACATAGAGATGGCCAAAAGATTTACAAACCCGCCTTGTGCACTGAAAGGTTAATAAACCGAGGCCGGTGGGTTGCACACCGTGCGGAAAGCCGATTCCAAGCTTGCAAACACACGCAAACCACAGCACTGGCCAAAAGTACCCATTCAAATTTCAAACATGTTATCCGAGAAGATTTAAGTTGCGATTGCAGTAATGTTGTTTACATGCTCGAGTGTGGCAAATGTCAAATGCAATACATGGGACAAACAGACAATTCCTTCCGATTAAGATTTAATATCCACCGGTCACACGCTCAATCTCTACCTAGCCTCCCTCTTTCGAGACGCCTCCGCGAGAAGGGCCAAGAGTTTGATGAACTTAAAGTAACAATATTACGGAGTGGCTTTAAAAACCCTCGGGGTGCGAACATCGCGATTCATACTTTATTTTCAAGTTTCGCTCAGTGCAAAAGGGCATCAACGATATCCACGGTATCCTATCATAATCTCTTTCGATGGCAGAGACCAACAAAAATTCCAAGCCTAATGGACAAAGCACCGCCACTGACTGTCGTGTGAGGTCATACCTCTTTTGCATGTTTGTTTCGGCTAGTTATTTCCATCTGGCGTTCAAATCATTCTTGGGACCTGCGAAGGTCACATATCCCCTTCTCTTTTATTTTCTTATGATATTTTTATTCTATTTTTTTGTTAACCATTTCGCATTCTTGGCTATTCTATGAGCTGAGGTTGCGCACACTGACAACATTCCTTTGGCTGCGTCCCCTACTGCCCCCTTTCCCTTACTGCCCTTCGTTTCTCGATTTTTTTTCGGGGGGGGGGGGGGGTGCGATGTCCAGTTGCAGAGGCTATACCAGCAATGGGCACAATATTGTCGGAGGAAAGAAAAAAGAGAGAAGAAAGTAAAAAAAACACTGTTTGACAGCTGCTTTACTCCTCTCTTTGTGGTTGGGTAGAGATTCTTTTCCTCCCTTGAAATTCCTGCCAGGGTAAGCCCGCCTCCTCTTTTCTTTTTGGTTTCCTTACCCCAAACCCCTCTCGCGCAGCTCCAGATGCTTTTTCCTGCTTTTTGTCTTTTTATATTTTTATGTATTCTGTATTGTATTTTCTTCCTCCTTCTCTGTGTATAATATAAATAAAGAGGAGGCACCAATGAAGTAGATCACTCTTGAAAAAGATCGGTCCTCCGATCGAAATGGGGAGCGAAATGAAAACGTTTCCTTAAACGAAGCGCATACTTCACTCTATATAATTCTAAGCAGTCAAGTACGTCATGTTATCGCAAATATATATATATATGTACATGAATACTGTAAGGCAATGTCTCGTTCATGGCCTCCTTGGCCTCTTTCTGCTGCCTATGCTATACGCTCGCCTTCTCTTGGAATCCATTCTGTTGCCCTTAATCTCGCCTTCGCATTACATGCCCTTACATTAAAGCATCCAACGCATAATCAAATGCAAACCTGAAGCGCAAGGCGTCTATAGTTTCTTTCCCTTATCGCATACCTTTCTTCGAAGCACCTCCTCTGCGGGACATTCCCTCCTCTCGACGTCCTCGTCCTGGAAGTCGCCGCCGTCGAGGGGGCAGATGCGAGAGCCTTCCTGCGCGCACTGCTCGTAGCAGGACTCGCACAGCACGTGCATGCATGGAAGGAACGCCGTCTTCTTGCGCACCAGACCACAGGCGCCGCATACCCTGTGCCGAGGAATAGGCTTGGCGAAGAGTAGGGGTTGCCAGTCCAATTCAGGGGAAAACCCCACAAGCGTGTACAGCATGCTTCCAGGAGGCGTATCGCTCAACACGTCCGTCTGCTCCGCTTGGAACTGGAATGCCTGCCTAATGTGCCCGCCAAATTACGCTCTTATCTCTGCTTCCAACCTTGTCTATCGCTGCGATTGTAGACACTGACCACGGCTGCCTCTTGGCGATAACATGGCTCAGCATGTGTTGCCAGCGTTTGCGGGTAGGTAGGTTGGAAACGCTGATTGGTCGAAAAAAAAAGTGACGTGACGCCTGTAACGTCATGGTCACGTGACTTTTAAGGACGTCATGTCCGGTTGGGGACAGACACATTTTTCCTAGACTTTTCTCGGAATTCCCCACGTGTTTGACACCGCGCGCGGGACAAAAAAAGCGCATCTTTACCCCCACCCCACAAAGTTCGACCACCTTGCCGAGCGGGGTGCAATCGAAGAACCCTTGCCTAAATACTCCCGCCATTCACGTTTACCCCCCACACGACACTTTCCCGAACTAACTCGGATGTTTTGTGGCCTTTTTTGTTTTTCTTTTGTGTGTTTGTGTTTTCATGCACAGTACAGGTGTCTCTAGTTAAGCTAACTGCGCCGCTGATTCCGCCTTGACTATTCCTGCCGAAGAGGCTCCAGGGAAGTCTCCTGCCGTGTCTGCGTTTTATTCTGTTTATTTGTGTACTGGTTTTGGCCAGCGGCACGCGAGTACATGCATCTCCGCGAATCCCCAACCGCCCTTTTCTGTACTCGCCGCCGCTCTGCCTTGAGGGGCGACCATTCTCCCCTCCCGCTCCTCGTTTTCCTGTTTTTTTCTTTCTCTGTTTTTTCTGCCTGCTCCCCGCGGCTTCTCGGTGGACAGGGGGCGGCAGCGCGTTTTTATTTTTCTATTTATTACTCTTTCTCCCTTTTCTCCAACTCCACTCCTCAAGAACGGGAGCAAGATCGCTGTAACTTCAGTCTTGAGAAAGGACAGGCTCTGTCCGGAACGTCGACTCCACATAAATCTGTCTAAATGAAGCGTTTCTCAACTTTGCATATATATATATATATATATATATATATATATATATATATATATTCAAAGTTGAAAACGATATATATATATATATATATATATATATATATATATATATATATATATATATATATATATATATATATATATATATATATATATATATATATATATATATATATATATATATTCAAAGTTGAAAACGCTTCATTTAGCCATAGATTTATTTTGAGTCGAAGTTTATATATATACACCTGTGATGTGGTGTCTCTGTACACCAACATACAGCATTATGATGGCATCCGATCTCTGGTCGCATCATATGGAAAACGCAAAAACGCTGAAGCTCCTAGCCAAAGCACCATCGCTGCACTTACTGATCTGGTCCTCAACTCCACTCTTTTGAATTCAACAACTCATTTTACCTACAAACGAATGGCACCGCTATGGGAACGAAAATGACGCCAAACTATGCCAACATATATATGCATAGCATTGAATCGGAGTTTATCCGCTCATGCCCAACAAAACCGGCTTTTTACAAACGCTTCCTTGACAACATATTCATGGTATGGACGAAAACCGAGGACCAACTCATCCAGTTTATTTCAGCATTTAACAACATACATCCAAACCTCTGTTTCACACACACTTACTCCACCAGTCAAATTAATTTCTTGGACGTCTCAATTCGAATGGAGAAGGGCACCTTAATCACCAGTGTCTATAGAAAGCCAATGGATAGGCAACATTACCTTCATTACAAGAGCTGCCACTCACGCCACGGCAAAACTTCAATTCCATATTCCCAAGCCATCAGATTCAAACGGATCTGCTCACGACCAGAAGACTTCAAAGAAAATCCTAACCGTATGCGGGAGGTTCTGAGGGACCAATGCTATCCGGCCCCTATTATTGGTGATGCCATTAGGAAAGCGGAAGCAAAAAATCGTAACGAAATGCTTGGGGATCCCCCATCAGCAACCGCAAAGAACACCGCTCTAATATTTTCTTAACCTTCGCAAACAACCTTCCTAATGTCAACAAAATTCTCAAAAAACATTTCAACAAAATCGAACAAAACGATCGACTGTCAAAAATTTTTCCAACAGTTCCACAGGTTACCTTCAGACTACCAAAAAACATACATGATTATGTAGTTCACTCTACTGTCAATAAGGGAAAGCCTTTGGTTTGCCTTCTTTGCAGGAAGAATTGCTGTTAAGTTTTCCAGCACATGCGGACAACAACACTAGCTCAAAGCACACACTCTAACTTCAAACACTCCATCCGTGAAAACTTGAATTAAGACAGTAGTAACGTAGTATGCATGCTCGAGTGTGGTGATTTTAAGATGCAATACATTGGCCAAACCGAGAATTCCTTCCGAATTAGATTCAACAACCACCGCGTGCACACCAGATCTCTTCCTCTCCTCCCCCTGTCGAAACACCTTTCCCAGGAAGGTCACGAGTTTCACAAACTAAAAGTTACACTGCTACAGAGCGACTTCTAAAATACCAGTGAGCGTGAGCAACGAGAATCATACTTTATATATCAGTTTAATACTGTGCAGGCCGGTATGAATGAGAACCCTGGTACTCTCTCCACACTTCAGAGGTCAGAGTCCTAGCCCTACTGAAATTCACAGCACTCCGACTGCATCGCCTGAGGTCATGCCAATTTGCGTGCTTGCTTCCACATGCCGCCCTTCTCCTCCCCTATACCATTCTTTCTTGCTCATGACCAGAGAAAACAGTTCTGAGAGCAAAGCATATTGCCTATTCCCCCCTCAACTTTTTATATTTATATATATATATATATATATATATATATATATATATATATATATATATATATATATATATATATATATATATATATATATATATATATTATTTTTCTTTATATCTGTTTTCCTGCTTTGCAGATAATAGAGCGTGATGCTCCATATAGGACAGTAACCCATTGCAATAACACACACTTGGGCGATTTCGCGCCTTCGTTCCCCATTTTCTTTCTGTTACTCTCCCCTCTCTCTCAGTTTTTAGGAAGGAGCCCTCTTTTTGTCTCCGCGACGGAAGGCGGGGCGGAGGCGCCTTCGACGCATCTTCGTCTTTCGTAACTTCACTTAATTGAGGTCTCCTTCGTTTTAAAATTTCACTCGGGGCGGGAGGCGTTCCGGAACGACGCTGACCTTCGACGCCGCGCGAATGCAGAAGCATCTATAGCTTTGCGCCGGGATGCAGCAAACTCAGGCGCCAGACACCTCTAAGTAGGTAGAAAACAGTGCCTTCCACTGGTTCCATGGTATTGGTGGCTGCACCGGGGTTTCCAGGAATGTACGAGGGGTCGTAAGATCCCGTGAAACTCATAGTAAAGATTTACCTCGTTTGCACGTTGTTGTATTGTAGATGCAAGATCGAACGACACACCGGAGCGAGCGATGTCATGCATGCTGACGCCAAGTTTCCTCCGACCCCCCCCCCCTCTACTTTTCCTGCGTCACGTATACGTGGTGTCAAGCAACATTCATGTGACTGAAACTGAAACTCTGAAGAAGAGAAACTGGAAGTAAGAGAACTGAATTTGAAAATAAGAGAAGAGAAACTGAAACTGCCACACAGTTCATTATCTGATGGACACAACAGTATCACGTATTACTTAACTTCTTCATAAAACCGCTGTTTGTTCTTCTATAGAATTAGCAGCATTACTATATGTTTGCCATTAATGACACCCAGGTAATGAACATGATTTACTAACTTAAGTAGTGTTGGTTCTGGTGTAACGCACGAATAATTTATAGGCATGCCTTTGTGTATACGTGAGAAATTAAATTGTGAAGCAATCCTTGAAACTGCCTGTGCATTTCTCATAAAAAAAGGAAAAAAATGATCTTGCTTTCATAGCATGCGTGTCATCTATATCATATGTGATTGTAATCTTGAGCTATAACTCGAAATGAGCCATGCTGGCTGCCATCAAAAATCACTTTTTTAATTATTCAACAAACCTCATAACTCATTTCTGTCACGAAAGGAATGAAATGTTTCACTTATATCTTATTCCTTTGGTACAGTCATGGTTCATTATGCAGTGTAAAATCTGATTTAGGAATATTTTTGGTACTTGTTGCACGGTTTGTTCCTGAAATTCAGCACATCCACCAGCGTTGCGTTCCCCCGTGGTTTTCTTTTTTATTAATTGAGTACAGGTGAATAGCCACCGGATTCCTGGCCGATCGCCAAGTGTGGGTATGTGCCATCTTTTGATAGGCTAACAACAACAGCAACATTGGCCACGCTATTAGCTTTTGCAAGTTAGGTTCACGCAAGCTCCGCTTCAGGTTGATCTGATCTCCTTGCAACGAGTTGCTGATACGCAGGCTGACCCCGTCTTCTATTACGACCATATTTACCCGTTCCATGCGAAACATATGCCCGCAAATATCCTAAATGGTCTTCTTTCTGAACACCTACAGAATTTTCCACATCATACTGTTCTCTCCACTGATGCCTCCGGCAGCTGTGAGAAGGCGGCGATTGGGATATATTCGCAGGATCTGGCTTGGAGCTATTCCGTTCGTATCCTTGACTATACTTCTAAATTCTTCGTAGAGTTTTTGGCTATTGGCTTGGTTCTCAAAATTCGCAGACATGTAGCACGGGTTCCTATTCTTGCAGTCTGCCTTTCAGTTTTAGGCTCTCTCCAAAACTCCGGAAAATCTTTATTGAATCGGCCGCTTAGGTTTTTTGTTCCGCGCACAGTGCGTGAGATCCGCTTTGTCCGGGTACCTGCAGGCATTCGGGTGTCTACTTTAACGAGGTGGCTGATTTATTGGCAAGGTCAGCTCTCAACGCTTCTGTAATCTATCCCGCCCTTACCTCATTCTGTGGGAAACTTCACGTTTCCAGCTTTTCCAAAATATTTCAGCCAGTTTTAGTGATCCGTTGCTCAATACCGTGGATTTTCACCCCTTAAAGTAACCATGGAATATCCGGTGGTGTAAATCAAGGCGTTGTGAAGTTTCCATGACACTTCTGCGATGCAGAATCCCTCACTTAAATTTGTACTTACGCAGATGCGGGTTCGCTGCGACAAACCTTTGTGTCTCATGTGGGCAAGTTGAAACATTAGATCATTTTCTCCTCTCCTGCCGGCGGTTCGCAGCTCAAGGAAAGCAGTATTTGGAGGTCCCTCTTTCGAGGTTAGGACTCCCTCTGTCTCTTCCAGTTCTTCTCTCGTTCGGTGCGAGCGCCAATTTAAGGAATTCCTGTTAAGCAGTGTTTGTGGCTACCTTCATGATTACTTAAGTGCGACTGATCGGTTACCTTGTTAGCTGTATACAAAATTTTGTCTCACGTCCAAAATGCTTGATTAAATTCCTGGTAATTCATATTTCGTAAATTTAATTGAATTTTCCCATTTTTATCTTGGTTCAGTATTCAACGCCACCGCCTAACGTCTTTTTTTCCCCCGTGCAAATACTTCATTGGCAATCTCCACTGTACCTTGGCCAAGCACCCCGCGTGGGTATGTGCCATATTTACTGAGGTGAAGAAGAAGAGTGTGGACTACAAACACTATCTGTACTTGTGCTCTGTGTGTTTTTTTTTAGTCTGTTTGCACTTTGCAAGCCATTAATAGGCAGAAAGGCATGCACGTAATGGGCATACCCTGTGCACATGAATGCCGAAAGCTGGTCATGGCTGTCAAAGCACTGCCAACAAAGCAACGGGACCTTCAAGAAACAGGATATGGCTGTGACCCCTCACATGCAATGATTTTCACACAATTTGAAAATGTGGCAAATTACAGCAGTCCCGTGGTTATATTGCTGCAAAATAAGCTAGCTCATTTATGCGGAAACATTTTTAGGGGCTGCCAAACTGGAACATGTAAAAAAGTTACACATAGCATCCTGTTTCATTGATGATGGAGTGCATAGTCCGACGAATGGGCTGACGAAGTTCACTGCAAGAAGAATGCATGAAGGTAACCTGCAAGTGAATTTAGGGCTTATCGAGATGTCCAATGTCTTTTAAATATGTAAAAAGAAAGTTCATTGCAAGTCTATGTTGCCTGAAGCAGGCTAAGGGGCCTAAAACTTTCTCCATTGTTAGGGGCACTGGGCAGAGCTTCTGCATGCAATGTTCATAGTACGCACGCTCTTTAGCATACGCAGGGCACTCAAGCAGGATATGTTCCACAGTTTCTATCGAAGCACAGTTGTCACAATGCGGACTGTTCATTTGTCCAAAACGGTATCACAGGCCATTTGTATATGCAGCATTCAGACGAAGTCGGTGATAAAGTGTTTCGAGTTGTCGAGGAATTCTGGGTGAGAGTCTTGATCTAAGATGTGGGTGGATTGAGTGAAGAAATTGGTACTGATGTGTCGGCAAACTCCAAAGCCGATACGTTTCTTCGCACGCAAAACTTTTAGCCATTTGGGACGCATCAGATTTCGTGAGAAAACTTCGAATGTATCTCTGATGTTGATGGCCCTTACGGGCCGCTTCATCTGCTTTTTCATTAGCCATAATGCCACAGTGAGCAGGTACCCACTGAAATGTTATGCAGTGGCCTGCGGCAATAGCTAAATGATGGATATACCCAATGTCCAGGGAAACTGGCTGGTGATTCGTTTTCTTCAGCAGGTTGGCCAGGCTCTGCAGAGATGCTTTTGAATCGGTGAAGGTAACCCAACGGCCGGCGGTTCGGCGCAGGATGTAAGAAACAGCTTCCTTAATGCCGCGAAGCTCAGCTGTTGTAGAGGAGGTCCTCCGCTGCAGCCGGTAAGAAAGGGCATGGCCTGTTGAGGGCACATAAAGGCCACAAGAAGAAGTTTCTTTAGTAGTTGAACCATCGGTGAAGATTTGGGTGTGCTGCGTATATTCTTCGATTAAGTAGGCGAGAGTAGCTTGCAGAAGTGCTGCCTGTGGCATGCGGCTCTTTGCATTCACACCTGGAACAGACTTCTTCACCTTTAGAGGAGAGAGTGTCCATGGAGGAAAGGCCAGAGGTAGTAGTTTCTGAGGCTGATTAATAGTAGGAAGGGGCAGGAGCTGCACTGCCTGGCCAAAGCTAGAGTTGCTGTGAGTTAGGTGGACACGGTGTAGGAAGTGCTTCTTCCCTTGCAGGACATGGCGGAGATGGGTACGCATAGTTTCCTGGGCGGCAATTACCTCTAGTGGGAGACATCCTGCCTCCGCTACTGTTCCTGATGCAGAGGAACCCTTTGGGAGGCCAAGACATATTCGCAGGCAGTTGTTCCGTGCGGCATTGAGAGTCTTATTGCTTGATGTAGATAATCTTTGAAGCACTGGTAGACAGTAGCGCAAGGTTCCTTCAACATAGGCTTTTTCAAGCAGAAGCATTGATCGGCAGTTGCTACCCCACCTTGTTCCCGCCATGAACCTGAACACTTGCGATGCTGCAGTAATCCTCGCACGGATCTGAGGTGACCATGACAGATTATAGTCGATTACAACACCCAGGAATCGCTGAGATCGTACATATGGCAGCGATCGTCCGCCTAGGAGCAGCGGATATCGGGTCATCGTTTTTCTTGTAAACGCCATTGCAACACTCTTTTCTGGCGCGAGACGAAGACCTCTGGAAGCCAGGTACATCGAAATGTGCAATAGTGCTCTCTGAAGACGTTGCTGGGTAATATAGCGCGAACGTGACGCGGTCCAGATGCAGATATCAGCATAAATTGTTATGCTGATGATGTTTATATGATGATGTTTATATGATGATGTTTATATGCGTGGTAAACAATATGAACAAGCATCTCTTTGTTGGTTAACTGCTCTGCAATCCACGCTCTGTTATGCAGTGCATACACAATCACAGTCCAGTGACTGCAGAGCGGTCTGCAACCAGTAACTTGCAACTATACTATGCAGCAAGCTTCTTTGCATGATATTTGTTACATTTATCGAATGATGACATGAAATTGGTATGGCTATTTCTACACAGTGCATTTCCTAAAGACTCCTTTCTGCCATACTGTCCTTTTTACCCAAAAAGCTTCCTACAGAGTCATTTAAATTGCTACGTATAAAGATGTTTGTAGCAGGTCTTAATTGTTCGGTATTCCTGATTATCACGACAAGGGCATTTATGTGTTGGTACTTTTTTCAGCCATCACAACTGATGCACCGATGTGTTTGGTACACATTCATCTTCAGACATTCTATATCTGTTGGGTAAAAAAAATACGAAATAATAGTTGACTGCATTAGTTTTGACTGAGATAACTAGCATCACACAGTTTTCTCTTGAAATTCCTCTAGCTGTCTGTAATTTGCTTCATTGTATAGCTTCATACTTGTTTCATTTAAACTCTGCACACTGCTCTTTTCACCGCACATGGCTACATGGCACGCGGAGCCCGATGGGAATGGGCGAGGAGGATTAGGAGTTCGGCTGCTACTTCTCTGGAATCCAAACACAGCTATTGGCACCTGTAAGTCACGGTTAATTTCGGAAAGGCAGCTTTGACCGATTCCTTTCGTCGTCTTGTCCATCGTGCGTCGCATCTCGCGCCGAACCCGACAAAGGGGAGGCCATCAACCCCCCTCCCCCTCCCCTCCTGAAGCCGGGGAAAGATCCCGTAAATAGTTTCCTAGAGACGTCTTTTTTTTTTCCCTGGGGTCAACGAGGGGTCAAATGACAGGCCCAAGCAGTGTGAGGCAACGTTCTCTGTTCATTCTAGAGACGCAAGGTTACACTGGAAAATGAAACCTTGTCTTTCTCTTCCAAATGCAATTTCACTTCATTTTTACAGAATGCAAGTTACATCCTAGAGAGATGCAAGGGCTAAAAGCTGCTAAAAAGCAGCTTGCCTGGGCCCAAGCGCCTCTGAAATGGCAGTACACGCCAAACGCACTTCAAGCAAAAAAAATGTTCACACACACACACACACACACACACACACACACACACACACACACACACACACACACACACACACACACACACACACACACACACACACACACACACACACACACACACACACACACACACACACACACACACACACACACACACACACACACACACACACACACACACACACACACACACACACACACACACACACACACACACACACACACACACACACACACACACACACACACACACACACACACACACACACACACACACACACACACACACACACACACACACACACACACACACACACACACACACACACACACACACACACACACACACACACACACACACACACACACACACACACACACACACACACACACACACACACACACACACACACACACACACACACACACACACACACACACACACACACACACACACACACACACACACACACACACACACACACACACACACACACACACACACACACACACACACACACACACACACACACACACACACACACACACACACACACACACACACACACACACACACACACACACACACACACACACACACACACACACACACACACACACACACACACACACACACACACACACACACACACACACACACACACACACACACACACACACACACACACACACACACACACACACACACACACACACACACACACACACACACACACACACACACACACACACACACACACACACACACACACACACACACACACACACACACACACACACACACACACACACACACACACACACACACACACACACACACACACACACACACACACACACACACACACACACACACACACACACACACACACACACACACACACACACACACACACACACACACACACACACACACACACACACACACACACACACACACACACACACACACACACACACACACACACACACACACACACACACACACACACACACACACACACACACACACACACACACACACACACACACACACACACACACACACACACACACACACACACACACACACACACACACACACACACACACACACACACACACACACACACACACACACACACACACACACACACACACACACACACACACACACACACACACACACACACACACACACACACACACACACACACACACACACACACACACACACACACACACACACACACACACACACACACACACACACACACACACACACACACACACACACACACACACACACACACACACACACACACACACACACACACACACACACACACACACACACACACACACACACACACACACACACACACACACACACACACACACACACACACACACACACACACACACACACACACACACACACACACACACACACACACACACACACACACACACACACACACACACACACACACACACACACACACACACACACACACACACACACACACACACACACACACACACACACACACACACACACACACACACACACACACACACACACACACACACACACACACACACACACACACACACACACACACACACACACACACACACACACACACACACACACACACACACACACACACACACACACACACACACACACACACACACACACACACACACACACACACACACACACACACACACACACACACACACACACACACACACACACACACACACACACACACACACACACACACACACACACACACACACACACACACACACACACACACACACACACACACACACACACACACACACACACACACACACACACACACACACACACACACAAAACACAACGAAGCAAGTGACATATAGATTAAATGCAATGAAAACAATGAGCATGTATGTTCACTAACAATATTTTACAGATGCATGAAAACAAAAAGAGGCCCCAGAAAAATATAGAGAAAAAACACTCAAAAGGCATACATGGCACAGGCAGACAACAGAGGCACATAAAATGCAACCTGGCTATACATTAACAAAATACATTTTTAACTCGCTTGGTTTAACACTAGCCAAAACTTTGTACTTATTAAGAGTGGTCGGTAAATTGTGTTTAAGCGTTTGTAGTTTATAATTAATTCGAAAATATGGAATATACCAAAGATCGGTGTTTCGGGTGTAGCGTCGATTCGAAGCGGTCCTTAAATGTGTAGTACGTATTAAGAAATCTCTATAAGCAGGAGAAGAATGGTAAAAGAACCTCAAAATGCGAAAAACATACATATGTTCAAAACGAATTATGTTTTAATTTCTAAAAGCAGTTTGCGTTGGAGAGAGAGATAAGGAAGGTTTGCAATGTAGCGGATCATTTTCTTCTGCAGAACCTGTATATTTATCACATTTGTTTTTGTGGTGGTTGCCCAAACAGAGTTACGGAGCCGAAAAGAGTATGATAAATTTGAATTTTCACGTGAGTAGGAAGGCCGAGGCTTCGGAAGCCGACACCCCGCAGCCGTCGAAAGCGCCTACCAAACTCAGGGCAGACATCAATACTCTGTCAGAGAGAACTAGCGCTATATCAACAGAACAAGCAACCTTCCAAGGCCTCGTTACTACCAAATTTGCAGAGATAGATATTCGCTTTGCAACACTAGAGGGACAGGTATCCCAAATAGCCACCTGCATGCAGCAAATAATGGATAGGCTTACAACTATCGAGGCCCGCCTACCCCCCACCTTGGATCTGTCCACGACGCCACAACCATCTATAACCCAACATGGCACCACGCCAAAAATTTGAAATTTGGCAATGGAACTGCAGAGGCTTCCGCCGCAAGCGGGCCCACTTGCAGCTCCACATCCAACAAGCACCGTCTGTTCCAACCCCAGGCGTGATTGCATTGCAAGAAGCTAGCGGCAGGGCTACACTGCCAGGCTATAAAGCATATCTGCCACCTCATTATGATACTAGTAACGCAGCCGGCTCCTTCACAGCCACTCTGGTGCATAGAAATATCACCGCAATTCAACATTTTATAAATGATTCGGAAGAAGATTACACCCGACTTGAAATAGTACCAAGGCAAAAAGGAGGCTCAAATCTCTTCATCCTTAATGTATACAACCCTCCCAGAAACAGAGGCAATGGACTCCCACACTTGTTGATAAACACAGTAAAGCTGGCTGCTAGGGCTCAACTATTAATTGTGGGAGACTTCAACGCTCAACACCCAGCATGGGGATATACCAAAGCAACTCCGAAAGGGAACCTGCTCTGGCAAATAATACAGTCACTAGGGCTCACAACGCTAAACAACCCGAGCGACCACACACGCATGGGTAACAGTGTATGTGTAGACACATCTCCAGACTTATCCCTCTCTAAAAACGTCAAGGACGCAAAGTGGGTCAACACCGGGCAAAACCTTGGTAGTGATCACTTCATCCTTAGCATCACCTTCCCCACGACAAAACTTAAAAACAAAGCAAAAGAAATACGAACCACGGATTGGGACAAGTTCAGGCAACTTCGCGACAAAACAGCTCCAAAGGAGATCTCTAACCTTAGCGACTGGGTTATCTCCCTGAATGAGGATGTCAGCTCCACTAGCGTTGTGGTGCCAGTTGAGAAGGAGGAGCAGATTGCAGACTCAAAACTGTTACACCTGTGGCAGGCACAAAAAGGCCTCCATAAACGCTGGAAGCAGCAAAAACACAACAAGCGACTACGCAAAAAGATCGCTGAAATCGAGAGGCGAATCGAGGAACATACACTTACTCTCTAAACACAACAATGGAACCAAATATGTGAAAGCGTCAATGGACAGCTCGGAAATAAGAAGACATGGCATCTTCTAAGACACCTGCTCGATCCAGAACAAACACGTCCCGTGCAACAAAGTCAACTGTACAGACTCATACATAAATATGAGGGTACAACTGAAGACCTAATCAAAGAGCTAGCAGAACGTTATCTAAACACGGATGATAGTACCACACAACCAGACTACCAGGGGACTCCTAATCCAAATTTAGACGCAGACATCACAGACGCAGAGGTCTGGTACGCAATTGGAAAACTGCGGACAACATCTGCGGCAGGACCAGACAAAGTAACAAATAAGACTCTCAGGAACTTAGACGCAACGTCGATCGCGGCGGTTACAGACCTTATGAACAAATACTGGCATGCAGGCAACATACCACCAGAGTGGAAACACGCGAAAATCACTTTTATTCCTAAAGCGGGTAAGAAACTCAGCACTGAGAATCTACGCCCAATTTCATTAACATCATGCCTAGGCAAACTCATGGAGCATGTCATCCTCAATAGGCTCCAAAACTATGCGGAGGACATGAACCTCCTACCTGAAACAATGTTAGGATTCAGGGCCCAACTATCTACCCAGGACATTCTCTTGCAGCTTAACAAGGACATAATTGAAGCTGACGAGGGAACAGGAACGAGAGCAATATTGGGTTTAGACCTTGTTAAAGCTTTCGACAACGTCACCCACAAAGCCATCTTGACAAATTTGTCAGAAATCAACCCCGGAGAAAGGACGTACAACTACATCCGATCCTTCCTCACTAACAGAACAGCAGTGATAACGGTCGGAACAATAGAGTCTGCCCCAATCAAACTAGGAAGTAAAGGAACGCCACAGGGCTCCGTCCTGTCCCCTTTCCTTTTTAACCTCTCCCTCATCAAAATTCCCCCCAAACTGGCACAAATACCAGACCTACATCACACGTTCTATGCAGATGACATCACACTTTGGGTAACCAAAGGATGCGAAGGCTACATAGAAGACACACTCCAAGCAGCAGTGGACATCATCGAGGCATGCGCATGGGATTCCGGCCTCACTTGTTCTGAGCAAAAATCTGAACTCTTCGTGATCCGTCGTAAACAAAGAGGTAGGCGTACCACGACATCCCCCCCGCAAATAAACGTCTATGTTAATGGACGATCTGTCAAAGAGGTACAGACCATGAGAATACTGGGGTTGTATTTACAAACAAATGGAAAAAAATACTGACACACTCACTAAGCTAAAACGCACGGTAGAAGCGACGGCGCGATTACTCCGCCGCATAGCTAACCGCAGACAAGGGGTGAGGGAAAGAGATTTATGCCGCCTAGTGCAGGCCTTTGCGCTGAGCAGGATACTCTATGCCACCCCTTATCTGAAATTTTTGAAAGCAGAAAAGGACAAATGGGATAGCATGATACGGCAGGCCTATAAGGCTGCGTTAGGACTCCCACTAAATGCCTCAACCGAAAGGCTTATGAGGTTAGGAATACATAACACCTACAATGAACTGAAAGAAGCCCATTTAATGGCTCAAACAGCGCGATTAGCCAATTCCAGAACTGGCAGGAGTATTCTTACCAGGCTCGGAATTAACTTTCAACCTACGAATAACGATGCTAAAGTAGACTTACCCCACGCCTATAGGACGGCCCTACTAATCAAACCACTCCCCAAAAACATGCACCCCTTACACCATGAGGGTAGAAGACAAGCACGAGCCAAAGCCTTACATAAGAAATACAGACAGTGCGCTGCAACACTTTATGTAGATGCGGCAGAATACAAAAATACCAATGCCTTTGCAGTTGTGGTTGTGAACGAAAATGGTGACCACATCGTCTCGGCGACAATCAAAACGAAATCCTCTGAAACGGCAGAAGAGGCGGCTATAGCCCTCGCCCTAGCACATACCCAAGGGAGCATCATCCTCAGCGATTCCAAAATGGGTATCAATAATTTCGCTAAAGGGCGAATTACAAACACCTCCCTTAGAATCCTTAACGCAACCAAATTCTCACCAAATTATTCCGAATTGATATGGGTCCCAGCCCATTCGGGGAATCCGGGGAACGAGGCAGCCCACAATAAAGCCCGAGGTTTCGTCGACCGGGCAGTGGATGAGTCTGGCTCCCTGAATTTCACGAAGGACTCAATGATCACATATCATGATCTCACCAATCATTTTAAACTAGAGAGGAGAATTTTCCCCCCTCCAGACAAAAGACTTACTAAAGAACAAGAGGTTACGTGGCGTCGTCTACAGACGAGATCGATACGCACCCCATCACTCCTCGCGCACATTTATCCAGATCTTTACAACCCAAACTGCAAACACTGTGGCCAACGTGCTACCTATGATCACATCCTGTGGGACTGCAAAATAGAGCCACCTCCGGGTGATCTAGTTACAGCTCCTTCTCTCGAGCGGTGGGAGACCGTGCTGGCTAGCTCTGACCCCAGAACGCAAGTTTTGGCGGTGGAGTGGGCTGACAAAGTCGTCGAGGGCTATGTACTCTCGACCACTTAACGCGACCTCTTGCCAAGCTCTTCCCGGCGAATAAAATGTTTTACAATCAATCAACCCAGCTGAGATGCGACGAGAAAGTAACTTCAATGATTTTGTGGCTGTCTACAATTTGAATTTCTAGAACTGCGTATTTAGGAGCTCGTTGTAGTTCGACTGGCTTCTTCCTTGCATGGAAAATTATTACCTTAGTCTTTGTAGGCTTTATTTGGAGGCAATTAGAAGAGGACCAGCTGTCTAGTTTCGTAAGGTTTACGTTGCACTCTTCAAGTAACTTGCTTATGTCGTGACCAGAGATTAGTATACTGCTATCATCGGCGTATATAATAAATTTAGCTTTTGTCATAAATGTGCACAATGTCATTTATATAGATGTTAAAAAGCATCGGGCCCAGAATGCTGCCTTGAGACACACCATTTCGTACCGCCAGAAAAAAAGACTGATGGTTGTGGATATAGACAGATTGTTTTCGATTTTGCAGGTACGATTTCACGAGGTCTAAAGGTGTTCCACTAACTCCGTTTTGAGAAAGTTTGAGTTAAAGTTTGGTTGTTTATGGAATCGAAAGCCTTACTAAAATCAATGAAGAGTCCGACAGTGAGAATACCTGCTTCATTGTTTTGCAGGATATATTCCTTAAGTGATAACAAAGCTGTTTCCGTCGAATTGCCCCTTCGGAAGCCAAATTGAGCCTCAGACAGGATTTGTTTTGCATTAAAAAAGTTCACTACACAGGAAGAGAACTTTTTCCAAGCCCTTTGAAAAGACTGGAATCACAGACATTTCTCTATAATTGGATACTACATCTTTATCTCCCCCTTTAAACACAACTGTCACTCTTGCTTTCTTCATTTCTTCCGGGTAAACTCCCGCTTCAATTAACAAATTGAAGATGTATGCAAGCACAGGTGTGAAAAAAGATAGTACATACTGACTGGTTTTATCTGAATATTGTCGACATCTAAAGCTTTGCTATTTAAATTCATAGAGGTTGTACATACTTCGGTCTCATTGGTGGGCTCAAGGAAAAGGCTTTCGAAAGGGCTACAAGATGAAGGAAATTCAGGTAGATGCATCATAGGTAAATGGGAAGTTACAAAATTGCTGTTGAAATGGTCAGCAAGAGCCTGACCGGATAATTCAGAGCCCTTATAGATTATTCGTTGAGTTGGCGCATTTTTCGTATTGCGACGTAACAAATTATTTACAACTTTCCAGACAGCGTCTGAATATTCCATTCTAACATCAGAGAACAGTTTTTGTTGATACACAATCTTAGCATGCCTAAGCTCTGAATTTAGTTAATTTCTTGTTTTTTTTTAATGAGATTAGAGATTCTAGAGAGCGATTATTCAAAAAGGCATGGTACAACTTGTTTTTGCGCTTTATCATTATTTTGAGCTCTGGCGTGATCCATGGTTTTCTTATTCGTTTAGATTGCTTAATGTTCTTGAAGACAAAGTGCTTAGAGTATATTTCTACAAAAACCTTGATAACTCTGAATATGCATTATTTGAGTCTTTTATATCGAATAACTAGGAACCCTGTCCAAAACCATTTCAGCTTGTTATCTGGGTACCCCCAACCTTTTTTTATTTACGTGTAGCTCAAGCCTTCTTCACCTTTGCCATTGTATCTCAAGTACCATGCACCATCTTGATATTAGCAGTTCCTAATTCAAGGCTTCTTCAGGGTTTGAAGGGCCTATTTAATTGGAAATGAGGAGAACACGTGCACAGGGTGGGAAGCGTGTGATCTGCCAGGAAACGCTGAGGCGGCCCCGAGAAGGGCCTTTATTAAGGTTGACAGCCGTTTTGTGCCTCTTCACTTGGCAGTGACGACACGGCGTGTGCGGTCCCCATGGTTTTGCCCCAGCTGTCGAAGCAATCCTCGGACACGACCATGATCTTCTACAGCTGATGTTTTTATTTAAAAACACAGGGACCAAAGTCATGCTGTATGCAGTGCGATCGCCATGTGGTTCCATTGACGGCGAACAATCATCCACCTAACCCGGCTCTTTGGACGGATTCAGGAAACGACTGAAAAGAACAAAAGTAACGAGAAAACAAAGGTGTGCTGCATACAAGTTTGAACGCAAAGAAATGAAGGTGCGCTGCGCTGGGCTAATGCTGTAGCGAGGTCTTGTATCAAAGTATGTAAACTTTCACGGCTGGCGTCGATTTCTACAAAGCGCGAGTAGTTGCTACGGAAATAAAGGCGCACTGGAGCTGGGTAAGTCTGTAGGTACAAGCACGAGTTTTTGTCTCTACCGCGGATTTCCACACCGCGCGATCGTCATAACTTTTCTTGGACTTGCTGTTGAAGCTGACAGCGATCATAAAAATTAAGGCCGCCGACTGTAGTGGCAGAGGCTTGCCATTGACAGTAACAAAGCCGTGCACTTTGTAAACAAGGCAACGAGGCCTAGCGCGAGTTTTAGAGCCGACTTGGACAAAGCGCGAGACGGCGCGCGCTTCTAACGCTTTCCAACGCAAAGAAACAAAGGCGCGCTGCGCTGGGATAATGCTGTAGCGAGGTCTAATATGTAAATTTTCACAGCTGCCGTCGATTTCGACAAAGCGCGAGAAGTCTAAGGAATTAAACAAAGCTGCACTGCACTGGCAGACGGCGGTTCAGCTGGCGACGCCGGCGGTCCTCAAGCCGCGCCTTATGTGGGTCGTCGTAATGGCGTTGCAAAACTTTGAACACCAGCACGACACCAGCCACGTGCTCCTGCAGCAGCAAAACGAGGTCCTGGAATGCGCAAGGCATGTAGGTAAGAGGTACAGCACTTCATGAAGTGAAATTTGAGATAAAATGCGTACCTTTATGCGGGTCGTCGTAATGTCGTGGAAGCGATAACTGTACAGAAATTTCAGCTGGCTGTCGCCGACGAGCGCACCACGGAAAAAAGCGATACTTGCAGGACAGCTCCCGAAACGCGCGCGCCGCCGCCTAGGCTCACGAAGGGAATGGTTGTGGTGGTTGATGCTATGAAGGGGGGAGGGGGATACTGGTCCCGACGTATGGTGGCCCTTAGGGCATCACTCTTGGGGACAAGGGGAAAGGGTAAGGGGATGTAGGGCGGGGAGGGGAGGGGAGGGGGAAGTGGTCGCCGTCGTGTCCGGTGGAAACCGTGGCCAGGGGTCAGTCAGGGGGTCTTGCGGTCCCGCCGTCACGCCGCCGCAGCAGCGACTCCAGCTCGCACCTGGGAGGGGGAAGCCGCGGTGCACTGGGAGTGTGTGCAAGCACCGGGCGGAGGAAGGAGCCTCGGTTAGAGCCATCGCCTCGTGCTAGACGGGCGAAGGTCTAGAGGAGGATGCTCAGGCCGGACTCCCCGAAGAAGGAAAGGAGGACCCGGTGCGCTTGGAGCTGGTTGCGGGCCGGGAAAAGAAGGTCGTTCTCCGTGGTGGATGGGAGACCAAGTGCCCGGTAGCCCGACTCCAGGCGTCGCCTGGGGAGATCATGGGTCGGGCACGCCAGCAGAAGGTGGTCGAGAGTCATCGCGTCACCGCAGGGAGGCAGGCAGGGGAGGAGGCCCTGCCACGGACGTACAGCCTGGAGGGCGTCCACGTGCACCCGATGCGGAGACGCAGGAGGAGGGCTCGGTCCCGCCGGGGCAGCTGGTCCGAGAGCCGGCGAAAGGGCTTTCGGGCCGCAATTCTCCGGTCCGGGTGAAGGGTCTGCACCACCTGCAACAGGAGATGGCGGGCAAAATCATGCTGGGTCACTGCTAGGGAAACCGGGGACCCGTCGGCGTGAGCTGACTTGGCCGAAGCATCGGCCAGGTCGTTGCCCTCAATGCCGGAGTGGCCCGGCACCCAATGCAGCGTGATCCGGTGGTCCGCATCCTCCAGGGCGTGCAGGCGGGCCCTGAGCTGGGAGGTAGTGGCCACGTTGCCTGGACAGCAGCTGGAGGGCTGGCCGGGAGTCGCAGAGGACTGCCACAGGGCCAGGTGGGATAGCCGCAATCAGGTCCGCCGCCGGGAAGAACCCTAACGAGATACAGTTGTCGACATGTGTTCGTTGTCAAGGGTTTGCCGAGGCTTCGGGAATGCACGAGGTAGGGCTGAGTAGTTGGAGCCGAGTGGCCATGAAACCCATTATTCCCGTAACGACTGTCCTCTTCTCTTTCGATGTTCTGTAAACAACTTTAGTGATCGTCTCGTCGGCATATGTCTGTCGCGTGTGCCGAAGAGATAGGAAAGTGGTAACAGCTGCGCCGTGGGAGAGGGTGGTTGCGTTTGTGCTGTTTGTGTATTTGATTGCAACCTCTCCTTTCCCAAATGCTTAATCAGCACTCTTTCCCCAATCTGTGATTAGTTGGCGGAAACCTTATTTTCCTTTCTCTAGCCACTGATTGGAGAGGTGAGTCGCTTGTAATCTTATTGGTGGCTGTCCGCGCTGAGGGCGGAGACAGAGAGTTTAAAAACAAGCGCTCTGAGTTGAACGAGGGCTGAATTCGTCTGATCAACGGTTTAGCCATGTAAATAGTTTTCTCCTTGCTTTGTTTTTTCTCGTTTTATTCATGCTGTAAATAAATAGTTAACCTTCTCCTTTCCTCGAGTAACGTGAATGTTTGCGAGTTAGAACCACAGGGTCATCAAGAAACCCCGTTTTCATCAACAAGGTGTTTCCTTTCATCACCACCTAAAGGGGGAAACTCAAATGAGGCGAAAACGAGAGATTCGAAGTTAGAAGAACGGAATATCGGTGCAGCATATCTGCCCCTTTCAATGCCAGAAATCGCATTCAACTGTTCCACGCAGCATGCCGTTTAAAGTGGTTATTATTTCCACATTTTTGTTGCACCCTTTAAAAGGTCCATATCGAGTATCATTCGACCGGTGATATACCTCCACTTCCTCGTTCCTCTATTTTTGTGTGTGTGTGTTCAGGCGTAAACGAGGTTGAGACACCCCGCCTTTGCTTTCTTGACCAGGACCGAACAATAATTATGGTACTTGGACAAACATTTAGCAGACAGACTAATGTTTTATGAATTCTTTTGTGAAGCTCTGTCTTTATAAGGCGTATGGTTTAGAGATATGCAAGGGCTATTAAGCTTAACTCCATCCAATTGTGGATGGAACATTTGCATACCAAAGATGAATTGCCAGATGCTCGAGGCCCTCAAGTCAGTTGTAACCTACGCTTGGGGAAATGAGATAAACAGGCTCCTGTGCTAAAGGTTTCTTGATCCACCGGACTGCCGTGACCAAGTGCGCACTGATAGGAAGATTAGGTGTTTATCATGACAGGCAGAAGTTTTTAAACTCCTCTTGCGGCCGAGTTTGCTCAGGCACGAATTTTGGCTTTCTGCGAAACATCTCACGCACGGCAATGTCGTTTTGCCACTTAGATAGGCTCATCCATAAACACCAGGTCTGGAATGAATGAAGCGGACATCTCCTAACCTAATTTTTTTCTTCATTTTCCTCACAGCTCAGGCGACCACCCGCGGCAGCTAGCTTTGGGAACAGCAGTTGAACACCCGATGCTGTGTGTCCGAAGGGCAGAAAATGAAGCCAAAGCACATCCGCGGCTGCAACATCGCCTTTTCCGAGACAGGCGTTCTAATTCATGGCACACCAGGGGAAAAAAATAAAGAAGGAACGTAAGAAAATGATGCCAACTTCCCTTTATTAGTAATTTCTCACCTCAAGTTTGTCGCCTTATATCAAGGTCACATTCTGGATCATCGAGGCCGTTCATTTCACCACGGGTCATCTGTCTTTCTCCCGGTTATTCAATACCATTGCCACGAAAGCATAGACAATTATTGACCCCTTATTGAGCTGCAGGGAATCTCTTCCTGTTATCAGTCCTGCGTGGCCGTCACAATCAGAGTAAAGAAGTGAAGTTACCCACCGTGGTAAACATGAAGCAATGAAGCTGCTACAAAAACAAAATTATTCCAGATGAAGACTCTGTGCTTCAGATGGATTTAGCAACAAAATTCTTAATATGTGTGCTGGATAGGCTCAACTTTAACAACAAAATGCTGTAACAGATGCAAGAGGAAAGGAATGGCTTCCATCCGACGTCTCCTGCCAGCGAGGCTCACGGCAGCACTTCCCATTTAATCCGAAGCGTGTCCTCGAACACGTAGCCACGGTCCCTGAGAGTGCGAAGATTAAACGACGGATGAAGAAAACAACTTGCTAGGTTACCGGATGTTGTAGGCTTTTGTACCTTTTCATATTCACGGCGGGGCTTTATTTCAACGAAGCATCTCGCCAAACCTCGTTGGTCTATTACCCCCAGCCGTATTTTGTGCTGGAATGGCCACTCAACAGCGTCGTCGTTGTCACCCTTCTGCAACAGCATCCTCACATGCAGGTGCACTGATTCGTCGTCCTTTCTTAGGCAGACTCCAGGTGACATGCAGTAGCCACACAGGTACACCTGGTCGTTGTGGTACTTAGCTCGGCCTTCCTTCAGCGCCTTTTCCTCGAGCGATTTCAATCCTTTGACATCGAAGATCACATGCTCTCCTCGTGGTTCATCTCTTCGGAGCAATGTCTGAATGCGGTCCAGTGTATTTTCGCATTTATTCAGAGTTTCAACTTTCATTTCATGAAATGATGCGAGAATCCGTGAGCAATCCTCACAGCTCTCTATGTTTCCGGCATTCGACTCCACTTTAAGCATTTTCTTTAGCGTGTTTAGGCTACCCAAAATACTGTCACTCCGCGTTATCATGTGCTCTTTCAACTCCTCATTATCACTGGCGATTTCGCGCACACCTGTTGTCACACTTTCTTGGATTTGGCTCGTTACTTGGGTCAGTTTTCCTGCGAGCGCTTCTTTAAAACTGTTTATCCCGTGGGAGATTTCGTTCAGTCTATCACCGTGGCACTGAACATCAGTAACCAGCTCTCTTAGATGGGTTCTCATTTCCACCACGTGGTCTTCAATGACTCGTTGGAAAGATGAAGGAGCTGCGTCATCCGTGTCGTTTAGCTGATGGCCAGACTCGGGTGCAAGAGGCGTGGACGCTGTTGCACAGTCCGATCTCAGGTGTGCGCACACATCGCTGCAAAGAACCGAGGCCGAACACTTGGGGCACCGTGCCGAGTGGTGTCGACATTCTCGCTGGAAATGCTCGGAGAGCAGGGAAGCAGCCACCACAGTCCCGCAGCCGTGTTCTTCGTTCCAGCACTTGACCTGCAGATGATAAAAGAAGAATGCGCTGAAAACGACTGTGACTAATAAAGCCATCCGGCTACAGTTCCCAGCAAGCTATAACTTTGGTCCCATTTGCTCTCGACCGCTGAATTTGTTTTAACTACCTATATGCAGTTATCTAATATCCCTGTGTTCGTGTGCGTGCAAAAGCGTAGGTAGAGCAACACTTTGTTTTTGTTTTCTTTTTTTGCAGCGAAGCTGTGTACCTCTGCCATCCAAGGAAGTTTTCGTGTCGTTGTCGTAAGCAAGAAACGCCAGGCCAAGAACTCCATTCAAAGAGCATATCCCCTTTGAAATCAGGCATACATCTCAGCACTCGCGTTGAATAAGAAAAACCACAAAACAAGCATCAAAAGCACATAATGAATGATAAGGCGCGTGTGAACAATGGAAACACCGTCCGACGCGTTCCGGTAAACATTAGGTTTGCAGTTGCTTCGAAAGGGGTCGACGTCGTTCGAAGACCTCGTGTGAAGTGCAGTGCTCATAATGCATGCAGGCCAAGTCGACTGCCGTGATGTGTGTGCCGTGAACACAAGCGATGGAGTCGTAATGTTCACGGTATACATCTCGCCGAACGCACCCAAAGCTGCCATCGAGTGCTTCATGCGAACGCACTTCTCATCAATAGCGATGGATAACACCATTGTCGGGGAAATTAAGGTGGATATACCAAAACCGCAAAACATGTGTGTTAGCGGAGCTTCCGGTGCGCGCCGAGCGCGCGCAACGGAAAAAGCGCAGCTGTCCGGCAACCCTGGGCGAGCAGGAGGCTAGCAACCCTGGGGAGAAAGACGGAAGACGCAAGATGGACGCTAGAACGTATGCACCCATGTAATCGCTCTCAACTTAACCTTGTCAGTAAACAGTTCGAAAGAGTAATAAGGCATCCTGCCGTTAATTCGCGCCCCAACACAAAGATAGCTTACAAATCAGAAGTGGGATTACCGCCTCCTAAAGCCTGGTGCAACGGGAAAAAGGCAACGGCAACGACACCGCCTATACGTGAAGACGGCACCGGTGAGCCTCCTTCAAGTACTCTGATTCCTCGAAGTGAAGCGGTCAGCTAGCAGCAACCCCTTCAGCATCTCCATGTCCGAAGACAGAGAAATAATCAAGTCGCTGACGACGCTCACCGAACAACTAGCCCACGTACAGCTGTTGGCAGCCCAAAACCAAGGCAACGCACAAGTTACAGCAATGCCGGAGTTGTCGGCATCCACTCCCGCCTTCTCGGGCACCGCCATTGCGGGGACCGGAGCGAGAGAGAGCGCGAGGGAGTGGATATCGAATGTCAAGATGGTGGCGGGGCAGGCCGGCTGGAGGGACGGTGTCGTTTTCGCTGTTGCAGCGTCGAAGTTAAGCGGGCTGCCTTGAAGTGGCACAGAGCAAGGGGAAGCAGCTGGAGACCTGGAAGAAATGGGCGTAGGAGCTGCAGAAGGTCTTCCCCGACGATGAGAGCAACCCACTTGCCCCCTACGAAAGAATGCCCCGCCGTACGCAAGGTCCACGCGAGTCCATTGTCGACTATTTTTTCGGCAAGAGTTATATCTGCACAAAGTGCGATATCAAGGAGGACAATTCGCAATGAAAGAATTTGATCGTTGCGGGTCTGCAGAATGCAAACCACGCTGCGATACTGCGGCTTAAAGCAGCAAGCTTTACTACATCCTTGGAGCTGCTTGAGGCGGCAAAAAGCCTCGAAGCAGGGGCGGCAGCCTACCTCAGCTCCCATATGGAAGCCACCGGCCACCAAGCCAGGGTGGAAGCAAACGTGTGTCGGCTACACCAGAAGGCGTGGAAACCAAGCCGAAGCAGATCGCGCACGGTAGCGCTGAAAGGGCCACAGAACCGAAATGTTACAGATGCCGGAAACACGGTCACGTTGTTAAAGACTGTCCGACGCCTAAGCCGCCGCGGTGGCTGAGTGCTTATGGTGCTCGGCTGCTGGCCCGAAAGACGCGGGTTCGATCCCGGCCGCGGCGGTCGAATTTCGATGGAAGCGAAATTCTAGAGGCCCGTGTGCTGTGCGATGTCAGTGCACGTTAAAGAACCCCAGGTGGTCGAAATTTCCGGAGGCCTTCACTACGGCGTCTCTCATAGCCTGAGTCGCTTTGGGACATTAAACCCCTATATACCAAACCAAAGACTGTCCGATGCCTGGTCACCACACCAACAATGAAACCACAAAGCCGGGGGCTGGACAGTCATCACAATACGTGTCTGCGTCATCGAGTAGCGAGCTACCCAACATCAAGTACGTAAAGACTGCGGTGGTCAACCAGAAGAGCTATGATGCGCTCGTCGACACCGGAAGTTCAGTCTGCACGATCAAGGCATCCGACGCCATGGGTTGTTGCTCTTGCTTCGAAGAAGACGACCTGGAGTTGTATGGAGTTGGCCAAAGCCCTGCCAAATGCCTTTTAAGATTCACAATAACAATAGAGATAGATGGCGTAAAAGGCGAAGACGCCGTGCTTCATGTTGTGCCGGACGCAGCACAGCAGCTCTCTCTAATCATTGGTCGCACGTGTACGGAGTTTCCTAACATCGCTTATGTCAAGGTAGACGACACCTTCAAAATCATGGACAAGAGAGAGGAAACATTCAGGCATCTCGAACCTTTCACCCAAATCCAAGCCATAAAAATCACTACAAAGAACGACGTAGCCCTCGAGCCACGTCCAGTGAATTTCATCATGGCAAGTGCAGACCTTGAAGGCGAGACTGACGTCCTGTACCAGCGAAAGGGTACGATGACTGGAAGCGTGTTTCATGTTGCCAGCAAGCAGCTCAGTGTACCTGTGGCAAACACTTGCAACTGCGAGAAGGTTCTGAAGAAAGGGATGAGCCTTGGTCGAGTAGAAGAAGTAAATATAGACACGGCTAAGCTGAGTACGACAAGCGAAACAACGGAAGTGAAGACGGCATGCGCGGATCCGATCCACGAAAAGGATGTTGCAACAGGCAACGACGTGACGACGAAGGAACGACAAGACCTACTCAAACTCCTCAACCAACACCGCGAGTGCTTTGCAACGAATATTGAGGAGCTAGGCTGCACCAACCTCACTGAAATGGACATTGTCCTGAAGGAAGGAAGCACGCCGGTTTCTTCTAGGCCCTACCGAACAAGCAAAGAAGAGCGCGAAACTATGCAGAAAATTGTCAGCGAGTGGAAGGCCGCAGGAATTGCGACGGAGTCACGGTCACCTTACGCAAGCCCTGTACTTCTCGTGCGCAAGGAAAACGGCGAACCGAGACTTGTAGTCGATTATCGGAAGCTGAATGCACAGACAGTCAAGGACAAGTACCCCTTGCCACTAATTGATGACGCTGTCGAGCAGCTCGCAGGAAGCAAGCTCTTCACAACGGTTGACCTCGTGCACGGCTTTCTTCCGATCCCTTTGAAGGAATCTGCAAAAGAGAAGACCGCCTTTGTGACCCCAGACGGAACATGGAATTTTGAAAGATTCATTTTTGGACTTTCGAATGGACCGACAGAGTTCCAGCGCCTTATGAACACAGCTCTGGGAAATCTCCGTAATACTATAGCAGCATGTTACTTTGATGACATCCTTGTACCTGCGAACAATTTTGAAGAGATGCTAGAAAAGCTGACGAAAGTGCTTCGAGCTCTCCGCGATGCAGGACTGGCACTCCGACTTTCAAAGTGTAGATTCGCAGATAACCGAGTCGAGTACCTTGGCTTCGTCATCGGTGAAGGCGGCGTGAGACCGGGAAGTGACAAAGTAAGAGCAATCGATGAGTTCTCAGTGCCGAAAGACCTTCATGAAGTCAAGAGGTTTCTCGGGCTCACCAGCTTCTTCAGACGCTTTTTCCCGCGTTACGCAGCGCTGAGCGAGCCGCTGATTCGGTTAACTCGAAAAGGCGAGGCATTTCACTGGGATCAAGATCAGGAGGACGCATTTCAGGCCCTGAAGAGCGCATTGACATCACATCCTGTGCTGCAGGTCTACAGTACGAAGGCGAGAACCGAGGCGCACATCGACGCCTGTGCGGGCATTCTCCTTCAAGCGGACGAGAATGACGTCCTACACCCCGTCTACTACGTTAGCAAAAAGACCAGCCCAGCTGAGAGGTTCTACCATTCGAGTAAGTTGGAGCTGCTGGCAATCGTGTGGACCGTCGAGAGATTGAGACCGTTCTTGGTTGGAATCGAGTTCACCCTTGTGACTGACTGTCAGGCTCTCGTATACCTGAATGCCGCAAAGACACTCAAGCCGCAGACAGCCAGATGGTTTGACATGCTTCAGGAGTATACCTTCGACATACGCCATCGACCAGGTTCGAAGATGGAGCACCTTGACGCGATGAGTCACACTGCAGTTGAAGACCCAAGCGATCCGTGGGATAACGTCATCGCCGACAAACTGGACATGTGGATGACAATCAGTCTGCACTACCAAGCTTTGATATATCAAAGGTCAGACGAAGAAGTTCGTCGGATAGCTACCACTACAGAGAAAAAGTCATGCGATCGAATTGCAGAAGAACGCGCCTTGGCACAGAACTTCGTGCTGAAGGAGGGACGAGTGTTTCGCGAAACAGAGGCAGACGGCAAGAAAAAGTTGCTCTACGTTATGCCTAAGTCAATGCGAAAAAGCGTTTGTGTTAAATTTCACGACTTGGAAGGTCACTTCGGGCTTGATCAGACACTCGCAAAGATCAGTGAAACATGCTGGTTCCCAGGGATGCGCAGGTACGTCCGTGAGCACATCAGGTGGTGCTTTGAGTGTCTGATCTGCAAGGTGCCAAGTGGAAAAGAAAAGGGACTCCTGCACCCCATCCCTCGAGCGGCGACCGCTCGAGACCATTCATGCAGATAACCTGGGCCCATTTGTGAGAAGCAAAAAGGGAAACAAGTACATCCTTGTCGTCATCGACAACCTGGCAAAGTACGTGAAGCTCTTCCTTCCACGAGACACATCGGCAAAAAGTGTGATCAAGTCTTGTGAGGACTTCACCTTAAGTTACGGTCTGCCGGAAAGGATAATAACCGACCGAGGAACGTGCTTCACATCAAAAGCATTTGAGGAATTCTGCAAAACCAGGGATATCCAGCAAGTGCTGAACTCAACGAGACACCCTCGCGCGAACGGTCAAGTTGAGAGGGTCAACCGAACCCTTGTTCCGACCATCGTGACCACCATGGTCGGAAACGACCAGCGAGAATGGGACATTGGTTTAAAGGGTGTCGAAGCTTTCCTCAACACTTCCCACAACAAGAGTACCGGAAGGACTTCGTTCGAGGTGTTTTATGGCTACAACCCCGAAATTTCACGACGGAGCGTTGCATGAGATTGCAGAGACATAAGGTAATGTCGCCTGGACGAACCCGGAAAAACTTCAAGCTGAAGTGCGAACGAGTATACTGGATCCTCAGGCAAAGGACAAGAAAAGGTTCGACATGCGTCACTGCAGTGGAGACGCGCTCAAGGCTGGCGACGTAGTCGTCTTGCGATGTGCGACCGATCACACCGGCGAGCCGACAAAGACGCAGCCTCGCTACAAAGGGCCGCTAGTAGTCCCCGAAGTTAAACCAAACGACACGCATGGAGTCGCGGCACTGAAGGGGACACGAAGCAGGCACTACGCAACAACGGCTCACATCAGTTCGCTAAAAACATGGTCCACGTCGAACAAAGACGTCAAAGACATTGAGGAGCCTTCGGATGAAAGCGAGGGCGCTTATGATGCCAGAATGGCCGAATGTTAGCAGAGCTTCCGATGCGCGTCGAGCGCGCGCAACTGAAAAAGCGCAGTTGTCCGGCAACACTGGGCGAGCAGGCGGCTAGCAACCCTGGGGAGGAAGACGGGAGACGCAAGATGGACGCTGGAGCGTACGCACCCATGTAATCGCTCTAAACGTAACCTTGTTAATAAACAGTTCGAGAAAGTAATAAGGCATCCTGCCGTTAATTCGCGCCCGCAACACAAAGATAGCCTAGAAGTGGTTCATCCAATTCATGATGTAAGAGTTATACACTCACGTGCTTCACTATTGCAACTCAACCACCACTTATGATGGTTGGTTGAGTTGAACCTTAGCAAAAAATATCTCTACAGTTAGAACTGAAAATCTCACTGTTTATCACACTGATCATAAAGCAGTCGTGAGTGTCGTTGTGAAGTAATAAAGGGTAATATAAGTAACTTTCACTTGCCTCTGGATTAACTCTTTGTAGAGCCACGTGTGTGATTTTTCAAGTGACGTCGCAATGAGTAATTTGGTGTCATTTTACAGCTTCGCTGTCCAACCACCTTCACAGCGTGGATTGGAGCCTCAAGTTTGTTTGTTTTTTCGCACGTTGCGAAGGCCTCAGTGTCACCGCGTCACCTGCGCTCCTTGCAAGCAGATTCTGCCGAATTTATCGCCAGTAGTAGCGAGTTTTCACCGGGGCTCCACTGAAGGTTCGTGGAAATGATGCACCGCAGAGGATAGCACGTATACACGACACTTACTCAGAAAAATGACCAAGGTGTTTGCACCATCCTTAATTCCCTTATTCATTTACACTGCACGGTCTTCGTTTATACATGTCCGTAGTTGTCCAAGGAGGCGGTCCGCTGCACCCATACTGGCGGTAGAGGGTTCCTTATAATACTAACCAGTTGCCACAGCACGCAGCACGACAGTGCAGCGCGACAGACAGTGAAGATAACCCACTCTGCTGGGACATACATGACGTAAGCCAACAGTCACCGAAACTAAGGAGCACAGGGAGTGTTTTTTTGTACAATTTGTGGTGTTAATTAATCGAAGATTAATGTGTAATTATTTCATCGCCTGAATATAACAAAAGGAAACAAGAAAAACACCATGAAGCCAATGGGATGCGAACCCACGACCTCCGAATCTCGCGCCGACGCTCGGACCCCGGGTGTCTGCGCCGCAGCGTCATTCTCCACTCTCGCATCTCTCCCTGCCGCGTACAAACACGTCGCATCCCCTTCTATGCCTCGTTTTCTGAAATATCGCTCTCCTTCGAGGCCCAGGGAACAAAAAAATTATTGTTCTTCCATCCCCAACAACACAGCTTTTGACACGCTCTGCAGGGGCATGCAGCATAGGTCCTGTTTCATTTTAGCATGCAAAATGAGAAGGACCAGGGGTAAGGTCACTGTCCGTTGAACGTTACTACAATCCAGGAGGACAACTTTCTGTGGCACCGCCGCCGAGGCTGCGCAGGAGAGGGAAGGAGATAGACCATGGTTCCCGCGCAGTCGGGAGTACCCTGTCGACCCCGCACCGCCCCTCGCTCTATGACCTCCGCACATCACGCCTGTAAAATGAACAACCCGCTATATATAACACCCGGCGTCCGAGTCGGAGCGAGATTCGGAGGTCGTGGGTTCGCATCCCATTGGCTTCATGGTGCTTTTTCTTCTTGTTTCCTATTGTTATATTCAGTCGATGTGTGTGTGTATATATACACACACACATACATGCATATGAATGCTGTACGGCCGTGTCTCGTTCATGGCCTGCTCGGCTTCTTTCTCCTTCCTAGCCTATACGCTCGCCTTCTCTTGGAATCCACTCTGTTACCCTTATTCTCGCCTTCGCATTACATGCCCTTACGTTAAAGCATCCAACGCATAATCAAATAGAAACCCGAAGCGCAAGGCGTCTGTAGTTTCTTTCCCTTATCGCATACCTCTCTTCGAAGCACCTCCTCTGCGGGACATTCCCTCCTCTCGACGTCCTCGTCCTGGAAGTGGCAGCCGTCGAGGGGGCAGATGCGAGAGCCTTCCTGCGCGCACTGCCCGTAGCAGGACTCGCACAGCACGTGCATGCATGGAAGGAACGCCGTCTTCCTGCGCACCAGTCCACAGGCGCCGCATACCCTGTGATGAGGAATAGGCTTGGCGAAGAGTAGGGGCCGCCAATCGAGGTCTGGAGAAAACCCCGCAAGCGTGTAGAGCATGCTTCCAGGGAGGCGTACCGTTCAACACGTCCGTCTGCTCCGCTTGGAACTGAAATACCTGCCTAATGCACCCCACAAAGCTGCGCCCTTATCTCTGTTTCCAACCTTGTCTATCGGTGCAGTTTTGGACTCTGACCTCGGCTGCCTCTTGGCGATAACACGGCGCAGCACATGTTGCGCCGGCCTGACCAGTAACTTCCATTGTCTTTTGGTTTGCTTCACAGATAAAGGAAATAGTAATACTGGGCGCAGCGGCGTCGTCTGCTGCAGTGCCTGTTGAGCATGCGCAGGCGCGCTGAGACGGCGGCCAAGTAAGGGAGGGGGCTGTGCAGGTGGAAGCCGCCGCGACGGGTGCTTTGGTGGATAAAAGCGTCCAGAATTTTTGCCGTACGCGAAGTAAAGAAGGGATGGCGTTAGATATATCTGATCTCCCTCTCTCTCACAAAATGCCCTTACACCCTGCGCCCACACAGACCACGGGAACACAGTGGCACCCGGACACGTTCTCGAGATCCCCTTCTGCCCGTACGAATCTCCTCGGTGGCTCCATCTGAACAGCAGTCTGTTTCCCGAGCAGATGGACGTCAGCGTTTTCTCTAACTACGTACCACGAAGAAAATGCCCTTTACTACCAAGCAAGTTTTAAATGTAGTTAATGCTGCAAGAACGCTGCATTCTACTCTCAGAAACAAGCTACACTTGAATTGCTTATCTTTGCTTGATTCGCTAAGAACATACTCAAGTTGACAAATCTGCATGTTTTCTTTTTCAGGCAACAATGGCTGTCACAGCATAGGAACACATAAACCTCACAAAAATTTCTTTAGACAGTCTATAGATTGTCCATAGACTTCTGTGTATAAAGTCTATAGACAAATCCTAGAGAAAAATCTATGAGCATTACAAATCCCATAGACAGTCTATAGACAATCTACAGATTTATGAGCATGTAAACACTTTTTGTAGACTTTTATCTATAGGCGGTCTGTGGACTATGAATAGAGAAAAAGAAATATTTATAGGAATGCAATAGGGTTGAATTGAAGTCTTTAGACTGTCTATAGACCATTTTTATAAGGGAAGGCACCGGAAGAGCGCTCGTTTTGCTTCCGTCCGTTGCGTTTGCGCTGCTTCCTGGAAATGGGCATGTAGGCTTAGTGACAGAGCTCCATCTGATCGCCGGAAGTCAAAACTGAAAAAAAAAGAAAAGAAGGAGCACTCGTTGCGTTGGATTTCCTGATCCGGAGTTCCCAGGTTCGAACCCGACCGCGGCGGCTGCATTTTTATGGAGGAAAAACGCTAAGGCGCCCGTGTGCTCTGCGATGTCAGTGCACGTTAAAGATCCCCAGGTGGTCGAAATTATTCCGGAGCTCTCCACTACGGCACCTATTCCTTTCTTCTTTCACTCCCTCCTTTATTCCTTCCCTTAAGGCGCGGTTCAGGTGTCCAACGATATATGAGACAGATACTGCGCCATTTCCTTTCCTCAAAAAACCAATTATTATTATTATTATTTCCTGTACACGTCTGGCTGTTCTACAGCCCGTTCTCAGCGGCCGGATTTCGCAAGTGACTGTCTGTGTGCGTGCACTGCCATATCTCCAGTGCGGGTGTGACATGCGCCGATTAGAAGGCTGCTTGTTTCACCGCTCTATCTATGCCTGCCCTGGCCTTCTGTGCCAATGGACCGGATTCCGCTCGTGCCTGTCGCCTTCTCGGAAGTGTCAAGTGCCGGCGTTAACAGCGAGTGCTGCGAGAGTGTATGCGGGCCACTATAAAACGAGGAATTTTTGCAGCCGCGCATATAATGTGAAAAGCAAAGTTTCAAAATAAACCATTCACAAGACAGCGCAATTATACCCTAACTTGAATGTATAAAAAATTCTCCGCCAACACTGCCCCATTGTTCGACTTAAGAGCGTTAGCTATACTACGGTAGCTGCAAGTGTTTACATCGGTGTGCTCAGCAAACATACGTAGAGAAGACCACATCCAAACATCCGCGGATGTTTCTTTTTGGGAAACATTCCTTCTGAGACACAAGCATCGCTATCAACCCCATCGGTTTTGCAGTACTATTGCGTTTTATAGCCACATTCATTATATCCGGTATATTTCTTCACTACGTCAATTGATAAATTTTATTACTGTGTGCATCATAACACCTTGAATCGTTTAACACCATCCGGAACCCGCTGCCACAAACGCTTGGGCCGTCTGAAGGTCATCGGAATGCATGGTCTGGGGTCAGAAAAGTCGTCGGTGCGAATCCCACACATACTTTGGGCTTCATCTCAGTTAGTAATCTTATCCTCAGGAACATGCCAAGTCATCCGACACCACTTCGAACATCTTGCGTCAAACGGGTGGCTCCCAATTTTTATGCAAATGGCGATCCTGGAGGAGTCCCATTTCGTTGGCCACTATAAAATTAGTTTTTGAGGAAAGGAAATGACGCTGTAACTTCCTCACATGTCTCGGTGGACACCTGAACCGCGCCGTAAGGGAAGGGATAAAGGAGGGAGTTAAAGAAGAAAGGAAGAAAGATGTGCCGAAGTGGAGGACTCCGGAATAATTTCGACCACCTGGGGATCTTTAACGTGAACAGACATCGCACATCACACGGGAGCATTAGCGTTTCGCCCCCATCGAAACGCGGCCCTACTGGCACATATGTAATGAATCAGAAGTATGCGTATCATTTGAGGCGCTACGCGCGCCCACCGTTTCTTGTGATATAGTTAGGTGATGTGCTAACTATTTTGGTCAATTTGATCTCTGAAGACAGACGCGTCCTTGCCAAACGTAAGTAGTAAGAGTTGGCGCTCATAAAAGAAAAACACTTAAAAGACAGTTTAAATTTCTGGCAAGCGTTAACTGCGTTGGCAACGCATTCAAATTTTAGTTCCGTATAGTTAGGGCCGGTTCCCGGGTTCGAACCCGACCACGGCGGCTGTTGCCCCGCCGCGGTGGCTCAGTGGTTAGGGCGCTCGACTACTGATCCGGAGTTCCTGGGTTCGAACCCGACCGCGGCGGCTGCGTTTTTATGGAGGAAAAACGCTAAGGCGCCCGTGTGCTGTGCGATGTCAGTGCACGTTAAAGATCCCCAGGTGGTCGAAATTATTCCGGAGCTCTCCACTACGGCACATCTTCCTTTCTTTCACTCCCTCATTTATTCCTTCCCTTACGGCGCGGTTCAGGTGTCCAACGATATATGAGACAGATACTGCGCCATTTCCTTTCCACCAAAAACCAATTATTATTATTATTATCTACGGCGGCTGCGTTTTGATGGAGGCGAAACGCTAAGGCACCGGTGTGCTGTGCGATGTCAGCGCACGTTAAAGATCCCCAGGTGGTCGAAATTATTCCGAAGCCCTCCACTACGGCGCCTCTTTCTTCCTTTCTTCACTGCTTCCTTTATCCCTTCCCTTAAGGCGCGGTTCAGGTGTCCGCCGATACGTGAAACAGGCACTGCGCCATTTCCTTTCCCCGAAAACAAATTTTCATTTTCATATACCGACAGCGGTGGCTCAGTGGTTAGGGCGCTCGGAGTTCCCGGGTTCGATCCCGACCGTGGCGGCTGCGTTTTTATGGAGGCAAAACGCTTAAGGCGCCCGCGGGCTGTGCGATATCAGGGCATGTTAATAATAATAATTGGTTTTTGGGAAAAGGAAATGACGCAGTGTCTGTCTCATATCTTTGGACACCCGAACCGTGAGGGAAGGGATAAAGGAGGGAGTGAAAGAAGAAAGGAAGAAGAGGTGCCGTAGTGGAGGGCTCCGGAATAATTTCGTCCACCTGGGGATCTTTAACGTGCACTGACATCGCACAGCACACAGGCGCCTTAGCGTTTTCCCTCCATAAAAACGCAGCCGCCGCGGTCGGGTTCGAAACCGGGAACTCCGGATCAGTAGTCGAGCGCCCTAACCACTGAGCCACCGCGGCGGGTCGTTAAAGATCCCCACGTTGTCGAAATTTTTCCGGAGCCCTCCACTATGGCACCTCTTTCTTCTTTCACTCCCTACTTTATCCCTTCCCTTACGGCACGGTTCAGGTGTCCGCCGATATATGAGACAGATACTGCGCCATTTCCCCAAAAATCAATTATTTTCATAGTTATGGCCGTCGGTTGTAGGGTTTTATTTTCAACCGGAATTGTGGGAGTAGAAATTAAGCGAGCCCCGCCGCGGTGGCTCAGTGGTTAGGGCGCTCGACTACTGATCCGGAGTTCCCGGGTTCGAACCTGACCGCGGCGGCTGCGTTTTTATGGAGGAAAAACGCTAAGGCGCCCGTGTGCTGTGCGATGTCAGTGCATGTTAAAGATCCCCAGGTGGTCGAAATTATTCCGGAGCCCTCCACTACGGATCTATTTGTTCCTCTCTTCTTTCGCTCCCTCCTTTATCCCTTCCCTTACGGCGCGGTTCAGGTGTCCAACGATATATGAGACAGATACTGCGCCATTTCCTTTCCACCAAAAACCAATTATTATTTATTAAGCGACATTTTATGAGCTCAAATTCGTGTACAAAATGTGTTACTCACCAAAAGACTCCAGAACTTCGGCTTTATTGAGCCACATTTTCTCGCAGAAAGAAATAATAATAATAATAATAATAATAATAATTGTTTTTGGGCAAAGGAAATGGCTCACTATCTGTCTCATATATCGTTGGACACCTGAACCGCGCTTTAAGAAAAGGGATAAAGCAGGGAGTGAAAGAAGAAAGGAAGAAAGAGCTGCCGTGGTGGAGGGCTCCGGAATAATTTCGACCATTTGGGGATCTTTAACGTGCACTGACATCGTACAGCACACGGGCGCCTTAGCGTTTTGCCTCCATACAAAAGCAGCCGCCGCGGTCGGGTTCGAACCCGGAAACTAAAAGATATTACATTTCTTTTCCAGAAAAAAAACCCACCACCACCACCACTGGGCACATCATCAATGTTGCCGCTAACAAAGACAGAGAACTGTTGGACGGACGCAGTAGTGCTGGGCAGCAGATGGTGATGTAGGCAGCGAAATAATTAACGTAAATTAGAAAAAAAAGAAGTGATTTTAGAGAGTGTTTGGAGTGAGAAACTTCACATTTCAATTATATTGTTTGCAAAGTAATGTGCAAAAAAAATAAAGCATTTTATGACCCGCACAAAATGAGCTGTTGCAACCGTTCGTTTTTGTGCGGGACATAAAATGCTTTATTTTTATAAAGCATTTTTATTTTTATTTCATCATTTATAAAATGCTGAGCCCAGGGGCCCTGGGCTCAGGACTCTTCCCTATTCGCAAGACAATTCCCCAAGCAGCATCCAAGGTCTAAGTCTACCTGGAAACAATCAAGGTTATTTCCTGCTTCTCCTTAGGCATCCCTGACGTCACGCTGATTTTGCCACCATCACCACAGTCGACATGCAAGAGGCGATGATGCCTTTTCCACGGGGATAGTGCTCTCCGGATCTATCTTTTGCCAGATGAATGCACACTACTGTGCCATCCTAACACGACATTGCAGGTATGGCTTCAGCATGCCCTTAATTAGGGCGCCCACTAACCCCAGCTGCCGAGGGCAAGGGTAAGGGAGTGAACAGTAGCCTTTTTTATTTATTTTCTTTTTTTACGACCCAGGTGATCGAAATTATTCCGGAGCCCTCCACTACGGCACCCCTTTCTTCCTGTCTTCTTTCACTCCCGTCTTTATCCCTTCATTGCGGCGTGGTTCGGGTGTCCGCCGCGATGTGTCAGATACTGCGCCATTTCCTTAAAAAAACAAATTTAAAATTTGAAGGTCTGTCTGTATGTTACTGCCAGGAAGAAAGAAAAGGAAAATGCACAGGCCTGCCCACTGGCTCAAGCCGAGCCACAATCGCTACCACGTGAAGATAGTAGGAGAGTTGAAAGATGGGATAGAAAGACATGATAGTAAAGACGCGCTAAAAACAAGGCCGACCCCGGAGATAGTGCCGGTGGTGGGAGTGAAGCATCCTTCAAACTCTCCGCCACATTTCCAAAAATAAGTACAACTTGGACCCGTAACAGATACTCCACGGGTTCGGACAAGTGCTGCATTATTTTGAAGGTGCACCTGCAGGTTTTTAAATATTGAATGACAAAGAAAAGTGTCCGCGTGGGGGGAGGGATTAGGGGAAGGAGGGCGACCCCCCCCCCGGCTCTCCCCTCCCCTTTCCTCCCTCATAAATCAGCACGTTGAACCAATGATCGAGAAGTGAACATACGCAGTGTCTAGCTTGGGCCTGCTCTATATAGACCATGTCTGCTTGACGGACACCCTTTCTGGGTCGCACTTTTTCCCTCCTCCTATGGACGACTATGACACTTCTGCCGTCGATGATTTTAGCTTATCTACGTGTGCTTCCTTCAAGCCCTGGTGATAATAATAATAATAATAATAATTCGTTTTTTGGGGGAAAGGAAATGGCGCAGTATCTGTCTCATATATCGTTGGACACGTGAACCGTGCCGTAAGGGAAGGGATAAAGGAGGGAGTGAAAGAAGAAAGAAAGAAAGAGGTGCCGTAGTGGAGTGCTCCGGAATAATTTCGACCACCTGGGGATCTTTAACGCGCACTGACATTGCACAGCACACGGGCGCCTTAGCGTTTTTCCTCCATAAAAACGCAGCCGCCGCGGTCGGGTTCGAACCCGGGAACTCCGGATCAGTAGTCGAGCGCCCTAGCACTGGTGACGCAAAGCCTGCATGACGGATGACGGCGTCGTTGAGATTTGTTGTTCGGAACCCATTCGGGAAACCGGACTGTTTCATCGAATATTTGGATTATACCGCCACTCTGATTATAAAAACAATAGTCGGGTTCCAGTAACTAAAGTAAGCTAGTCGGTGTGTGATGTTTCAAGTTTCCGAGCCCCTTTTTATTTGAAGTTTCAAATTTCCGCCCGTGGTACTGCTTCGATCATGAGACATTATGTACACAATGCGGAGGTATTCACGTCAAGTCAAGGAGTCCATTTTGTTACACAGCTTCAGGGGTGCGGGCCGGAGCCTGTGGTGAAAAGCCTATTAAACATATGCGGCGACCTTTCGCTGCGCTACGTGTACAACAAAATGGTGGACGCGGCGACACCGTTTGCAAGCTTCCGAGCCCATGCTATCCTGAGTCTTTAAATATCGGCACTCACTGAATCTCTCCTGTAGGTTTTCCCGTCTCAATCACTTGCATAGATATTCTTATTTGCTCTAATACTGTTGCAACCACTGGAATTTATATTTCTTGGAGCAAGTCACTATTCACAGGGTAGCCGCTCTGATTGACCGAAATATTGTGCAAAACGGTATCTAATTCCTCTGCTGCCCTGTCGAATCCAAATAGTTCACAGTATCGTAGCGTTTGTTTCTATATAACCATTACTAGTTATTTTCTAAGATTTTCTAAGATTCCCTGGCCTCCCGATTATGCTGCTAGGCCGCGCACTGCAGCCGTGAAGCACTCCTGGCACTTAAAAGCTCTGAATGAGAAAGGAGGACCGTTCTCCTTACCCGCCACATATTCGGAGTGCTGGGGGATGCCATAGAGAGCCGCCCTGCACGCATGAAGTGAACAAGATATGAACAAACTTGTGCCAAGCTGTGACGTCACCACGAGAGCGCCGCAATCCGGGAATGCCGAGCACATTAACCTGCTTCTGGCGCAAGCTGGCATAGCCGCTCGGTGTACGTGTTCCACGTGCCCGCCAGCGCGCCAAAACTGGTTTGCGTCGGATTCGCAAGCAATCGCCACGGGTTTCTTTTCTTTTTTACTCTTTATTCGGAGTCATTTCCCCCTAGTCCCGTTCTCGCGTTGCTTAGTGCATCATGCGTGCCGTATGGCTCGCCTTTGAAGTGCAATACGGCTCTGCGCAACGGTTTTCGCAGTGCATAAAGTCGTCTGCAACCGCGTCGCCGCGCCGTAATGTCGTCTGCCACAACGTCTACGCAACCGACGCCTCCGTGCCGGAGTCTTCCCGCCGTCTGCAACACTTGCCGGAGCTTTCTTAGTTACGGCTCGCTTAGGCGGAACGCTTAGAAATAACGGCCTTGACTCTTGCGGTGCTCCTGCGCTGACGTAACGGCTCGCGCCGCACTGTTCGCAAGTCGGTTCGTAAACTTCGTATACGCGCGCTAAACGCGAATGAGGGGGGTTAATGAGCCGCATAACCGATATATTCGAACGCCTCTTATGCGGCGTGTGCCCACGCGTGTCTCTTTCCAAACAATAGAATATTTGCTGAGAAACAGGGGTGTTTATTGAGACAAAGGAATAGCCGTTATGTATACGTTTCCCAATTATTGCGCTGCCTAGTATTTCTCTCCTGTTTGCCGGAAGCGGAAGCCGCTGAATAGCGGACGAAGGCATTTGGCGAGACCGATTATGTATATTACGCGGTCGTGCATACACGCCGAAGATTTCGTGTTGCGATGATGCTGTTGTAACTGTCCGTGACGTCACATGAGGCGTGACGATGTTCACAGCGTCGAGGGGCCGCAGACAATGGTTAGACTCTCGTTGTGAGGTTCTGAGCGACGAAGAATGCGATGGCAAAGCACGGTGGTACATTTGAATAGCACCAGGCTTATCAGTGATTTTTTTTTTAAAGCATGACGCAAAAAGTTTCAGGGGCTGCGCTATGGAAAGATGTGCAAGGTTTCAACAACCGTCGGTAGGAACTTGATGGCTCCGTCCCTGCGATGGCTACTAGAGAATCTCGAATGAAGCGAATTCGAACAAATGTCAGATGTCAAGATTAAGTCAGCCTCACGCAGTGTATGACGTCATCGTCTGAGCGTGTTTGCGTATAAATGAGTTAGTGTACAGCAAAATGAAACGAGGAGCCCTTGTCAATAAAAGCTTTTGTCATGCCGGAGACGTATTAGTGATTCCCAGCAATTTTGTAAAAGCGCATTTTTGAACGGGAAATGGTTTTATGATCGGTATTTTTTTTCATAAATCGTAAGATTCCGCTATAAAAATCTGTGTATCCGCAGATCTCTTCTCGGATGGGTAACATTTTTTTTGCTATTAACGTTTTTGCTTTCTTCAAAAGCGCTCCCGATTGGTTTTTTGATGTTGTGCTAACTACCCGATGCGAGCGATGAACAAACTTTGAAAGAAAGATTTTGCTACGCCTCTGAAGAATGGACCGTTAACTTCGATATTTCCATAACAGTACCTCACGATATTCTACAGTTTCCTCACAATTAAAATTGATGTCCAAGAATCATGGACTCGCGGACGCTTTCTCTGCACAGTATCATGAATGATAATAATAATAATAATAATTGGTTTTTTGGGGAAAGGAAATGGCGCAGTATCTGTCTCATATATCGTTGGACACCTGAACCGCGCCGTAAGGGAAGGGATAAAGGAGGGAATGAAAGAAGAAAGAAAGAAGGAGGTGCCGTAGTGGAGGGCTCCGGAATAATTTCGACCACCTGGGGATCTTTAACGTGCACTGACATCGCACAGCACACGGGCGCCTTAGCGTTTTTCCTCCATAAAAACGCAGCCGCCGCGGTCGGGCTCGAACCCGGGAACTCCGGAGCAGTAGTCGAGCGCCCTAACCACTGACATGAATGAGGCCAGTGGCGAAATTACGGAATGATCACAATCTCAAAACTGTCACAGAACGGTCAAAAAGCCGAGCTCTTATTGGTTATTGGCATGGTCTGGCAGACATATCGACCAATAGGAGCGAGGCTAATAGGTCCGTGCGTGGCAAATTTGTCGTTTGATAGTTCCGTAACACGACTCCAGGTGGGGTCAGTGCGCGTGCTCAGTCAACGTTATGTAAACCGTTATCCGTCTTCGATAAAAGCCAGTAATAGAGACCTTGTTATTCTACGGAAGGCTGTCTATCGTTGAAAGGCAGTGTACGCACCCCTACACCGCTGTGTCACCACAGCACAGGGCAGCCTCCTCTTGAGGTCCTCTTCGTGTCCCAACTAGGCTTTGCCCAACGTGACTGACGCACGAAATGTAGCCCCTCAAAAGCACTTAGCCTCTCGTAGACCGTGCGCACTTGCTGCTGTCATTCGAGACCGATTGCATTATTGTAGGGTCGTCAAGTGCGCACGGCGTTTTTGTTTTTTGTTCTTGCTCTTTTTCGTTGTCCTAAGAGCCGCGTTGCCATGGCGCCATGCGTCCCCGTCGGGAGCTCTTGTTGATCGTTTCGGCGGGGCGCCCGGGAACCTTGGGCAAGACGGCCCGCGCATTCGTCGTATAGTTTGCTTGGATGAACTCCGACTTCGCCTAAAGTGTGCATGCAAGTACTGACTGCTTTTGGTTTCAGCTGCACTTTAGTTTGAGCCGTTTGGCTGAATCTACCTTATCAACCCCCTTTTTATATTGCTTTTGTGTATTCCTCTGTGATTCATAAGTGGGTTTTTTTTTCGGAAAAAAAAAACTGAGTTGGTTGTTGATACGCCAGCCCTGTCTCTGTGTTTTCTTTCTCGTTCGCGGTTGTTTATTATTAATTTATTAATTGGTTTTTGGGGAAAGGAAATGACGCAGTATCTGTCTCATATATCTTTGGACACCTGAACCGCGCCGTAAGGGAAGGGATAAAGGAGGGAGTGAAAGAAGAAAGGAAGAATAGGTGCCGTAGTGGAGGGCTCCGGAATAATTTAGACCACCTGGGGATCTTTAACGTGCACTGACATCGCACAGCACACGGGCGCCTTAGCGTTTTTCCTCCATAAAAACGCAGCCGCCGCGGTCGGGTTCGAGCCCGGGAACTCCGGATCAGTAGTCGAGCGCCCTAACCACTGAGCCACCGCGGCTGGGCTCGCGGTTGTTCGCATTTGTGCAATTATACTTCTTTTGGTTTGCTCTTGCGATACTGGAGGGCACCATGCGTCTCCGTAGACAGTGTTTCGTTGATCATTTAGTGCACGGGGCTTCAGGCGCCTTCGACGAACCAGCCTGCGCGTCCATTAGATACCTGAGTTTGGTTCTCTTTTCTTCTCAGATATACCTCTGAGCCACTTTTCGTAAATTCTGCGCGCCTCCACCGGAATGGTTTGTTAACACTGCGGACCGTGACCATGCAGATGCTTCGGCATCCCAGCTCCGTCCTCAGTACGTATTCCTTCGAACCGTAGGAACGTGGTCTTTGGAAATGCGAGAGCGTTAGTTGCCCTAATAATTAGAGAGCTTTAGAATAGGGCCGAGGACACTATCCTCCTAACCGATACACTCTAAACACTAATGCACCTATGTGGGAGTAAAAAAGGGAGTAAGCTGTCCTGTAGCGCCCTCTCTTTTATAAAAAAAGAATGCGCTATAGAGAGCAGGCTACTGTCGGTCTTTTTGCTCATTTCTGTTTAGATTGTGTGGGGTCCCCCTGTTGCAAACCTCCCTGTTGTCTCTTGGAGAGAAACTGCGCGAGCTCTGGTTGGGCTGGCAGTTGTGGACCGGATTGTGACCAAACTGAACATCGTGGCAGGTGACAGTTAAATTAATGATTGATCACGGGAGGTTGCTCGGGAAGAACAACTTTGGTAGCGTCTGTTTTGAGGTCTATGGATGCAAGGCCCCTCTCGGAGGATTTGATCCTCGGAGCTTGGCCAGATAATTTGAAAACTGTACAGGCAACGCGAGCGCTCTCACGCTTTTTAAGCGATCCGGACCTTGCCTCGCGTTTGTGATGTTAGAAAGTGTGCATTTTTTAATGGATTTTTTTAATCTGCCTCCTCTCATCATCACCTTTATCCCACATCAGGACCCTCTTTTTTCTCCTCTTTGCGTTCCCCAGTGCAGAGTAGCAGGCCAGATATCTTTCAGGTCAACCTCTCTGCCTTCCAAGTCAATAAACCCTCTCTCCTGGGTAGTGCAAGCCGCTCCGGTGGCAACACCTGCAATCGCAGGGCAGTAACATTTCGCCTAACCATTGCACCACTGCATCAGGACTACCAGGGATCTATACATGTAAAGTAGGTGATTGCCGATTCCGCATATGTGACCATTAACCCACTAACGCTATCTCATCATACCCTTACGGCGGTGCTTAAGTGTCCGCTCCAGTTTTTTGTTGTTATGGTGCAATCTTAGTATATTAAAAAAAAATGCCTTCATAGACAACTTCCGGCTGAAAAAAAAAATGCGCAATTGTCCAGAATTTCTGGGTATGAATCTGCGACTGGATGTTACACTCCTAGAACGCGAACTTACTACCTTTCCTTACTGGCGGCAGCCTTGGCAGAACCCCCAAAGACAACGGCCTATGGTATATGTGCATCACAACACCCAGCCTTGTTTGTTATTATTTTCTTTCCCAGCTGGCCGGGCGAGCTCACACGTTTCCTGCCCGGTTCCGACCTTACCTGTCTGCCTCAACCCCATACTTGCGAACCTCTTGAAGCGACCCCAACCGCACTCGAGCCCAGGTCAAGTACAACTAGGCAATACACTGACGAGGGCGGCGCCAAATGAGCATCACCTTCGTTCAGAGGCCAGTCGGCCGGCTTAATTGTCATTCCCCTGCACGGCGAGTCTTCTTGGGAGCTCGCGGGCCAAGAAGTTTCCTCTCGGAAGCGTGACTGACAAACTGGTTAATCTAGCTAACGACTAGAATACCGAAGCGTGTTTCCAGAACTCATTAACAGGTTACAAGCTAATGTTTCCGGTCACTCTGTCTTCACGGTGCCTTCCCGGGTTAGGTGATTAAACAGCTTTGGCGGTATGCTTCCTGGTGGGTTTAGTTTTGCCCTACGGCCTATAGAGTCGATCGTACAGTCTTTGTCAAAAATATACAGCCCAAGGGGTTTGCATCCAAGCAGTGTAGCGGGGCTCATAAGCACATTAGATAGTCCTAAGCCTGGGAGGGTTGCGGAGTTAAGTTCCTCCCGTCTTTGTGAGACTGGGGTCCCTGAGTACGCAAGAGGAGCGGCGCAGCATGCAGGGCTCAGAAGCACACCCCTTGGAGTGTGTGCTTTTGGCAAAGACTTGTACACTGCAGGTTTTTAGGAAGGAATGGCATCATCTCAAATGTAGCACAGCAGTGACCTACCATGCATACAAGCTCCTCAGTATATATGGGGACGTCCCTATAAAGTCTGGTTTACTTATTCTAACGCGCTACAAGATGCCAACGACACTTTTTATTATTTCATTTCAAGAGAGAATATGTGTAGCAGATTGCGTGGTGACTAAACTATGCAACTTGATGTTACATACATAATATATAAGGCAATGCTATTACCTTATGTACAGCTCGTTGTGGCATGCTTGTCTTTTTGTCCGCCTCGTGTCTCCTCACGACAGGCTTCCGCCGTAAGCACTGACTACACGGATTTTATTTACCCTGTGCATGGTTCGACGATGCTGACAGTGTGCCCTGCAATTCAGGTTAGTTTAATTATTCGTCGCTAACTAACACTGCGAGAGGAGGTTTTTCAATGCTTTCAAGAAGTATAACCTGCTTGCATTTCGGATTTGTCACTTGGATGCGCTACAGTAAGACCCTTGACTCAGTCGGCGCGTTCTAGCAATTTGCTTTCTTCGCTTCCTGAAATTTTCCTCTACGCATCGTGAGTAACACTTGAAGCTCGAGAAAATTTTCGGCTCTATCTGTTCTAAACTGCGCTTGGTGAACAAAAAAAATAATTGTCTGTTGGAATAGAGGAAGGAAGCCTCAGGAAAGGCCCTAGCTATCCGAGCTGCACGCCAGAAAGTGTGCCGGAAGTCAGGCGCTTTCGCAAAGACTGCTGGGAGTCTTTGGACACCGGCGCAGCCAATAGTAACGCTGGAGGCAAAGGCGTCGTCTGCTGCATTTTCTGCTGCGCATGCGCCAGCGCGCTCAGACGGCGGCCAAGTAAAAGGGGGGGGGTGGGTGGAGCAGGGGGGGGGGGGAGCCGTCTTCAGAGAATGTGACGTAACCGCATCTCCTGAGTTGTTTCCTTCCTCTATGTCTGTTGGCAATGCGATGGCATTACCACCTGTTGATGCCTTTACCGGAAGTGACTTCATTTCCGGTCTGGTGTCATCCAGCCAATGAGCGAATTTAGTTTCCAAAGACACTTTTCTTCCCTCCACTTCAGTTTAATACCTTAAACACCCACTTCCGAGTGTATCATACTTAAGAGGTGGGGCACATGGAAATTAAAAACAGGTCAAGCACAAAATAATTTTTGACTAAAGTTATACAAAAAAAATATTTTCATTTTTCAAGCACACAATGCTATGCGATCAAGAAACACAGGTGGGCAGGCGATGGCGGCAAGTTCTCGGGGAAGGCCATTCCAGTTGCTCGCTGTTCAAGGAAGGATGAGGAAGGGACTGTAGTCGTTCAGGCGAGATGTCCTGGTGCTTATTGTTGATGCTTTTTAAACTAAATTGTTACTTTACGTTTGATACCTTTCTGTTTCGTGTTTATAGTATAGTTAAATATTAAGTATACCTATTTCTCCGGAAGTTGTTGTGTGTGCAGAAGACACCAACGTGTTGTTGTTGTTTTTTGTTTACACGCAACAAGGTGCATCCCAGGGTTGGCTGGAACGGTTGTCTCTTAATGAGTGCAAAAGAGAGGTATTTTCAGAGCCGTTGATCTTTAGGAACTAGAAACAAAAGTAAACAGTTTTCTTGCGTGTGCATTAGCGTAACTTTGATGAAATAAGCCGCAACTTAACCATTACCGAGCGTGAAATGTTCCACGATAAATAAAGTTAAGGATAAACAAAACAGAAAGGCTAACTTCTGTGTGAACTCTCAGCTGGCCGTGAGAGTTACAAGTATGCAACCTTTCCACGTAATCGATCGCTTGCGCAGCTTTTGAGAGAAGCGTAGGCGCCATCGAATTTTATTCTGGTTTCCGTACCACAACCTGAGCTGTGTAGACGTGAGGATGAGATTTCCCCTAAACATAGCCAGCAACTCTGGACAAAAGCACAACGGGAAAGAGTTTATAAACGCAGTTCGTTCATGTATTGTAAGATTTCACTACATCAATCAATATATCCACACATCTCCCCTAGGCAGGCTCGCATTTTTTGTCATTAACGCTTTTACTATCGTAAAAAAACCTTCCTCAGTGGATTTCTATACTCGATGCGAACGATGGGAAAAAGTTTTAAAAGGTTTTGCTACGCATCAGAAGAATGAACTACCACTTTCAATATTTCCATAACAGTACCTTCCAATATCCCAATAATTAAAATTCTTGCCCAAGAATGTTGGACATGCGTCGAAATTTGGAGCCCTATAGCTATTAAAAAGCAGCCATAATGCACAGCCCCGAAATGAACCCGATAGTGTGCACATTTTTGACTAAGTCTGTACGTATTGCGTGCTGTCGCCTATACCCATACAAACACGTGGTGGAAGTTTAGGTGCTGCTAAAAATAAATGAATGTAACCTTGACTAGCAGTCGACTAGACAAAAAGAGTCCCCCCCCCCCCCCCCCCCTCGCCTGTATAACCGCCAGTGGGCAGACCCGGTTGCGACACGCGAAGAAACCTCGGCTTGTCCTTTTTACGCCACGAGCTCGCGACAAGTTTAGCAGCTCCGTCTGCAGCGCGCATCCGGGATCCGTCTCAGAAACTTTGCAGCCGAGTCTTGCAACGCGTAGGCCGCAGTATTTCAGTGGCCGCCATTAGGAGCTGTGTTGTTGCCTACTTCCACCTCTGCCGTTTGTTTTCTAAGTTGAAAATCGAGGGATGGCGCAGTAAAGAGCTGCCGATCAATTTAGATTGCCTGGGGTTCTTTAACGCGCGATGACATCGCACTGAACAGGGGAGCCTTTTGCGTTTCGTCTCCATCGAAATGCGGCCGCCGTAACCGAAATTCGATCCAACGATCTTACTTGTGGTCAACAGCCGAACGCCAAAGCCGCTGAGCCAGAGCGGCAAGTCTCTATTATAAACTTCCGTTGTCATGGGAGACAGCCATAGGTTTTATGGAGTATGACAGCGAAGTTCCCCTACTCTCATTTCTTCACCTGATGGGCACCATAACGAAATCTAATGCTTTCCCGTCGAAGAGGACATTCCAAAGTCATATTTTAATGCCAGCTTAACTTTGCATAGCATATATTTCATCAATGGCAGCATAACTCAGCATAGCATATATTTCAATGTCAGCATAATATTTCAATGCCAGCATAACTGTAACCCCCCCCCCCCCACCACCACCACCATCATCATCATAATCATCACCATAATCATAATCGTCATCATCATCATCAGCTGCAGCAAGCCATGCCCACTGCCAGACAATTTCTACCCTCAAAGCTCCCAATGGACATTAAAGCTCACTTGGACGTCCTGCGCATGTTAACGACGTCCGAATGACGCCCAAGGGAGTTCCAACGCCTATCTGGACTGGTAGGGCCTCCTGTGAGGTTATAGGTGGTTCCCATCGCAAGCTACATGGAGAACCCGAAAAGACTAGCCCTCCGCGTCTAGTGCAAACTTCATCTGGAGCAAAATTAACTCCGAAAAAAGTGGAATAAAATGAAATGTACCATAGCTTAAGCCACATTTTCTTTCTTAACTTTTTTCATGGCCAACAGGCCGCATACGAAAGTACACAACTGCAGTCACACTAGCCATAGCGGTACTAACAACGGCGAAAACAACAACCACAACGGGGAAGAAAAGATGAAGGACCAGCAGGTGATGCCCGCCACAACAGCTGGGGTCGTGATTGAACTTCCTTGTAACACAGCCCGCCAAGATCTCCCCGTACGCACACGCGCGGTTGTACGTGCCCAGGAAACCGGAGAAGAATGCTTGGTGCCAATTAAGTATCGCGCAATTTTCCGAGGCGCCTCGGAGCGCTTATAACCTCTTCCCCTGCACCACGGTCGTCGACGACTATAGCGAACAGAGCTGCCATCCATAACGTTGGAAAGCGTACTTGCTCCTTGACAGGTATGCCGGAAGAACGCGCATTTACATCCTCGTTGATTATGCAGGGAGACTGCTTTGCCGAGTCCAGCGCGGCCGTTTAAAGGCCGCCGCATCTCCTTTTATTTTTGCACCGGGCATCCTCGCTCGCCCGGCATCCGATTGTGTATCGGGCCAGCGAGCTAGCTTGTGAGAGAGCTCGCAAGTCGCGACCCCAATTGACTTTCCGGTCACGCCGAAGCTCGCTCGACCACAGAGATGCTTCGTACATGCTTTCGAACTTCATGGAATGAAGAAGAGGCAGAGGATAACATTTTGAGCGGGCGCCAAAGCCGTGCACCCTTTAGTATCGTCTGCATGCCGTCCAGAAGCGCGTCGTCTGCTCCCTCGTCTGTTCCTCGGATGGCATCGTCTGCTAGCGCGCAGAGCTAATACACGAGCACACAAGTCTTGCTCGTGGGGCGTACATGTTTTTGAGAGGCTGCAGAATGAAAAGAACAAAGAGATATGCACGGAGAGATAAGAAGGAAGGAAAAGAGAAGGGATGGAAGGATGCGAAGAAGGCGATAGAAGAAGAAGAAAAAAGGAAGGCGTCTTGCAACGTCCGTTCCAAGCGACGGGGCTTGTCTGTGCGTGTGTGTGCGGTATTCGACACGCGCTGTATCACTCGGCCGGGAATTGCCCCATAGAGGGCGAGGGAGGACAGACTCACGTGTGACGCGGAGGCGTCGGTTGGCAGAAAGAAAACTTAAACAGGAGTGAGAGAAAGAAGGGGGAGAGGGAAGAGGAAACCGGGCGGCGGTGTTTTCCGCCGCGGGATAACCTTGGATCCTGGCATACGGCCGGTCGACGTTGCCACCGCACGCCACCGGCACAGAAGCGTCTTCTTCTCCACCAGGTAAGACACGTCGGGGTTATCTTAGCGTCCGACCTTTTCGCATTCTCGGAGTTTGTGCGACGGTTCCTCGAAATGCGACAATGTACGGGTGACAAGGGTGCTCCGAGACCGTTGTTCACGTCGGCGGCAGTTGTCTGAGACCATCTTTGGGAGCGCATCTTGTAGAGGATGTATACAGACTGGACCAGTCTGAAAGGGAACGCGTCGCCTCGGTTAAGGAGCCAATACTCCCTCTGGATTCATATCTAGATTTTAAGGGACGCTGAGGATATATTTAAGTCGGCCTATATCGGTTAACTGCCGCATTGCAATGAAAAAGAAAAATAACTTCTCCGAAGACGGAGCTTTTATAAACTACACAAAGCCAAAAAAAAAACTAACTACAACTATAGAAAACTTCATTGACGCAGTTAGTTTTTTTTTTTTTTGCATGCGATACCCATTTTTAACAACATGATCACGGAGTCCATAATTCTCTCGACGTAGTCTTCGGCGTCACGAGTGTGAATCGAGCGACGGGAAAGAATGTTTTGTTTTCAACGCTAATTTTCTCAGCTACGATTGTATTTTTTTTTTTTTGCTGCTGAACGTTTAGTCAACAGGCCAAACTACTAAAAACTTGCTTTTACTAAGAACACAAACTGTAGCTGCCGTCAGCGTCCATTTGAGTGAGTAATGAGGGTAGGTATTAACAAGCAAAAAAACCGTTTAACTCTAGCGGAAAATCGAGGCTCGTTCCATATTAGGTGTAAATACTAACATCTAATTTGTACATTTATTTTTTGCTCCGTTTCATATCGGGCCATCCTGTGCGTCCGAAGCCAAGTGACAATATGACTCTTTAGGGTCATGCAGACGAAGCAGACTGGAATCTGTTCGCATTTCGAGTCCAGCTCACGCGTGAGGAATCCACAGAGAGAGAAAAAAAAGATGTACAACAGGCGTTCTCATATACATCAATTTTGTTTCGAAAAGTCCTCCAAGAAGTTTACAAAATATGCTAGACGCACAATTGCGAGAGATGGTAAATTGTCAGATTTGAGTTACATTTTCTGAAGCTGCATGGGTGGTTGATGGCAGCGCAATACCCTGAAAGCTTTAACTCCAACCAAGTTTCACAAGCAGGCTTTTGTTTCTTAGAGGGGGGGGGGGGGGGAGCTGTCTCCAACTTTCTCTGTTGAGAAGTGTTATACGTATTCTGGTTTCGAAGCAGGGCTTTAAGAAGAGATTAAGAAGATTAAGAACTTTGTGCCCCCCCGCGGTGGCTCAGTGGTTAGGGCGCTCGACTACTGATCCGGAGTTCCCGGGTTCGAACCCGACCGCGGCGGCTGCGTTTTTATGGAGGAAAAACGCTAAGGCGCCCGTGTGCTGTGCGATGTCAGTGCACGTTAAAGATCCCCAGGTGGTCGAAATTATTCCGGAGCCCTCCACTACGGCACCTATTCTTCCTTTCTTCTTTCACCCCTTCTATATCCCTTCCCTTACGGCGCGGTTCAGGTGTCCAAAGATATATGAGACAGATACTGCGCCATTTCCTTTCCCCAAAAACCAATTATTATTATTATTATTATTATTATTATTATTATTATTATTATTATTATTATTATTATTATTATTATTATTATTATTATTATTATTATTATTATTATTATTATTATACGGAGGCCGCAGCTGGCAAAGGACAGGATTAATTGGAGAGATATAGGAGAGGCCCTTGCCCTGCACTTGGTCTAGCCAAGCAGCTGCTGCTGATGATGATATGTATAAAAGGTTACTGCATGCAGTACGATCATGTTTGGCGAGAGGAGCGAGCTAAACACTCTGCTACTTTACTGAAGCATCGACATAAACTTGTATCAAAGCCAGAAAAAGACGCAGAATACCCTGCGGTTTTTCCTTGTGAGCCTCATACGATCATAGGTCGATAACCCTGCATGACTACATCTCCAGCGTATAGCCTCTCCTGGAAGACCTTCACGCGTGCCGCGCGCAATGACATCAGCGCTGCCCGAAAACATTTCCTGCGTGGTGATGCACGCCCAATGCCAGTTACACTGGGCGTGACTGTTTGTAAGGCGTATATAGTCAGTCGATACGACGTGTATGGTGCCGGTGTCTCTAATGGTGCGGCGCCACTGCCTCTTTCTGGTGGATCAATGAGGTGGGCGTGACCGCTTACCCGGTAATCGTAATGCGCGCGGGCCCTTGCACCACTCATCGTATGCAGTAACGGGGTATTGCGGAGGAGCTGCTCTACGGGGTGACACAGTAGACTGAGATGCTGCTGACGCACGGTTCGACACGCTTAATTCGCAATGTTTGGCGGTGTCCTTCGGGACTTTACGGCTGTGCAGTCATATACCATTCGTGGAACTGCTCACAGAGACACTTATTTCGGAAGCTGTCTCGACAATGGATGCCTAATTTACTTCGCATACTAAATGTTGGACGAGTGAGTTTATCGGTTGGGACGCCGGCGAATGCTCACTTAAACAGTCATTGTTTCCTCTTTCTGACTCATAGATAGTGGAAAAGTGCATATGCGTTAATAACAAGTCGAGGCGCTTTATTTAAAATTAGTAATGAATTCGTGCACAGAATCTCTTGCGTATAGGGCACCGGAGTGGAATCAGCTAACTGCGTATACCACTGCTCTGTGGGGTCTATAACCAACAGCTTTTGTTAGTGATGGTTTTGCAGCTGTTGTTTCTTTCTGCCTCATTACAAGCTTGCACTGTCCGCTCTGCGCTTATCAAAGCTTGTTCCCTCCCCATACTATAAGATAAAATGAAATAAACGCGTTGACAGAGATCCCCCCGGCGGATCCAGTGCAAGCTAGTAAATTATGACAAGTGAGCGTTTAGCGCTTAGCGTCAGGTTTGCGACGAAACCTTGAACACTAATCTGAAGCTGCAGTAGTTTTACGCCACCTTGCAGAGCACTGAAAAGTGAATTAGGTTTACATCAGGATCTACACTCACCCTGCTGAATGTAGTACTTGGACACTCGTGTGACGCTGCTTTGTGTGCATGTACTCAGCTTCACCTTTTTCACTCTCATCAGGAGTAGCCTGTCAGGTAGCCTAACGCATAGAGTAAGCACTGAAGTGTGCTCGTCCCTCCGTTAAGTTCTTCACAGTTGTTAAATGTGAACTTTGAACGACGTCAATACAAATAGCGTTGTGCATCAATCAGGGTTCCGTAATCGCAAGCGTTGCCAGACTCCCCCTACAAGCCCGATGTTTTAGAAGTGGGCACCCGAACCTAAATTCATACGAACCTAGAAATAAAAGCGAACTGGTGCACTGCAGTCGCAGCCGCTTTCGGGCTCTTTTCATATAATCTTTTGTTTTAAATTTTTATTTTCTTTAGTCAACACATGGGCTTTCTTTTCCACGCATTGTTATAATAAATTACGTGTTTATGGATATTTACAAAAAAGGGGGCGTGTTTTATATTTCAGCTCAGTTGTTCTGTCGGATCAGAAATTATGCGAAAGTTGCGAATTTCGAAAGCAGTGGCTATACTTGATATTCTTGATAAATACCTGTCGGAGTTGTGCTATCTTGTTAAGTGACAAAAACCACGCTTTTTGGCTTGTTCTTTTCGCGCTTAGCCGCAGTAAGACACCACCGCTGCACTGGCGGAGTTTGAAGTTGGCGAAATTAAGTGAAAACAGCACCCCCCCCCCCCCCCCCCCCTGTATCTTGAGGCATGTTTTTTTTTTTTTTAGAACAGATTCTCATACTTTCCTTGCCAACAAAGAATAGCGAATAATATTCAGTGGGCACCGTTAGCTGACACTAGAAAACCAAGAGTCTGGTGTATACCCGTGTTGATGAGAAACTTATCCCGAGAGAAAAAAAAATTGTTGACATAAGAAACAAAACAAAACGGAAACTTAACTGTACATGTACAATCGGACGTGAATGTACAGAAAAAAAAATATTTCTGTACAGTTATGTAATCCAGTCGCCTGAAATGCGTTAGGGTATGACTGGGCGTGCATGCACTATCCCCTTGTAACAGGCGAACAGAACACGTGTCCCGTAAACTTTTGTGGCTGACGGTACAATAAGTCAACGTTTTCATTTCTTCTCCTTACCTTAAACGATAAATCAGTGGCGACAGAGACCCAGCAATTCTGGACAAAATCATTCTTGAGCGGGAAACCGTTTATGAACGCAATTTTTTCATATAATGTAAGATTTCACTGTAACAATCAATATATCCGCACATCTTCCGACGGCAGTCTTGAATTTGTTTTTTCTATTAACGTTTTTGCTGTCGTCAAAAGAGTTACTCATTGATTTTCTATGCGAGTTAAGACTCTTAAATGTTCTATGCGATCGATGGAAACACTCTAAAAGAAATATTTTGCTACATGTCAGAATAATGGACCATTAGCTTCAGTATTTACGTGTCTTACAATTTTTCAGTTTTCAAAATTTTTGCCTGAGAAAGCTAGACTTGTACTTTTTCGTGCGTTTGTGGCATGGCTGCAAGTCGGTTGGTATAACAAACTCGCACTATATTTCAGGGAATCCCGCGCGCACTGTAATATTTTCATACACCTTTGGTCTTTGAAAACGCCCTCGCAAAGATTTCTAGCTTACAGTCTCGAAACGCTAAGTGCATAGCTATTCTATGTGCAACTGTTGTGGAGTCAAAACATATTGTCTATATTATTGCACTGCTTGTGTTGTAATCACCTCCCCACCCATAATTCGTAACAAAAATTACGCTGTGCATAAAGTACGTGATAAAAAAAACCCCTGCATTCCATTGAAGCTATCTTCTTCGTCTGCAACTTCTTTCTTCACCTTCCTACCCTTTCGAGGTCACCTGGATAACAAGTAAAACATATCTTCTTACCCAAGCTGCTATGTATGCAATATACGCATTTATATACAAGGGTGGTCTTTATTGCCACCTCGGTGAGCTTGCTGCTGGATTGATTATCCAGCTAAGCTGAATAGTGTCGTTGCAAAAGTGGGTGAAAATTCTGGCGTGCAAACCATTGAAAGCACCTCTGGATAAAAAAAGACAGTATTATGAGTCAGAGCTCGAAAAATAGCGTTAAGAAACGGTCAGCATGAAATCATTAACTTAGCTGGTACTATAGAGGACAGACTAACGCGCCTTCAGGTGTACGCCTGAAAAGAATTGGCATGCACCGTCTGCCTCCACTTAACGCTTCGCAATGCACCGCTGTCGTCTGCCACCGCACGTCAGGCGCCGTCTGCTTCGAAACTGGGTGGGCGTCGTCTGCTTCACGAAACGTCTTCTGCTCTGTTCGTGCGTCACGCCATGGCCGTTCGTGTTGTTTTTCTTCCTCCTCAGAGCGCGTGTACGCGGACAGGGAGAGAGGAAAGCACTTATCGCCTAACCTCCGAGCATTCTTCTGCCTCCTTTCCAGCCCGTCTATTCCTAGGAGTGGCGCCATGGCGGCATCGCTGACCCAGCTCGTGACCCTTGCCCTGGTGGCCTTCGTCTGCAACTTGGCCACCGGACAGCAGCTCGAAGGTGAACGCGTCTCGCATCCCAGATGCGTCGTTCAATCCCCACTCTTCTATAGCGCAGACAGCTGACCCTCTGGCAGCCAGACGAACATGCATTGTCCTTGTTGTTGACTTGCTGCGCAGTCCTTAGACCCTATCCGTGACCCCGCGAGGGTTCTGTATACAGGAGCATTTTTTTTTTGTCCTCGCTCGCTGAAGAGTGTGAGGCAGAACTGGATCGACGACTAACAATGCCCTCGGTTGCCAGAACGGCTGACATGGAGAAAAACAAAGCGGGAATTACTAGTGGTGCGGTGTTTCCAGATCCTCACGCTCCATGAGTTTTTCAGGAGTTCAACAGCATTACCATGATCGATGCGCCGTTCCTCTAGCGATTGTATTAAAGGGCTATGCAATGAATAAAAAGTCGTATGTAAATGTTTTCAATGCTTAGAAATGATGCTAAGAAGCATTCACACCAACTACGAGTCTTTGGAACTGAGCCGGCAATTCATTATGAATGTTTAAAAACCGTATTTTTTAAAAAATTCGCTGGCCGATTGGTGTGCTCGTAGTGACCGATTTTGAAACTAAAATCGTGAAAAAAGACGTCACTATACCCATGACGTCACCAGGCAACCACACGCTGTCATTCGCTGGAGCCACGGCAGCCACGACGTCACGGGCACACTTCCGGTAGCCGTGAAAATCGTCTGCTCGTGCCGCCGCGCGACCCTCTCGGGCAAGCGCGGGCCAGGGCATTGCCTTCGCGCATATGGTTTCAGTTTTCCTCTGCCGCCTACTTCTGTCGGGAGTTCCGGAGCCACTCGCAGTGGCTCGCCAAGTCGCTACTGTCGTCGCTGGCGGTACGGCGTGAACGCATAGGGTTCGGTGCCCATCGCGGCCGTAAGGGCGAGCAGTCGCGCCTCGAGGTCCGGTTCCACCCGACGACAAGCAAAGAAACCCGACGCGCGCCGCGATCACGCCGCCGACGTTGCTGCTGGGGTGCTAGGAACGACAACCGGAAGTTGCAAAAGGAACGTCAGCGAATGACGTATTCATGGGCGGGGCCCGGTCCCAGAGCTGTTTTCTTTATTTTTTTCTGGTGCCCAGCGTGTACGGGTTGAGAGGGGAGAGGAGGATTGTAATTTTTAATCGTCAATATCTTCGTTGTTATTGATGCTAGCTCAAAACATCTTGCGTTGGGGTGACGAGTGATGAAATGCCTATCTCTCGTCTGCTTTATGCAACCTCAGTTAATTTATTGCATAGTCCATTTAACGTTGGCCGTTTGCCATGTTGCATCGTAACCCCCGCAGCCGCACGTGTTTTTTAACAGTACCAGTCGCAACAAGTCCTATCGGGGCCCGAATAACCTTAGTTCTGTGCAAAGCACCGCTACAGGCGACATAAACGAAGATGATGTACAGTTCTTCCAGGCTGCTTCGCAGAAGTCTTAAGAGAAACGCAACTCTGATTAAATGGCAAGCAGAAAAAAAGGGAACCAGCAAAGCACAGGAAAGAAAATCAGTAATATGTCCAATTTCCAAGCTTAACGTGTGGGGAAAACGCATGGTATGCATGGAAGAGCATTCCAAGAGGAGCACACGGCAGCATTCACAAACAAAGCTTCACAGAAGACGTGCGGGCCTTAGCAGATGCTGCTGCTGTGAAAGAGATGCAATCAATCAATCAATCAATGGTGATGATGACCAACGCGTTTTTTAAAAATAAAAGTGTCCTCTAGTAGCCCGGACGCATTTTTTGCTCACTCCACTCCAGTTTTAAAATAACGGCAAGAAAACTTTACATGCATGATGCCCTCACTCTACGGAGACGATGTCGGTGAAGAGAAGAAAGGGAATTTTAATGAAAGAAAGGCGGAGAGGTCGGCCGGTGGTAACAGGGCCCTGGCCTGCTACTCCACACAGGGGAAAGGGAAGAGGAGGAAAAGGAAAGTGTGAATGAAGGCTGATGATGGCATAATACAATGAGTTTCACGGGTGATGTCTATGCACACGCACACACACACATACACAACACTGGCTGGCGCTCGCATCGCGGTTACTGGACACACATAAAACTCAAAACTGATGTCGGTGAATTTTCTGTTCTCCTTTGCTTATTTTTATTGTTGCGTGGTTCCCGAGTACGTAAAGTTCTGTGCCTGACGTTGCAAGTAAAACCTGGCTCTGCCCCTCCTGTCGTGCAGGCCCGCAGTCGTGCAATCCCAGCACCGAGGTGTGGAACCCCAAGTGCAACGCCCACTGCGAGCCGACCTGCACCGAGGGCGACCTGGTGCCGTGCAGCCGCTCGGGAGGAGCCGGACACACCCTCTCGGCCGGGACGCAGAGCCGATTCAGTGAACGCATCTGCCGACCCAAGTGCAACTGCAAGCCAGGTATGGATACATGACGGAGAAAACTGTTCGATGTCCGCCGTCCACCTGCACCCCGTGGCAGGTGGCAGTTAGGGGAAGTTCCCGGTCCCCACCCGTCACCTCTCCACCTGTCACGTGCTGTAACACCACTTATACGAAACAACGGCTGTAACGACACAACGCCAATAATGAGACACCGGCTATAAAGAAACACTGGCGCTCGCAACATAGTGAGGGCACTTCAGCGACAAGGGATAGTGACTGGGTTCTAGTGATGATAGTGGCCTAGTGAAGTTACAAGCAGCGGTAGCGACCATAGGGGTACAGTTTGTGCTCCAGGCTGCAGAACGATAGCACAAAGGAAGCGAAGGTAGGGAAATACTGTCGCATTTCCTCCACAACAGTCCAGTTGATCGCGCCAGAATGATTTTTGCAGGAATAACTGCTTGGCTTTTTGTTCTGTACCCATACCAGCCTGTGCCCTGAACTGTTCGTAAAGGCTTAACTATAGCTGAACTTTAACTGATTCGGTTTCTGAAATTCAGTTTCCCAGAGGAATCGCTTTACAGTTCATGGCTGAGGAAAGGCCGGCAACGTTACTTCTCCACACATTCATTCATTCATTCATTCATTCATTCATTCATTCATTCATTCATTCATTCATTCATTCATTCAATTTCCGCCCTCTTCCGGGGCGGGGAAGTGACAGCGGTAGTTATGCTGCATCCCGCCCTCCTCCCCTGTGGGCTTTACTGCTTCCGAGCCCTCCTGGACCACAGGACCGTACATGCTAAACACGAATGAGCCTATACGGGTGTAAAAAGAAAGTAAGCTGTCTTCTATCGCACACCCTTTTATAAAAGGGTGCGCGCTAGAAGACGCTTTACTCCCTTCTTACTCCTTTCCGTTTAGAGTGCAGATTGTACCTTTCGGTTAAGACGTCTGCGAAGGATCTCGCCCACCGGCATAACATATGTAGGAAGTCAGTTTCCGGTTGCGACGTCGACTTCTCGTTTACAGGAGAAAGTTCTCTATGCAGGTAGCGTGTGCAAGTATGAGCCCACGCCAACGATAATATTGAAATGTGAAATTATCGAGGGTGGGACGAGCGATGCGGGCCACCGAACAAGCCGCGGGGCACGGCTGGATGCTGTAATATATGTAGTGTTTTGTCGAGGTTATCTTCAGGCCTTGCCTCGCACTCTATCGCATCACACGCTCACCCCACAATTAACAGGCAAGGATATCCTCAATGGAGGATCGGTGCACAACCCGATGCTCGAACTCCCCCGATGGCACTTCATGAAACGGTAAAAGCAAACAAAAAATTAAAAATATTGCCGTATTATGTGAGATCTCCAGAGGCGATCGTCAGCGCATAAAACACGCTTGCACACCGCCTGTCCGGGGCGGATCTATAAAAAAAGGGGGGGGGGGCAATGCAAGAAGACATTTTTACATGGGAAAACATGCTTATCCGCATTTTTTGACAAAAAGTCTAAGAAATACGAGGTTCAAATGAGGCGACCCCTATAGAGGACTCTAATAGAGTGATCTAGAAATGAGCTCCGATGCCCGTCTCATTTCTTAACCACTTATTCTCACCCCAGCGTTGTATCCCTTGCTGATAGGACTTGTTCACTATAGTCGGATACAACTCAAGAACGAAGCGGCAGATACACCTCAAGGCCTCCAGCCAATGGCGTCGACCGATTTTCATGACGGCGCGGTTTATCTGATTAAGCCGTGGTTGTCCCCATTCATCCGCTACCTCCTTCGACCTCACATTAGCAGGTCCAAGAGGATCGGGCAAGGCGGAGGGGGCGAATCGTTCCAAGGGGAGAATAGGCCGACGCTATTGGCTGGAGACGCTCCTTTGAGGGTCATTTGCCTCTTCTTTCTCAAGCTGTATCCGACTAAAGCCTCAGTCTGAACCTCCAGACCCTCCTGGTGCACCATGCCATTCACTCTCAAGGCGACCATTACAGCATACCTGGTAGAGGTGTAACTAAAGTTGTGCCTCTCTCTACTCGCAGGCCTGATCCGTGCCACCCGGGACGGTCCCTGCGTGCCCCGCGACCAGTGCGCCGGCGGCGGACCCAACGGCGGCGGCTGCAAACGGAACGAGGAGTTCCGCAGCTGCGGCACCGCCTGTCCCGCCGTGTGCGGCCAGAAGGCGCCCGACGCCTGCACGGCGCAGTGCGTGCCCGGCTGCTTTTGCGCGCGCGGCTACATCCGGGACAAGAACGGCCTCTGCATCCCCACGGCCGCCTGCCGCGGTGGGCGAGGAGGAAGGCCCGGAAGGCAGCGGAACATCATCAGCAACCAGCACCCGCCCGCACACTTCTTCTGAAGGGCCCCGGACTGACACGTCCTCTGTATGGTCCCTGCATATGTGGGGGCCCTACAGTTCCCCATTGTGGGTGACCACAGCCTTCTCCGTGTACAGTTAAATGTGTTCCGATCCCAACGACAACGAAAGCTGGGGTGATGCAGACCACAGCCATCCTGAGTCGCCTTTCATTTCACTCGCCGACGGCAAAAGAGGCAGCTCGAGCTAAGCCACTGCCTTCGGAGCCTCCCCCTGCCGCAAAGCTGTCATCCGTACATCTAAAAGCTGATTCTTAACCGCTGGTGCGGCGCACCACTTTGCCAAAGCCTGCACAGCTTAAACCCGGCCCATAAAGACCGGAGACACATGCGACTTCCATTGTCGTCACTGCTTAGCGCGTCCCCTGCATGCGCTATACGCCTCCTTACGGGGCTTCGCTGTGCTGGCAACGTATATATTATTGAAACACGAACTTGGTTAGCGCATGGCATCCCGAACGCCATTGCTGCATGCACCTCCTGTGCATTCTACAGCAATGACATAGACAGATAGCTACGCAGCTTGCCGCCAGTTTCACTGCTCCCCAAGGTGGCGGATCGACTACGTCAGCACGAGTCACACGTCATACGTAGCCAAATGTACCGATAGCTCGCAGCCTGACACGTGACGTCGTCGGCGCCATTGCAGGACACACTCGCAGGTTTTCGCACAGTAGTGTTTCAGATCATGCTTTCAGATAGAGAGAGAGAGCTCTTTAATGAAAAACAGAGGTTTTAGCCGCCGTAAATATTCGCTGACATGCTATTCTGCGTAGGGGAGTGAATTGGAGAGAAAAGATGGAAGAAGGGCGTAAGATAAGAGTGCGGTCATTGAAAAGGGTCGTAACGCAATAGTTAAGTGGTTTCAGATAAGCGCAAAAAGCATGTCGTTTGCAGCCATGCTATTGCCCGGTATCTGGATGTGCCGACCGCAGTGGCATCGACGAGAACCGCTGTGTTCAAGACTGCCTGCTAAAGTAACTGGTATGCCGATGAAATTTGTTTTTGTCCGGAGTTTTTGTCCGCATTCACGAAAATAAAGAACATTTTAAGCCAATGCAGCGACAAAAGTGACATTGGCGATGAGCAGCTGATTTGCTGGACAATTTTCACGAACCGTATTCTTCCTTTTAATCTGCCTCCACTGGGAACACTTTTTTTTTTCAAGTCGCTCCATTATTAAAAATGAAGGCCTCACGTACAATTGTTCCGCGAGTTCACTGACTTCTCGTAAACAGCTACGAGTAGTACACAAGCACCCTGGTTTAAGCTCACTCAAAAGTGCACGCGTTTACTTTAAAGGTACAAGTGAGGTGCAGATTTCTGCAATGCGTTGTTTACATGGTTACATCTCCATCTTGCCCCGTCCGGTCTCCGACAGTCTAGCATCCTGTGCCTGCTCATTTTTGTCCGTCTTTCCACTCGGGTACAGTACACTAGAAGAGCAGTGCATCGCGCGGCCGAAATTACGCATCGGCAGTGCCTCCTATATTGTTTCAGTAAAGTTGCTCGCTTGGTCCTTTCCCTTGCACCAGGGGTGCCCCGTCCGAGACGGTTTCGTGAAGGGAGGGCTAGTCGCACCTGAGGTGCTTCGTCGGTGACGGGGAAATGACTTGCGACGAGAAAATGAACTTAAGTTTAATACATGATATTTACAAAAAACAGCATATTTACACAGAGTGGCAATTAAGGTGGAACTGGCTAACAAGGAAGTCTTCCCTCCTCGGCATAGCCGAAGATGCAGAGCATCTAAACCTAGCCCAGAACGACGGATTGGGCTGTCCGGCTCGGTTTTAAGCTCTCGGGAGTCTCTCTCGCACTTGGGACGCATCCAATAGCAGCAAGCCTCAACACTATTGGTGGCTTGCGGCGTGCTGCCGCCTCCAACTGTGACCATGTTAACAACTCTTCCCCAAAACACGAAATCCAAAAAAAAAAGGTAATCAAAATATTTACAATATGCGATGCAAAGAGCGATCTCCACAAAAACGATTGGCTCTCCGAATCGCGCGCCCCGCCCTACAACCCTGATAGCGCACGCCAAACTCTCTTTCAAGGTAAAAACAAGCACAAACAAACAAGCAAACTAGACGGACCGCGGAGTCCCTTTCCGCAGGTGTAAATCCGGCGCCTTCCTGGAAACAACCTCAGTTATGACCCCTAGTGCGGTTGACAATCGGCCACAGGTGATGCCTGTCACCGGCCACCCTTCCTGCATAGGCGAATGTGTCCAAGGAATGCTGTGCTTCTTCCCACCGTCTCACGCACGGGATGCTGACTCATCGACCCCTACAGTTTCAGTGCCCGGCATGGATGGATGGATGGAATAACTTTAATGCCGAACAAATGCAGGAAGGACTCTAGCCACCCGCCTACACGACGGCTAGGAGTCCGTGGATCCCGGCGTCGTCTTCGGCCAGTCGGACGAGTCTGCCATTGTTCTAGCATCTTAATATTTCGACCCTCAGGTGGCACCTGTGGGCACCCCCATATCATATAGTTGAGATCAGCCCTGTGATTGCATGGCTATACACCTATCAGTGTAGAGAAGGAAGGAAGGAAGGAAGGAAGGAAGGAAGGAAGGAAGGAAGGAAGGAAGGAAGGAAGGAAGGAAGGAAGGAAGGAAGGAAGGAAGGAAGGAAGGAAGGAAGGAAGGATGGATGGATGGTTGACTTAACCCTTCAAATAGGGCGGGGACATCCGCAATCTAGCCGTGACCTTAGCGCGAACGAACCATTACACGACCTTCTTGAGAGTGCGGATGAAATTTCGCTCTTGGCTTGATTCCAGCCATCAGTAAGGGGACTTACGCTTAGTCTTTAATGTGTTAGCATTAGAGTGGTGAGTGCAAGCGGAAATGGCGATGGCTGTCTGTCAGTAGCCAGTGACAACTAGTGGCGCCTGCACCAGCTTACGAACGTAGTATACTAGCTATACGAACTTAGTATATTAGCTCGGATATAATGAACCTTGTTATGCCACCTCGGATATAATGACCTTTCGTGTGTTAACATCGGATATAACATACTTTCTAGTGCTAACTTCGGACATAAGGAACTTTCGATGGACATAAGGAACCTCGGATGTAACGAACCTAAGGGCACCACCTCGGGTATAACAAACTTTAATGTGTCAACCACGGATAAAAAGAACGTTTGGCTGCTAACGTATTTAAACGATCTACAGAGGATCGCCAAACAGTTTTTACACCCTTTCAAAGGATATATCAATCAATGAGTCGTCGTCGCATGCTTTGCTCTCAATGCGTGCAGATAGTACGGGTAAGCTAGAGAGAGATAACGTGCTCTTAATCGTGTTTTAAACCTCCTTGCTTACAGACGACTGTTCGGCTGGAATGGCGCCAGGAAATTTATACATCCGTGCCTGTGAGGGGGGGTGGGGGTGTAACATGGCGATTTCAGTATGGCCAGGAAATTTTCGAGGTGGCTCCTGCCACCCCTCGCCTCCCCTTTGCCCCGTCACTGCTTCTCGGTCGGTCGTCTGCTCTCGCTGAATTTAAACCAAGCTAAGCCATAAGATTAGTTCTGCCAGAATTTTTTGTTCCTGCTCAGGCTTGGGAGAAAAATTGAGTTTCTGAAGCAGGGACTCCAAAACTTTTTTTTTGAGTGGGGGGGTGGGGGTGGGCAAGACTTCGGGCTTATTTTGTTATTTATTTTTTAATGCTCATTTACCTAATAAATCGTATATTTTTATTATTTTTTATTTTGCAATGTTCAAACGTTGATGCAAACTGTCAAGTTGTGGTGGCGACACTCCAGCGGTCAGAAGGACAACGAAAAGGGTTGCAAAAGAAACTGCTTTAAGGGGCTGCCTCGCGCCCATTAAGCACTGAATGACTCGGTGGCGGCGATAGCCACAAGCGTGCTCGGCGGTCGTCGAACTGAATGCCTGCAGTTCTTGGCCGCGCTCAATTTAAATATAGCAAGGAATCTTCGATAAAGAACCAATAGCAACTGCAACAATCTAGAAAAATGTGGAAGCATTTGCACGGGGCCGCGATCAATGGAGATAAGTCTGGTCGCATCTCGCATTACAAAATAAAATGATAAAGCCGCATGCCGGCGGTTTAGAGTCCAAACCAACAAACGGTGCAAATATTCACGGCAATATAAAACGAAGTGAAGTGGGAAGCTATATGCACGAGCAGTGATCAATTGCATTTAGAAATTTCGTGCATGGTTTGTTTAAATTCTGATATTCATGATCCCGTACACAGGTCAGACAGTCGACCTCTGTTGAGACATGACTAGTTTAGGTTACTCATATACGAAATGCTTTACAACTGGCTACGAAGCGAAGTAGCTCAGCCCCACTGTGATTCGCATTAAAACAGTCCTAGAACTGAAGTGTTTCAATTGTCAGAAATCTGACCCAAGTGCAAGCAATCGGGGACTTGGGGGGCGCTGCCCCCTCTGGACCCTTGTTCAAGGGTCCCTGTTCTGAAGATAAATGGCAAGAGACACTTGAAAACAGTTATTTTAATGAAACAGTTTTTCTCTGTTATTGCTCGTTCAAATACCCCGCCAGTCGCAGAGGACGATGACTTCGCAGATGACGCGCGCGCTTCGGCGGTGGCGGCGCCTAGCAGCAGTCACGTGAAACCGATCCCCAACGGCCACTGCAAAAATGGCTGCGCCTATGCGAGTGTGCAGGCGTTTCAGGTGCTTCCACACGTTATAACGCTCCCACTGCAAAGGGCACTCTTGCTCCTGGGCGCACAGTACCGTCATGGCTTCCTGTTCTCCCACATGCGAGCTTGAAGAAGGCGAAATAAGCGAGGATGCCGAGGAGATGGGCGACTACGACGCCCGTATTGCCCTGGTGCCTAGGCCTCCGGCCAAACCCTTCGGCATCGCCGAGTCGTCATCGCGTTCCTCGTCGTCGCAACACCAGCAGCAAAAGTCACGGCCCAGGGTCAGGAGTTCGGCCTCTGCGCCGTCTTCCCGCTACTACAAGAAGCCCCTCTGCGCCTCCAATCCGCCCAACGGAAGTCACTACGACCGAAACGCTCCTAGCCACTCTTCCAGGGCCCCGGGACTCGAGCGCAGTGTAGTTCGCTCGACCGTTCAGTGTCGCATCCGTGGTTGCGTCTCGAGACCTCTGCCGCCGCTCACATCCCGCGATGCTTGTAGGACTAGCAGTGTCGACGGCCGAGGAGGCGTGCGCAGGTCCCACCTCGATCACTACTCGTGGTTCCGGAGGTCTTCATCGTCGGCGGCTTCTTCAAGCAGGGGGGACACCGAGAATACGTCTTCCTCTAAAGGACGCTTCCCGCCGGCCCCGTCTTCTCAGCGGTCGCGCTCCGACCGCAGTCCCTCTCCGCCCTCGTCGCATTCACAGGGCGCGAGAAAAAACCGTATCCTTTTCCGATTTTTCCACCCGCGCCGCTCTTTCGTAAGTGACGTCGTTAGCAATTCTGGGAGTGTGATCAGGCCCGTGCAGCGTTTGGGCTTTGACGTATGCAGCGTACGTTGGCACGTGTAGTACTGCCTTAAGCTCGACTACAATGTGGCCCGGGGGTGGCTTTTCAACGGCCTGGCACGCTTAGCGAATGTGGCAAAAACCCTTGCAAGTGTCGTACTACGTTCCCTTCACTATATTATTTGTGATTGCTAATCTCGCCCCGCGGTCAGGGGCGTGCGCCGGGGTGTGACCTTGGCCTGTTTATGTCTTCGTCGCCGTTGATTGCAGCGCGTTTGACTCCAGCACAGTGCCACGTAGTGCTGCCTGCGAAGCATGAGCAGCGCGCCTGTCAGTTACGAGTGATACGGGTCGAGGTTGTTTCTAGGAAATCTACTGTCATCCCTTGTTCTTTTGTTTATCATTCCTGTGGAGGTGATGGGCTCGCCCTTTAGTTCTTATCCACCGTACACGATAAACAATTTCTTTTTCCCTTTGCTAATGTCATTACAACGATATGGCTTTTCCTTTGTTTTATGGTTGCTCTTTCTAGAATTTTCTGTAAGGACTTGCTGGTGCAGCTTATTTTTGAGCTGACCAGTGCAAGGTCCCTGGTATATTACTGGTCGGCTGCTAACAGCTCAAGCTTGTAGTTTGCGTTTCTGCTGGAGTTTTTTCTGGGTGTTAATCTAGCCTGCAGCTAAACTTAGTTTGTTTGGGATGACAGCTAAGCATATTTGCTTTCTCGTGCTGAGTAGATGATCGCTTAGCAGCGACCACTGGAAAATGCTTTGTACCAAGTTGTCAGGTTTTCTTCCACTTTGTGATTTTAGTGCGCTAGGACTTGGGCTTCCACCTGCCATTGTGGGCAGGTGCCAACCTTCCCGTCGTTGTCTGTCTGGTCTCCATGACCTCGAAGAGCTGGGTGCCAAACACCTGGGTGGGCCACCTAGGTCATGTGACCTTGTGATGCCATCACAACCTGCCTACTGGATCACAAGTAAACTGCCTACAGTGGCAAGTGACAGTTCAAATAATGATTAGTCATGAGGGGCTCCTTGGGAAGAGTAACCATGGTCTCATAAGCCCTACCGATGGCAGCACCTGCCATCACAGGGCAGTGGTGCATTGCTTAACTGCTTCACCACTGCGCCAGTAGTAAGAGGAGAGGACTGCCCGTGACCTATAAATATAGAAAATGGCCAGTTGTACTGCAGTACGAGTCTAGTATGATGCAGTATCTCACTGACTTACGTCATATGATATGCCAACAAAGGTGAGCCAGTTCAAATCAAGCAAAACCATGGAAACTTAAGGCGAACTGTGCAAAACTAGGGATAACCATGTCAGCGCATAATTTCTGATTAGCCACAAGCTAACCTGCCCGTGATTTTCTTAGTTTCATGCAATTGGAGGAGAATAGAGGAGTTGTAATGACGAATTGCTGAGCACTGAGAAGTTGTGGAGAATTTGTGTGCAACACCATAAGTTACAGCAGTAGACACCTATCCATAAGTTTATTTGTGCCCTTGTAGTAAGTTCCCTGCAGGGGCAGTTTCATGCAGATGTTGGTGAGTTGAGACACCACGGGTTCCCGAGCATCCGCAGGGACATCCCCGCAGGGGGGGCGATGGTGAGCAGTGCGTCACCATGGACCCGAACAACCGCGCTTAGCTGTGCGTGGCATCGCCCTGCTCGGCGAAAAGGGGATCCTGGTGGTTGAGCCGATGCCGAGACCTTTAAGGCCCCTCGGCGGAGGGAACACACCATTTTGGCCCAGGGGAAATCTGCAGTCTCCTTTTCCTGACCTCCCCTCCATCTTTCACTTTTTTATCTTCTTTCTCACTACTGTCCTGTCTTCTCCTCTCTTCTTTGTATTTTCCTTCTTAACCTTGTGTTGTGTAACTACCCCGAGTTGCCCCATATTTGGTTATAGCAGTGGTGTACAGCTGGCATGGGCAAGACTTTTTCCTGTCCCGTCCCGTAGTTGGGCTCCAGGATGGGTGGCTGGCACCTTGGCCGCAGAACATTATTCTTATGGCTACCTCCTTTCTTTCAAACGATCGTCCTCTGAAAAGAGGGTGGGCCGACGTGACCTCAAAATTTTTCAACAAAAAGAAACCAACTTTCCCAAAGCACCATATCGTGCTTAGTGAACAAAAAGACAAGCCAGCTAGACTAATATCCCCATTCATAGTTTCAAAAGTTCTCACAGACTCCTTGGGTCTAAAATACGATGCGACAAAATTGGCTAGTGGAGACCTCTTGCTAGAACTCCTCTACATCCCTGTTTCTGTAACACTGCACAGATAGTTAAATACAGTACATGGTGTCATATCGGACAACTTTCTGCACTTGACAGAAGAAGAAATGATGGAAAGACTATCAGATCAGAATGTAATGTACCTAGAATCAAAATACGCAGAGAAATTCCCACGAAACTCTTGGTTCTTCCTGACCTTTGCTTCCTGCACCCTGCCGAAGACAATCGAGGTGGGGTACTCAAAATTCTCTGTCCGACCATATATCCCTAACCCTAGACGCTTCTTCAAATGTCAAAGGTTTGGCCGCAGCCAGAACACCTGTGCTAAATGTGTCTCAGATGACCACCAATCTGACGACTGCGATGCCGCGCCACGCTGTGCAAACTACGAAGGTAACCGTGCTGCTTATTCAAGGTCTTGTCCTGCCTGGAAGAAATAAAAAATAATTACACTAACGACATAAGAGGATATAACATTTAAAGAGACAAGAAGGCATTATGCAGTGTCACAGCGCACTTTCTCTTCCACCCCCCGCACAAACTTCGCGGATGTGGTGCGTGGGCGCGGCACACCACACTGGTCTACGGCACCTGTCCAGCTCACACACAGTGAGGCTGAGGCAGGGCCATCCGTGCCCCTGGCAGATGCAGTGAGCTGTCATGCCACCCCCCAAAAAAAGGGCCCGCAAGGCTTCCCCCATTCAGGAGAAGCTTACAACCCCCCTGCCCGCAGGTTCCCCGCTCAACTGCAACGCCTCCAGTGAGGCGATGGACACAAGTCAGAGCTTGCCTCCACCGCTGTGGCAACAGAGCTCTCTTGATCGCAAAAAAGGAAAAAACCCTAATAACAGGCCCTTAACAAGGAGAAACCTATGGTTCTCAATACATCCCTCCCAAAAATTATCATGGCGTTCCTTACCCACTGGAACTGCCGTGGAATTCAGAATAACTATAGCAATGCAACAGATAGCTTAAATTCTCTGTATCCTGTAGCACTGTGTCTGCAGGGAGCTTTGAATAAAAATATTTTTAAAAGTATGAAGTCTTTCGCCGTGACCGTGAGCAGGCGAGTAGGCTCTCTGGTGGAGTTGCTGTAGTAGTTCAGAACGATGCTGCAACGCACAGAGTTAAGCTCCAAGCAAAATACAAAACAGTCTCAGTCACCGTGCTTGCTTGGTTTTAAAACAGTCGCCATCAGACAGAATAAAGCCTGGGGAGTTTTTCGCAAGTATCCAATGGCTGTGACCCTTATAGTTTTAAAAAGGCTTGCTCAAAAGCACAACATATCCATCGCAATGCTGAAAAACTTCCTGGAAAAACTACGTGTCGTCCATAAATAGTTCAGTTACATCAAAACAAATGTGGGAACAAGTCGGCAAGCTTATTGGCAGGTTTTCTCCTTTCACAATTCCTTTCTTAACAGCTCCGGATTCATAAACAAGTATTAGCAAACAGGCTGACAAACTAGGGGAACACTTCTCCACGTTTTCTAGTTCCTCATGCTACACACAATCATTTTTAAAGTACAAGAACACAACTGATAAACGACTGCAACAACTAGCAATACTAGATGCTCTACCTGAAATTGCCCCGAGACTCGATCCATTGTCGCCATGGTACCGCCTTCCTGCTGCATGTGACTTCACGCTAACACAGTTTTATAAAAACAAACACCGCAGGAACACTTACAAGAATAAATGTCTTTGAAAGAGAGATATGCAAGCTACGTGGAATATTACACTGATGGCTCGGAAACAACAACATACATAGAAAGTGCAGTAGTACAGGGGAAATGGGAAAAAATAGTAAGATTGCCAAGTTATGTATCAATCTTTACCGCCGAATGTTGTGCAGTGTGTATGGCTCTGGGAACATTGGAAACAGTTTTATCTACACAGATTCCCTGAGCCTACTCGGAGGGAACTGTCAAGAAATGCATTTGAACCCTTAGTAGGCAGCGCCATACACAAAATAGAAAAGTCACAACACAAGGACATATGATAAGGTTCTGCTGGGTCCCGAGCCACATTGGCACGGAGGGTAACAAGAGAGCAGACTCAGCAACTGTACGAGCTCGGAGTGGTGAAATCAAAAATGTGAACATACCTTATACAGACTGCATGAAGTTGATACATAACAAATTGAAGAACAAATAGCAGAAGGGGTGGGATAATGAACCCAACAAACTACACTTCATAAAGCCCACCTTGTGGGAGTGGAAGTCATGTTGCTGCCGCGGTGGCTCAGTGGTTATGGTGTTTGGCTGCTGACCCGAAAGACGTGGGTTCAATCCCAGCCGCGGTGGTCGAATTTTGATGAAGGCAAAATTCTAGAGGCCCATGTACTGTGCAATGCCAGTGCACATTAAAGAGCCCCAGGTGGTCGAAATTTCCGGAGCCCTTCACTACGGCGTCCCTCATAGCCCGAATCGGTTTTTGACATTAAACCCCTATAAACCATAAACCAAGCCGAAGTCATGCAGACACCAGGAACGTTTCATTGAAGTAATCTTGTGTTGCGTTCTCATAGGACAGGCACACCTAAAACATAACTACTTGCTGACGAAACAAGACAAACCTGTTTGTGAAAGACGTGGAGATAAGCTCACACGAAACCATATTTTACTGTCGTGCTCCAAACTCAAAAAACTGAAAAAAAAAGTGCTTTGGTCAGTTTTTATGACCACATCCCTTTTCATCCATTGCTGCTCTTAGGTGATAATGCAATTGTTGACGTGCCGTATGTTTTTAGATTTTTAAAAGACGCGGGTTTTCTTGATAGACTTTAAGTTGTATCCCAGTGCCTCACTTATGTTTGGTACACCTCAGCCACTTTCTCATTCCTGAGGTGAATGCTGAGGTGTCTATTTCATTGGTTGGGAGCCTCGACATCCTTGCCCTGCCAAGGATTGTCACTGAGGTTACCTGACCCCCTTCAAAGCTGTTACTAGTGGTCACTTTTAAAGTGTCTTTCCTTCATCATCATTATGTAGTAAAAGTAACTTTTTAGGCCCTTTGCACCACCGATCACTTTTCACGTCTTTATAAAATTCTGCAAGTTGTGTTTGGCACATGATGGCCTTAGCTGCCTATGTGCCATTAAACTGAACACTAACACTTTGTAGTAAGTGGTGACTTTTACGACTTAGAGGAGGCTTCTCAAGTAATCCCGTATGGTGACATTACGGAGGACTCCTCCTGTAGGCAGCCTTGGTATACTTCGTTTCATACATAGCAGGCAATGCTGCAAAGCTAGCACGGCGGTTCGCACATGCTGAGTCCGCGCCCAGAAAGTAGTTTGCCGTGCAACCAAAGGGAACACAAGCATATTTCGTTCCGACAGGTCTTGAGTGCTGAGAATGGCAATCTCCTGGATTTCGTTTTATGTCTTAGCAGATTTTTGTCCTCCAACTCATCGAGACTTCGGGAAGTAAGAATGACTTGGGCGGTCTGATATGTGACTGGTAGGACGAGTCGCCCTAAAAAATCCGCGCCTAAAAAATAGTTCACACGGTGAAAATTATAACGGGTCCAAGTACTGAGCGCCTCATATCTTCGACCATAATTTTCAGGGCTACCACTTCGTTTTATACTGCTCTTTATTTTCGTCCAAATATTCACCGAGGCTTTGAGAAGGACTAATGATATGTGGCGGAGTAATATGGTTTGGCAGACGCACCACTTCCATAGCATCCGCTGCTTTGCCTGCTATGTATGAAACTGAGTATAGAATTGCGATAGTTGTAAAATTTTAAGATAAGGTTGCGCTTGCTTGGTTGATGGTGGCAACCTCATGTGAACCAGGCTTTCATTTCTCTATGGTGTAAGGGAATGGACAAGAAACAAATCGCTATCTGGCATTTGAAAATGGTTGGCATGAAAGCAGAGTGACAGGTGGTCGACCCGTACTTAAGCAGAATTCAAAATTCGTGACATCGACGATGTGGATCCTTGTACAGTAAGCAAGACCCAGTGACTGACACTTTATATCTATCATGTTGCTTCACAAAAGAAGAGCTAGATTAGCTTACCGGTTATTGTTGCTTGAGGTTTAACTGCTAAAGCTGCGCCCTTTTTCGTTTCTTCTTGCTCATGAATTTCGTTAGCCATGGGCTACTTTAAATATGAGTATAAATTTCTAATGGCCACCACCCGCCAGAATTGGCAGGTGACATAATGGAGACGGGGATGTCCATCTCCATTTTAGGGGAGAGGGTGGGAGGTGACAGTGGCCAGATCAGATTTTGCTGATTCGCATCAACATGGCTAGGCTTTCTCTTACGGCTGACGATGTAGATTCCGCGACCAAATCCAGGGCTAAGTGGCTGCTAAACCAAAGTCATAAGTCTTTGCTGGTTAATACCAAAGTCATAAGTCTTCGCTGGTTAATGCACTAAGCCGGTAGACTTGGCTCTACAAATTTCATGCTCATCCGACAGCAGAACACACATTTTTTGCTGAGAAAAATGAGTTTAGAACTTTTTCCGCCACTCCGTTCAAACTTGTCATGTCTGGACAAAAATAACTCTATTGTTGCCATTTTGAAGTGAATGGCAGTGGATAGCGTTACCTCTGGGAACCATGCGTAAAAAAGTAAAAAACTCTGTCGACGCACCACAGTTTGCTTGCTAAATTGGCTGGTGGTACCCACACCTATATTTCATTTAGTATTTTGGCCTTTTCTAGCTTATAAAATCTTCGTTTTAAATGAAAGTAGCATCTTGATCGTTAAAATAAGGCAATTTATCGGTACAAGTCAAGTTTAATTTGTCCTCGGTGTTCCTTTAATTAAATGGGAAGCAGCGAAGAGCGTGGGGTGCACTCGGCAGTGGCAAGACCGTGAGTGGAGGAAAATGACGGGATACCAGGGCCACGCATGCACGACAAAACTCTTCGTCATGAGAGGCACGGCCATGTTGGACTGACTGCAAGGTTTTATCTGTACTGTACATGGCTCTGTGCTGCGAAACAGTGGTGGCGTGGTTAGTATGGCTTTGTTGACTACCCTAACGAGGTTGCGCTTCTACTGCAGCATCATACTTCTGACAAAGAAAAATACCCGCACTTGTCTCGCAAGCATCGCTGTGGTCGGTGGCCTGTTTATTCATTGCGGCTTTCCGTAACAGACCGCCTTCAATCAGAGCACGTTTGAAGGTGCCATTTAACATCGCAATGCTGCAGTGCTCTGTCACCTGACAGTTTTTATATCTCATGGGCTTAATTTTAAGCTTAAAAAAACGGAATGGTGCTTAAGTTAAATCAAAGAAAACAATTGAAGTGGGCATTTCTCAACATTTTCTAAGGCTTTCATAAATAAAATTTAGTGCCAAATTTAGACGCAAAAATTAGTTCGCAGCTTCAATTTTGTTAAACAGTTGGCAAAATAGGTGCATTAAAATGGTCTAGATAACTGCCTTCAACCCTGCGCTAATCAGAGCTGCATACAGTGCGGTGTTGTGTTTTCAAGCCTTGTCACGAGTTGGTTGAAATGCCGTGTATATTCGCATTTTTACCTTATTTCTCAGTGTTGAGCTCCTGCTACAAAACATGAGGAAGGTGCTCCAAATTGTATTTTCGTCCGTTGTCTCCTTGTCTTTCCTTTGTGTGTGTGGTTTTACTTGTGCCAAGGCGGATTCTTTCCAAGTTTCAAAGGTGCTTAACCAACTTGCCCAGCAACATGCCTTACTGAGCGCTGAAAGAAATTTAAAAATAGAGAAATGGTACTGGCATTTGCTGTGCATCTTCTGTTGCACACTCTGATGTTCCTTGACACTTGCCCAGCAACATGCCTTACTGAGCGCTGAAAGAAATTTAAAAATAGAGAAATGGTACTGGCATTTGCTGTGCATCTTCTGTTGCACACTCTGATGTTCCTTGACACTTGGGCGTTCAGAGTCGCAGCCCAAGTTCCTGCAGAATTCAGTCAAGGACGAACCATCGTACGAAGAGCTCCTTGCTCAGTACAGGAGCATTCAGCACCAACTTGAAGATCTCAACAAGCATGTGAGCCCGATTTTTGAGCCCCATATCCTGCTTAGACCCAGAATGTAAATTGTGTTGCCAATTTCTTCCAAATGTTCGGGATGTGATAATTTTGATTTCGGAGCACGCTTTTAAATATGTTCTGCCACATTTGGAATGTTGGCTTTGTGCTGGGAAATGTCCAGTATGGGCAGAGTTATGAAATTTCCAAAGCGTGGAGGAAAATCTGCCATAATGTATGCTAATGTCTGTTCATTGCAGCGCTGTGTATGCTAATGATTGCTTAAAAGTGCTATCACCTGTCGAAGTCCACGTGAATCTGTTTTTTTTTTTGTGCCGCCTCTTTTATTGTGCTAGCTCTTAATTTCTTTTTTCTTAGAACATGTTCGCACTTACTGCTCCCTTTTCAGGAGCTCCGGAAGAGGAGGGGAAAATATAATTTTGACCTTACTCTCTAGGTAGCAGCACCGGTTCTAAAAAGTAACCGAGGAAGATTTTTTTATGGCTCCGTACCTCCTTCCATGGCTGTTATGCCTTAAGTTTCTATTGTCCAGCATATTGGCGAAGTTTTTCTGTTGCTGAGTCTTGGGATGGTAGTGAATGCAGGTTGTCATTTTGGCCTGTTATTGCAATAAATATTTGTGTCATGGCAGTGTGAAGTGATTGGAAGCTACTGTACTGGGAGGAGGGGTTGGTGGTAACAGTGATGTCTAGTTTGTATGCAGTTAATGCTTAGCTGCCTCCTGGTGGTTTGCTCGCTTAGTCATCGATTGATGCAAAAATTAGTGTGGCTCAGCTCTTCATACATCTGAAACTCTGTCAGTCTGAGTATCATGTGATGCTAGCAGGCATTCAAGCCTATGGGAGATGGTGCAACTGAGATTGCTGTAACAGCTGCTTCAGATCATGAGCCTCGTCTGCCAGCATTTATTTGAAAATGCTGCAGTCGTCATTTTTCTCCAGCAGGATTGGATACAAAAGTGAAAACGACTAGCAAGATGAATAAAACAAAATAAATGTAGCTCGGCATATGCTTCTGCGGCAGTAAAAGTTAGGCCTGATCCCACGCATCTGGTTTAACAACAGGTGTCGTTTATCTTAGCATCGCATCGCAGATTTCTCAGTGGCCAGAGTCTGGTGTGATTATATTTGTCTTTTTATTGCATGAAGTCTGTGTGTAAGAATACTCAGGCGGGCACATTTCAAGCCGGTAATTTTTTTTCTGCCATGTTTTTTTCTCTCTGTCTCTGCTCGCTTTCAGAGCATCGAAGAGCAACAGCCGTCCAGTACGGGGAGCCGCGAGAAGTCTTCCAAGCCAACTGAACGGAGAAAGAAGACTCACAAACCTAGGTGCAGAAAAGCACGGAAGGTAATACTACCACTTCTTGAACTAGCAGAGCATTGTCACCTATGCAGGTGGGAGCACTGTGACAATTTTGGCAGGATTTGGGATTTCAGCATGCTTTTTTTTTTTTCTTACCAAGCAGCTGATGAGGGGGTATTACAGCAGCGGAGCTACACTCCAAGCAAAGAATTAAAAAGGGAGCAGTCGTGCAGTCTGATGTGAACTGCAGTGCTGGCCTAGTGGTTTGAGCACCGTCCTTGTATGCGTGTTGTGTGAGGTTCCTTCCTTACTGCCTCCGGACACCCACGTGTTTTCAAACGAGTGCAAGCTTTCCTCCAGCCTTATGCTTGGTTTTGCTAGGGTGTAGTGCTTAGAAAAGTTGGGTGCGTGGCCTTGGTTCAAGGAAGTGCTACACTCTTATGAATGACTCTTCCCATTGTAAGCTTGCAAGGCAAGGGATAGCAGCTACATGTTTTAGGTCAGCACTACTCAAGTCATGGGGTTTATGCAGCTGTGGCTATCGTGTGCCAAATGGAGTGTAAAATAGGTTTATTTGCAGTAAAGGAACTACATGTTTTAGTGCTTTGCAGTTTGGCGAAAGTATGTTTCAGTCACTCATCTATGGGGCTGAAACTTGGAGGCTAAGAAAAAGCCGTGAAGCTGAGTGTGAGATAGTGCAGCAAACTATGGAAAGGAAACTGGTAGGGTTAAGAAGAGGTGTGGGGTTTTTGGGACAAGCGAGAGTTAATGACATCTTAGGAAATAGAGGCAATAATGGAGAGGGCATGCAATGTGGAGAGCAGATAACCCTTGGTCCCTTTTAGGTTACGGAGTGGATTCAAGGGCAAGGCAAATGTAGTAACGGCGGCAGAAAACGAAATGACTAGGTCAGGTTGGGAAATTAGTGGGCATAGAGTGGTCACAGCTGGTGCAGGGCGGTTGATTGCAGGTGACCCTGCAGCGGACATATTTTGGCTGGTGATGGCGATGATAACTTTAAGAAACATTTCCATCTCTAAAAATAGAACATAGTGGGATTTATCCTACCGTACTATATTTCCGGACTGGCACTGTTGCCAAAGCAGTTGGCAGCAATCGACAACAGCCCATAGGGTGTTGTCAGCTTTTTAATGTTTGACCATATAAAACAAGCCGACGCTATCAATGTTCTTGCCCTTATAATTTTGTCTCGTGGTAATTTTCTTATTCAGGCAACAAGACAAGCTTTAACGTGAGATAATTTTCGTGTTGTGGAATAATTCTGTGCGTGGCAGTTGGTAATATGGGTGGAGCTTAACTGTACACTTAAGTTACAACTGGCCATAGTTCATTTTTTGCAAGGTTTAGTCAATATGAAATATTTGGGTATCTAAGGAGTGCTCATCATCTGTGGGTAATTAGATGAAGTGCTCAATAGATGCCAGGTGCCTCTAATAATTTTCTTCAATGTTTGTGCTTGTTGCTGTTCATCATAAGGCAGAAGGGGAGCTAAATATAGTTGACGCACACTTTTGTGCGTATACCGCTGGTGGCTGGAACTTGCCTGCTGTTCTGAAGGTTGGTTTTTGACTGTCTTGCCTCCAGAGCTTATCGGAAGTCAAGCCAAAAGAAGTCCTCAGTGAAGAGATTAAGGAGCAGGTCCCACCATCTGCGATTCCAGTTATCTGTGATGGAAACATTGAAACACGTTCCATGCCATCGGCTGTGGTTCAAGTCCAACGCCCTCCTTCCCCACCCCCTCGAACCAGTCCCAGAAGTGATAATGATGAGGTAAGTGGTTGTTGCAGAAGTGTCTCGCAGCATTCCTTTGCCAAGTAGCATTTGTTGTCCCCATACACCGTAGTTGTTTTCCTACACCCTTGCTATAAACCCACACCCATGCTGTTTCCCTACTCCCTTGTGGTTCCCCATACTCCCTTGCTGTCCCCTATACCATTGTTGCTCCCTATACCATTGCTGCTTCCCTGCACCCTTGCTGTTTCCTTACACTGTTTCTATTTCTTACATCCTTGCCATTTCCTACACCTTTGTTCCTGCTCCTCATGCTGCCTTGGACGTGTTCGAGTGATTAAACAGATGCCAGCACCCCTTTCTGTTTAATACTGTGCCACATCATTTTTATTGAAGCCCAGATAGGTACCGCCATCAGCTCTCAGTGCAGTGTGGTAACGGTCATAACGCCTGGCCCAGAGCTGGTCGCCACGATGTGTTAACTTCGGCGACACGCCTCCTGGCAACGTTACAGGCGAACCGGTCTGCCACCCAGGCAACCTTGGCACGCCGGTACATCGTCGAAACATTGCACCGTGCCCGGCAGGACACGGTCCATGAACGCAACCAACCTGTGGGCCGGGTTGACGACGACACGGTACCTCTGGCAAAAGTGACGAGTGGCCGCGATGATGTGTTCTAATTACATTTCATTGCTAGGGGATTGTACTCCTTAACAGAAATGCATTTCTCTGCAGAGTGCGAGTGCATACTTATTGACAAGCTCCCATGTATGGGCATGATCTCAACATCGAGAAGATTGAGCAGTTGAGCTGGGTTCCGCGGAAAGGGCTGTGATAAATGGCACAATTCCGTTTTCACAAAAGCACAGATAATTCTATTTTCTCAAAAGCACAGAATCTCAGATTTTAGTTAAGATTCCCCAACTCTGCTCACACCTTCCTAATGTCGATCCTGGCTCGTGAGCATCTTGGTATTTACTAGAGTTGTGCAGATAGCAAAATTTTGGGTACAGAGCAAATTTAAACAAAAATTAAGCGCAAAGAGAATATTTTCACCTTTTTTTTTTTTCAGCTATTGCCAAGTTAAATTACAGATGAAATTATTCGAAGTTTCGAATGTTTGAATATGTGCACACCCTTAATGCTTACCCTAAAAGGCACACTGCCTTGAGAGATTTTAAATAAATTGTGAGGTATTAATTCTGGGCGTAAAAAAAAAAAAAAGACAAGTTATTTTTAGCAAGGGGTTCGAACTTTTACGAACGCAGCTCTAATCCCCATCGCAGGGGTATTAGACCGCTGGACCATGTGCAGCTTTGAAGGCTGCAATAATCAGCAGTGATGCTGGGGTCAGTATGGCCAAGCCTGTTTTGCAGTTCCAGATGATGCCAAATGGCCTATTGCAAAGCAAAGAATTGTATGCTTCTTCAGCAACAGGGTACGCTATTGATGTGGACTCTTGCAATAATGTGTAGTATTTTTTTTTTACTCTACTGACACCATGCCATCACATTTGCCTTGTTATCCTTGGCTTCATTCTACAATAAGCAGTTGTTAGCTGGAATTTCGGTGCGTTTTTTAATCTTTTATTTCAAGCCACAGCAGCATTTCTCTATCCATGTCTGAACAACAAGGATGTCCCGCCACTACTGCTCTGGCTTCTGCCATGCGTAGAAAATGCCTGTTGCTGTGTATCGCAGGAGGACGCTGATCTCATTGAGCTGCGGCGGAAGGCTCTGGAGTCGATCAAAAGTGCAAAGTCACCCCAACTGGAAGAGAAGCCTCCAGGTAAATACCATGAAAATGAAACAAACAACAACATGTATTTTCCTGTACACAGGCTGAAAATAATTTGGGGAAAACATCATATATTTCCGTAGTAAGTCGAGGCTTTTTTTAGGTGTGTGCGAATATTGAAATTTTTGAATATCGATTCGAATATCGATTATCTGTTCAGTACAAAAAAAAATTTCAGAAAATGATAAACAAGCAAATGTTGTTGCGCTTATTTTTTCAAAATAGTGTATGGTTTTGCAACTAAAATAAACAAAACTAGACTTCCTCAGTACCGTATAAAAAAACATGATGTGCGCAGAAATATATACTACTTAATTAGACAGCATAACAGTATCCAAACTGTAATGAGGTCATGCAAAACAAAATCCATAAAATGACGACTGGCAACAAGAAGATAACATGATGACTATTAAATGTCATTCGTTCGGAGTTCAAGGGACCGGAAGAAATGCCCGGTTCATCCGAAGGCCTCGGTTTATAAAATTACCCGCGCCACCCTAAGAAAAAAAAGACTGCCAAAAATGCAAAGATGCAGTAAGGCCTTATGACGCGGCTCCATCGCGCTAACACCTGTAAGCCCGTAACAAGCCTCCCGTTTTGGAATGCTGGAAGAAAAACACAAATGCAAGCAAGGGGAACACACACTGGCGTTGGAACAGCGAGACAGTTTCTAAAAAGGAAAAAGAAATAACCTACGACGTGCCAGTCGGCGTTCAAAAGCCATGCGGAGCTGGGATTGGAGTACCAGCGAATGCACGGGCCGGCAGTTGCAGTTGCCACGGGGCAGCGGCGAAGCTCAGAAACTGAAACTACGCGGCCAGGCTATTTCTTTTACTTTACTTATGGATAGCAGCTTTCCATTCATCGTCACGCCTGCCGTTATGCCCACTAAAGAGGTGCACGGGTTACAATGCACCATGCAATAGGTGAGATTTTTACAGGATCGCTTGCCGTATTGTGACAACTCGGCGCATCTGTTCAGGAGGCTCCCGCGACAGTCCGCAAGTAGGCTTTCCCGCATAGCGTAGTTTACAAAACGGGATGGCGGAGGTCACGCTCGGAGAGTTATGAAGGAGACAGGCCGCATTGTTCGGATGTGGGCATTAAATATGTAAGGTATTATGGAAGGATTAAAAAAAAGGCGCGATTTCGCGTTGCGATTGTTCGAAGCGGGTCGTTGGCTATCTTGTTTGCAGCATGTGTGATATGTAGGAAAGCCCAGTTGCGGAGTTTCTCACGAAGTGAAGCCTAGCGGCGTTGGAATGCGATCGATAAACAACAGAAAAGGAAGGGAATAGGACCTTATTGTTTTCCTGAAATTTTTAACTCGATCAACTAATTTGCCCAGATATTGTGGTTTTTCCACGGTCGAATTTATGAAAGCCTGCGTAGTATACAATCGCTGGTGAGTATTCGGGAATTTTCGTATATGTGAAAATTCTCGAATAACAATTTCTTGAATATGAATATGAATCGAATATCAAACATATTCAATTTGTATTCGAAATTTCAAATATTCGCACACCCCTACTTTTTTTTTCTAAAAACAGCCGTCTGAAATAGTGTGCGGAGGGTCGATCTGTACATTGAGCCGACCTATTTGCAGAATCTAGGGTAGTTTGGTCGATCCACAGGTAGTACGTGCCTTGTGGTGGTGCTCATATTTAGCATAATGCATGCATGCAGCTTCATGTAAAAAAAAAAATAAATATTAATTTTTGTGCTTATCGAATCCACTGCGAGAATCTAGTTTGCGTGCAGTTTACCCAGCTCGCTCATTCTGGCAGTCGCTTTCCCCGACTAGTGGTAGACAGCGTGAAAGCTAACTTTCAGTAACCTCCAGAGTGCATGTTGCGCTGGAATTGAAGTCTCGTGGACCATTGGCAGTTCAGTTTGCTGCTTGTCAGCTAGCTGCATGCAAGTATGGAAGGCAGGATTGGGTGCCGTTTCATCACCTTTGATTCTCGTTTGCCTCCAATTGATGGAGTTGCAATGGCGTCGTTATGGGCTGTTTTGCTTCGCGTTGCATGCTCTGCGATGCTGTCCCGTAAAAGTGGGAGGCGTACGGTTATGTGTAGGCTTATATTTTGAGTCAACTTTCTTGAGTGCTAGCTGCTAGGGTGATGGTTTCAGGAGAAGACAGAGTAGTTTTGTAGTTGGGAAGCGTCCACAGGTAACACAGAAAACTGTGGCTCCCACACTTTCTCCACCACTGCATCTGTATTGTAAAGAAACATAGACTTCAAAGGGAAAGGAAAAACGAATGAAATGGCGAAGAAGTAGGAATGGAAGCCATAAAACAGTCCTGGCACTTTTGACAAAGTAACGCCTACAAAAGCGATGGCCCTCTTTATTCTTTTGCTACCGAGAAGAAGTGACGGATTTTGAGTGCTTTACAATAAAAATTGTTCAAGTGGGGCGAAATGCTTTGCGCATTACAATGTATCAAACTGCAGCTTATCTGTTATACTTCCCAATGCAAGAAATGCCCGAGTTTTGTGTGCAAAACTTTTCGGAAATGTGTTGGTTTAATGTGCTGGTAACACAAAAGAAAGAATACGAGCAAAATAAAAATAAGCTGCTGCACTAAAAATCAGAACATTATTACAAAAAAAAAATCGAAATATACAAAATGTTGCATATGTTCTTAGCTACCATTCTTGGGATTTTCAGCTGCGTACATAATGCACTGCACTTACCGTGACCTTTCAGTTCAGGCGGTATGACAGCTGTGCCACTAGAGAAAGTAGTTTTGCAACAACACGAAGTAAATTTAAATTATGTAAATGTAGTAGCTGTAAATAGTGGCAGTCGGTAAAAAAGGAGGAATTACAACGAGCAAAAAGGTTCACATTTCGAGTGTACCACTCCTGCTGCTGACTCTTGATAATTTTAACTCAAAAGTGATGGAAAAAATTATGTGGAGTCAGTCAGCCTCAGTTTGAATAAACCAGATTTTTTAATTAAGCAAGTTTGAATGAATGAGAGTTCATTTTACTGTTATCATCTTAATTGCACGTCTACATCTGAAGCATAAGTCATGATGCTCTTCGGCTTAGTTGCATTTTCTACATGAAGTTTCAGTGATTGTCATCATCAGTGACTGAAAAGGTTGAGGTCGAAACCATGACAGTAGCATCAAAGTTGTTCCTCACAGATCTGCTGTGGAGGTCTGCAGTTTTACTCGATAGCGTCCTAAGGAGCTCGTTCTGCTGAAAGTGTGGCGTCGTCGTCAGTTGTCTTGCGTTAATCGGAAGAAATTTCAGAAGCTTCAAATGAAGCTAACGAATTGGGGCAGGGTCTGAATTAAGAGGTTGCTCTATTGGGGGTACTTCAGATTGTAGAAGTATTGAAAGAAATTAGTCGTTGCTGAGGTTCGAACCGAGGCTTTGTGTGTGTCAGGCGGGCACGAAACGCATAGGCCACGAAGGGTAGTTGGATCAAGCGTGTTAAAGAGGCAGCTAGTGAACGTGTTCTGGTGTGTATGACTTAGTAACGTGTGTTTGGGGTGTGTACTGATATTATAGTAATTAAAAAAATAAAACCAACTATATATGTGCTACTTAAGAATCAGAAATTGTGCAGAATGAAAAGGCGGTGTTATGGTGCTTTATTGTACTGAAACAAACGGTGTGTATGTGTTGGGTAAAAATGGGAAGGAAAAGAAAAAACGCGGAGAAGGTGTCCAACTTTTTTTTTGTTCATTCTATTCTGGTCTTTGCGCAGATGACATTGAAAATGCTTCAGTGCTTCCACTCGAAGTCTTGCCATCCGATTTGCTGGAGGCAGATCGGCCCATACAAGAAGTTCAGGAAAAGCAACAGGTAAATTTCGTTGGGGTGCCCTTGTGCTGGGTGTTTTGGAATCTTCTGTGGGTAAGCTTCAGATTACTTTTATCCTAGGAAGCAGTTTGAACGAGTCAACTGCAGCACACTGTTGTACAACTCGTAGGTGGTGTGTATTCCTCTTGACAGCCTTTGTGTGAGGCTGAAATAGTCTTCTAAAAATTTCTCGCCTCTTGCACTCATTGTGGGGCAGTGTTTTCAGTGGTTTTGGGTTTTATTGCCGTGACAGGACATGCAGTGGTCAGGCTGCTTCATTCAGCAACTTTGAAAAGCTCCTCTGCATGCAGTTCTAGCTTACCTTTGTTTGCATCTTGCATAGAGCTTGCATTTTGCAGTGCGTTCTGTTTTAAAAAGGAGGCAGAAAATGGCTGCAGTCAGTAACTGACCTGGTTGATGTCCACTCAGCTGAACAGTGCAGCAGGGTTCACTCACAAGAGCCGTTTTTGCTCCTGCAAGATAAAAGGAGTAAAACGGCAGTGTGAAATGCCATTTTAAAAGGGGCATTGGGAGATGCCACATCTTCGTGGCATTATAGCACCAGTGTCAAATGCCATTTTAAACTGGGTTAACCACCAGTGTGGAATGGCACTTGAAATTGAGTACTGCGACTTGCACATGAGGTTTTGGTGGAGGGGGTATGGAGAAAAAGTAACAACTGCAGAGGCTGTTGAAAATGGGTTGGACAGGTGGTGGGTGCCAATGCTTGTTTTCACAGCGCCAGTTTTAATTTGTGCAGCAAATCTTAATCTTCAGTGCAGCGCACTGTGTCCTCACACAGATGGCTTCACACCGTTATAGTTCACACAGAGAAGTGGTTGTAGTTCTGGTTCTTTTCCTTGCCCTGTGTGTCACGAATGGTACAGGCAGTAAAAATGTTAAAGTTGCGTATGCTTGCAGAACTATATCAGTTCTTTCTTCACATTGCTGCGAAAATGGTCATTTCCATTATATTTACCAAACCATGATCTAGTGCCAGCCACGAGAGTTGTGGGATGCCTTGTGGAAGATGTCCACAAAATGTAGCCTTAATGCTGATGTGGTCCAAAATTTTCGCAATGGTGTTGCTTTATCACCAGGTAAAGGAACAATTCTCCATTCTGCTAGTGATTTATTGTATGTGCCAATGCTTTTTTGTGCAGTTTGGTTGTTCTTAGACTCTGAAAATTACTACTGGGTAGTTTTAGTTTCACAGAAAATTGTACTTTATTAACAATCTACCAGTTTTTGGCAGTTTTGCATTGTAGGGACTGCGATAGTGACAAAAAACTTGAAGTTTGTACTTTTTTCCTGGCATTTGTCTTGCCTTGGCGTTGCAAGGTTAATATGCTTACCCGTTGTCCATGCCCATGCCTTGTGACTTTAAACTAGAACTATTAGCAAAGCATTCTCCGAGCTGTACATTTTTTTACAGCGATAGCTCTTAGGCACCCGTCCCTGGCATTATCGTCGCTGTTGGCGTAACTGGTGGGTGCTAGCGGTCGCGCCGGTCAACCTAGGTCACATAAGCCTATGGCTGTGTCCCGTTTTTTGACTGGTTTTACTCCTGAGCATGTACCAACTGACCCAGATTTCAACACTACTGTTTTAACAGCTGCCTGCCAGTGCAGGGGTGCATCACGTGACCGCTACACCAGTGGCTACACCAATAGTCACGTGACTAAACCCCTCGAGAGCTATTGCTGAATCTCGCGTTACATAGTCGTAACCGTCCTGTGAGCTTTTTTTCTCTTCCTGCTGGTGCAGCTGAAGAGGGGCCAGCGGCACCCGTGGCACGACCGGGAGCTGACACAGCAGATGCGCCGCAAGGACCGTGCCTACCACAAGTGGAAGCGCCACCCGTGCTATGACAACTGGGAGGCCTTCAAGGCACTCAAACGAGAGTACATGCGCATGCTCAAGCGCAAGCGGGCGGCCTATGCGCAGGCCAATGCCAGCCAAGATCTGGCCAACGGTGCCGCCACTGGAACCACGGCCACTGAAGCCCCTCCTGGCAATGTTGCGGCAGTGGCTGTCGGTGATGGTGTCGCATCTACCATGCTGCCTCTTGATGTGAGTGCTTTTGGGGGCTGCGCTGCTGGTTGGGTCTTGTTGGGGGATGAAAAAGTTGGAGGCTAGCTAAAAAGCATGAAATTAGCTTGAGGACAGCATAGAGAGAACGCAAGTTAATGATCTCCTAGCTGAAATCAAGAAGACAAAATGGGCGTGGGCAAGCCATGTAATGAGGACAGCAGATAACCGATGGTGCCATAGACAAGCAGAGGGGATTCCAAGAGAAGGCAAGTGCAGCAAGGGGCGGAGAGTATTGTGTTGACAGATGACGTTAGGAAGTTTGCAGGCATAGGGTGGCCGCAGCTGTCACAGGACAGGGTTAATCGGAGAGATATGGGAGAGGCCTTTGCCCTGCAGTGGGTATAGTTGACCTGGCAACGATGGTCTGTTCTTAATGGTATGCTGAGGATATATGTAAGAATGGTAAAATGTTGTTGGGCGTTCTGGTTCCCAGCCCTCCGAAAGCTGGGACTTTTATCTGATGTTACGAGAGCCCCGGTATTATGGTGCACAAAGGAAAAATTGCAGATTTTTTTTTTTTTTCAAGCAATAAAATTCTCTGTGGATCCCTAAGAAGCTACCTTGGTCACACTTCATGGAGTCATGGTCTGCGTCATGATGCACTGGTTTTATAGTTTTGCTAGTTTGTCTTAGTGTTAAGTAAACAATTGCAGGCAAGGGAGCCATATCACAACTGAAACCTGGTTTCTTGTTTGTCGTTCTTTTGTCAATGAGCTGTGCTTTATGTCGTGCGAGGATATACACTCATGGTTGAAAGTTTATGGAAAGCGGTGTTACTGCTTCAAAATGCGGTTCACGCTAACGTAAAGGAAAAAAGTAAAACTTTGTTTTAACTGCTCCCATCATGCTCCAAAACTTCCATCTTACCTGCTCCATACCTACTCTAAAATGCAATTCTTCCCGTTTCCTGCGTTGCTGTTAGAGTAAGTTTATGCAGCGTAATTCTGAGTGTGCACAATATGCTATTCTCGATTAAATCTCAAGTAACACGGCATAGATGCAAACTATCAATAAATATTTTTGCCGCGGTCACGTTTCGTAAACTTTTGGTGCAGCTGCAGCACTGCTTGCACCTTGAGTGATTCTCCTCTTCGTGTTTGCAGAGCATTCCGCTGCCAAATGGCCATCAGCAGCTGCTGCCACAGCTGAGCGGGGACAACTACGAACCCGTCGAGATGGAGGTGGACAGCGACGATGGAGCACAGACACCTGCCCTAGGTACTGCAGCCATGCCACTTTTTGCTTGTGCTCTTGGGAGTGTCCCGTCCACTCAAGAAAGAAAACATGCCCTACAAAGATTGCGTGTTGTTGGAACACATAAACTGTTTGGTGAATGGCAGACTAAATGTAATAATGAATTAACTGTAATAATGAATTAACTGTAATAATCTACACCTGGTAAAGCCCACCACAGGAGAATGGAAGTCGTGCACACTAGTTTTTGCCTCGTAAAGATTGCACGAAGTTGCACACCTTCACAGCCAGAAGTACCGTATATTGCCGATTATAAGTAGACCTTTTTTTTTTCAAAAAATTACCTACCGTTTTGTGGGGGTTGACTTATATTCAGAGTCTACCTATACACGCACTCATAAATTCGACCTATATGCGGAGTCAAAAGTAGAGTTTTGGGTGCTCTGCTAGTGAGCCGGAGTGGCAGGGTTTGAACCCGCCCGCAGCGGCGTTGTTTTGATGGAGGCGAAACAAGGTGTTGTGCGATGTCAGTGCACATTAAAGATCCCCAGGTGGTGGAAATTATTCCGGAGCCCTCCACTATGGCACCTCTCTTCCTTCCTTCCTTCTCTCACTCCCTCCTTCTCGCTCCTGCGGTATCTGGTGTCCACAGAGATACGTATGACTGTGTCACTTCCTTTCCTCAAAAACCACTTTTCAATTTTCCAATTTTTTTCAAGTGGCGCACATGCATGCAGGTGATATCATGTCCGTTCAAGCATAATTCCATAATAGCTGTCGGACAGGATGTGAAAGCGGGCTTCTTAAAAAACAGCAATTTATCTAAAGATATGCCCCAAATTTTTGTTTTCATGAGACAGAAACGCTTTGTAGGGGAACCGCGGGCATTCCACGTAAAAACTGGCAAGGCTGTGCCTCAGATCCAATGCAGTCCCAAACCACATGACCGGTCACATGCTCTCAGAAGCATCTTTGCGCGTTTTTTCCGTCCCTTGTCGCCATATCTGCGTTTCGCTTCGTTGGCACCAGGCACCTTACACCGCATCGACTGTCAGTGGTGAGCATGATTTGTGTGCCCGACAGACACCAACATGCTGCTGCAAGCTCAGCAACGATACAGCATGGCTTTCAAGCAGCAAGTTATCCTCTGCGCAGAATTGGATAACAACGTTGCAGCAGGGCGGAAGTATGATGTGTGTGAAAAGTGCGTGAGGGATTGGAAGAAGCAAAGAAATAAGGTATTTGCATGTGTTGCTACACGCCGTTCCTTTCGTGGACCGAAGTCTGGATGATATTCTGCTGCTGAAGGTGCGGTTCGAGGCTGTGTTCACGACCATAGGAGCAAGAGCTTGAGTGTTTGCTACAGTTTCATTGAAGCGAACGTATGTGCTGTCATGGAGGGGATGTGCATCCCGAGCACAAATTCAGTGTCCCAGAATGGGTAACAAATTTTATGAGGCGTAACGGCCTGAGCCTAAGGAGACGCATGACCGTATGCCAGAAGTTACCGAAGCGTATGAAAAGAAAAAGAGCACATTTTTGCGCTACGTGAATGACCTGAGAGCAAAACATTACTTTGTGCGTGGTCAAATCAGCAACGCCGGCCTGCCTCCAGTCTGGTCCCGGTTTAAAGAAACTTTAAACATGGACCTCAAGAGATCAAAGCACTTTTATACATCGCAAATGTCCGCCCTATTGTACAATAAGAATGCGTCATGTGGGACCCGTACACACAAGTTCTTGTTCGCAAACTTGAAGAGATTCAGAACCTAGCTGCCGCTGCCTGTTTTGTGTCCCATAACTATTCGCCTCAAAGCAGCATCACTGGCATCAAAAATAGCTTGGGATGGCCTCTGCTTTCCTCATGCCGGGAATTCTTTCGACTCTGGTACTATTAAATATGACTATCTTTTCTCACCCACATACATTTCGCAGCATCGAGATCACCCGACTGAGATTAAAGAAATACCAGCGTGTACCCCAGTTTTTGTACAGTCATTTTTTCCACGCGCAACCAGTTTCATGGAACCTACTCCCTTGCGAAATAGCTGTGGTTGTATCAGACTCCGAATTTACCGCAGCGTTAAAGGCAGCACTTGCTTAGTGGTGATATCGTTGGTCTGTATGCCAACCTTCTTCCGAAACATTCATTCCACTTTCCATGTTTTAAACTTTCTATGATTGTTGTACAGTCGAACACGGATATATCGAACCCACATATATCGAATTATTGTCTGTATCGAACTCGTCAATTATCCCCTTGAAAATTCTGTGTAAAAGTATAGAAATTCGTACGTTTATATCGAACGATATTTTTATCCGCCATTGGATATATAGAACGCCGCGCGATCTCGGCACTCGCTGCACCCGCGAGCTCCGCGCCTCCCTTGAAAGGCTCGGAAAATGTGAGAGCGAGGGGGAGGGAGGCTCGGACTGTACTCCCGCTGTGCACGCTCTCCGACTTGCGGAACAGCTTTTTTTTTTTCTCTCTCCCAATGTCTCATCCTTCCCCCGCGTAACCAAAAGGCAGCCAGGAACGAAGGCGCCGGCGGCCTCCTCCTTTTGCCTTTTTTTTTTCTTGTTGCTTTTTCACGAGTTTTGCTCAGCCAACCACAGCTCGTGCCTTTCGTACGTCGCTGTCGCCCTCGGAGGTCGCTGTCGCCTTCGCTGTCGCCATCGCGAGCGCTTTGTTGGCGGAAGCTGCGCACGTGAATTCTTGTGTTTTGTGCGCGTTCTTGTGTTTCGTGTTCAATATTGTTTTGCGTGCGTCTCACGACACGTGTGTGACTGGATCGTGGTGAGCTGACGCGGAAGCAATGGCCGCAGCAAGCACAAGCAGCGTCAAGAAGCGCAAGAACCTGGACTTTGCGACAAAGCTGAAAGCCATTCAGCGTGTTGAGGCAGGCGAGAAAAGTGCGACGGTGGCAGACGACTTCGGGATTCCTCGGAGCACCCTAAGCACCTTGTTAAAAAACAAGGCGGACATAAAGTCGAAAGCGGCGGAGCAACGAACGTCGGGAGCTTGTCGTGTGCGCGCTCCTGCCCACGAGAAAGTTGAAAAGGCTCTCTATGCGTGGTTTTTAGAGGTGCGGGCTAAGAACATTGCGGTGGATGGCCCAATGCTAATGGCTAAAGCCAAATGGTTTGCCGCTGCACTCGGTGATGACAACTTCGCCGACAACACAGGGTGGCTGCAGAGGTTTAAGAACCGCCATAAGATAGTTGGCAAAACCATTTCTGGGGAAAGCGGAGCCGTCATCAGCCAGGATATCCAGCAGTGGATTTCGAAGGAATGGCCGGAAATTTGCGCGAAGTTTTCACCCGCGCAAATCTTCAACGCCGACGAGACCGGGTTGTTTTGGCAGATGCTGCCCAGCAAGACGCTCGACGTCCGGGGCAGCACGTGTCACGGGGGCAAGATGAGCAAAGTCCGCGTGAGCGTTCTGCTCGCTGCCAACATGGATGGCTCTCAAAAGCTCCAGCCCTTTGTGATCGGCAAAGCAAGGGCACCGCGCTGCTTCAGAAACTGTAAGCAGCTCCCCGTTCGCTACGCCTTCAATAAGAAGGCGTGGATGACGCGTCAGCTGTTTACAGAATGGCTGCAAGCGTGGGACGCTGAACTGGGCAAGTCGGGGCGTCACGCTTGCCTTCTCGTCGATAATTGCTCGGCCCATCACACCACCTGCGAGCTCGAAAACATCGCGCTCAAGTTTCTGCCGGCGAACACGACAGCGAAGTTGCAGCCGCTCGACCAGGGCATCATTAAGTCGTTCAAAGTCGGCTACAGGAGGCGACTCATTGATAGGCTTTTGGTGAACCTCCGCATGGGCACCGAGCTTAAGGTTGACCTGCTGGGGGCCATTCAAATGATGACGGGCGCCTGGAGAGACGTGAAGCAGGATACCGTGGCCAACTGCTTCCGGAAGGCAGGCCTCGTGACGGCCAAACTTCCCGAAACCTGCGAAGACGGCGGCGGCGACAACGAGCGCATGGATGAAGCGTTTCGCGAGTTGTCGTCCCTTTTCCCGGCTGCCGTTCCAGCCGAAGTGTCTGCTGACGATTTTGTGAACGTTGACAGCAATGTTCAGGCTGTTGCGAGCCTCGCCGACGAGGACATTGTAGCTGCAGTCGCAGGGACCCAGGCCGACAGCTCGAGTGGTGACGAAGATCCTGCGGACGAGGGGGCGGCTACACGCTCGTACTCCACCGCTGAAGTGGCGGCCGCGTTCAGCTTGATTCGCCGTTGTTGCGGCGACATGGAAGGAACCGGGCTTTCGCACCTGAACAGCCTCGATAAGATCGAGGTTGGAGTCTTTAATTTCATTTGCAAGGCGAAGAAGCAGACGAACATAAGCGATTTTTTTTCACGCAAATAAAGCATTACGTTGCGTCGTGTGTGCGGAAATAGTTGTCATTCTTGAATGCTCCGATCGGTAGGTCATCGTCCGCCACAGGTAAAGTCTCTGGGCCTGTATTTTTTTATATCGAATTTTTAATATATCGAATTAATTCGCGATCCCCTTCGAGTTCGATATATCCGTGTTCGACTGTATGTGCCTCGATATGACCATGCACTTCTTTTTCAAGTGTGCATTTACATCGCCATTTTGAGTGCATGCTGTTCCTGTACGCCCTGTCCGAATTGTTTGTGTTACCTAGTGTTGCTGCTTGTATTATTCTATGTATTCTTTTCGCTGGCGTTCAATCTACGAAAAATATAATGTTCCACCCCTCTACTGTAATGCCCCTGCGGGCAAATGTAGGTACTTCAAAAGATAAATAAATGTCTCCTTTGAATTAAACACATCTCGGAAACAACTTTCTCGTGAAACAGGATAAACCGATGTGTGAAGGATGTGGAGATGCTCTCAAATAAACTCCTCCTTATTTTCATGTACAAAACACTAGAAACTCGGGATAAAACAATTTATGCAATTTCGTAACGAAGAGATCCCTTTACCCTAGCTTGCTCCTGTGTTCAGAATTTCCTTTGTTTTTAGTTAAAAAAGCAATGCTCCTAAAGTTATAATACCTTAAAAACTTTCTAGTCCTTAACCACAAAGCTGACATTAAACCCTTTATTTGGCATGTGATAGCCTTAGTTGCTTATATGCCATAAAACAACACATATTCTGGGTTTTTATTTTTTCAGAATTTGGAGGCTAGAAACCAGGAGCTGTTTTGTGATTTCAAATTCGGATAGAAGTCGTCTTATTCAAGAAAGATTTTCAGAATTAAGGTTTTCTTCAAGTTGTTTTTTTCCTGCAACAGGAAGTTACTATTGGTGCATAGTGATAGCTTTCGCTCTTAGTATTTTTAACACGACATTCGTGTGCAGCGCTTCCGTGTCTCCGCTAGACGTGCCCGCCATTGGGAAAATCATTCGCTATCATATTTTTTTTTCTTAGTAGCAACTGTTCAGTTTGTTCCCTGACCTAAACATATCACAGTAAGGGTTGGCCTAAAGTGCTTGCGGTTGTCATTCGAACTAAAGCTTTTGTGTGAATGCTTTCTGTTGCCGCTTTGATGCTTCATGTGCTGGAATAGTTACTGTGTTATTTGTTCTCTGTTGAGGCCATTGCAGTGGAATTTGCTTGTGGTGTTGCATCGAAATTGTTTGAGCCACCTCTTCAAGTTGTTTTTTTCCTGCAACAGGAAGTTACTATTGGTGCATAGTGATAGCTTTCGCTCTTAGTATTTTTAACACGACATTCGTGTGCAGCGCTTCCGTGTCTCCGCTAGACGTGCCCGCCATTGGGAAAATCATTCGCTATCACAGTGGCTATTCGAAACATCCAACAGTCTTGGAACAGGGTGCCATTGGTATCGGTAGTGCTTGACACAAGTCGGGCGCCTCTTTGGTGCCTTCTTTCTGGCATCTTGCCTACTTTTTGTGCTTTTCAGACTTATCCCCAGATTGTCATGCCTTGGATGACAAGCATTAAAAGACGTACAAGATCATCAGCTAACTGAAAATGCCGTTCTAGAAGTACAAGACATATGCTAGTTTCCATGTAGTGCTTTTAGCTTTATACACTGACATTGAGACGCATTTTCATGTGCTTTCATTTTTAAATAGAGTTTAGCCCAATCTGTAAGAACTCTGCTGGGGCTGCAAGAGTTGGGTGAGGTGAGGTTTCATTCAGAAATGAAGGGCTCTATTTATGAACTGCATACAGTATTCCTAGGAGGTTAGACTTTTCAGTCGTTATTCTTAGAAACATCAGTAAAGCTTTGTAGGGGGCTAGTTGGTTGTACATACTGAAACTGGGGAGCGCTACAATCAAGACGAGGGGACACCACCACATAAGAACACAAGACACGCGCGCACGTGTCTTGTGGTGTTCTTGTGTGGTGTTGTCCCCTTGTCTTGATTATAGCGCTTCCCAGTTCCAGTATTTTTAGAAAATTCGGCAGACCTTTTTTTTCGGTGTTTATTTGAGAAATCGGTTTCGTTTTTGTTTTTTTTTTTCGGAAAATACTATTTTCGACAAATGAATTCCTGACTTTTTTCGGTGATTTATTGTGGCAACCCTGTGTGGTAAAAAAATTCAGTTAGTCTGTCTCGGCGTTTTTTTTTCTCGGCATAAACAATTTATTCACCAATAATTAACGTCCAAATGGTAGTACTTGGAGCCGCACTTGTAGAAGGAATTGCTGTCGTTATTAAAACTCAACTGAATGTAAATGAGATGCTTGTTCATATTTTTTTTTCTTAGTAGCAACTGTTCAGTTTGTTCCCTGACCTAAACATATCACAGTAAGGGTTGGCCTAAAGTGCTTGCGGTTGTCATTCGAACTAAAGCTTTTGTGTGAATGCTTTCTGTTGCCGCTTTGATGCTTCATGTGCTGGAATAGTTACTGTGTTATTTGTTCTCTGTTGAGGCCATTGCAGTGGAATTTGCTTGTGGTGTTGCATCGAAATTGTTTGAGCCACCTCTGGTACAAGGCATGTTCTCTGTGCGTCCGTCTTTGCAGAAGTGGCAGGGGGAAGCGACGACGAGGACGAAGAGGTCCTCCGCGCGCAGCTGCTGCAGGCTGTGCTGCAGAGGCGGCACAAGCCGAAGACCCCCGAAGCCCAGCAGCAGCTGCATCAACATCCACTGCAGCATCAACTTCCACAACAGCTGCAGCAGCAGCAACAGACACCATTGCTGCAGCAACGTGCCAACCACCGAACGCCCCTCTCGCCGTTGAACAGTGCCACTCCTCTTGCCGTGGTTAGTTTCATCGTTTCGCATTGCTTACTATAACAAGTAGGCTATGACAGAAGGCTGCGGTCAAATTTTGGTGCACCAAATTTCTGCGCGAATTTCCCGACTTGCAAAATAAATGGGTTATCTCTTATAAACATTCAGAGAGCCAGTTTTGGCTATTTAAACAAGCGTTTTGAATTTAATGGATTAGTTTTGTATACCCTCAGTCAGTTGTATGTGGGGCAATTTTATGTGCAGTTCGTGATGACTGGTCTTGTGTGCATTTCTTTGAGGCTTGGTGTGGTAATACATAAATGGTGGTCCAAATGTGCAAAACTCCTGCCAGTGTTATAGTATGTCTCCGCTGATCTTTTCATTGCATTTAGTGTCTTTTCCTGAGGTTATGCTCTTCAGTGTGAAAGTTGCCGTGTGCTTTATTAGTTGTAGTATCTTGCTATGTGAAGTTTACTAAGTATGGTGCTCAAGCAGGAAGCCTGGGTTGTAGTTGCTGAAAGTGAAGTAACGAGTGCATACCACTAGGAAAAAATGAACGCACAACCTCTGCTTGCAAAGTACTCTGTCAGGCTGCTGTAGTGGATCTTTTCACTTCTACTTGTTTGGCTCTTTACGTAGGCGTAGCCATGCTTTGATAGCACAGACTGGCTCTCAGTGCTGATCAGTGACCGTGAAAGCATTACCGAGAATCAGGCCTAGTTAACATTCACCAACTGGCTTATTAAGTATGTTAGCCACTGCTTGGAGGCTTTTAGATTTGAAGTCAATGCAGTAGGATGAACGAATGAGAATTAGGGCAACAAGGGGCTTGTGGTGGTCAGTAATTTGCAACGGGACTTGTGAGGATGGGCTTGTGGTGGTGGGGGCTTGTGACGTGTCCCAGTCTGCATCACTATTTTTTTTGTTTTTTTGCTATCATTGTTCGTAGCAGCCCCTGGTTGAAGTCAAGGAAGCCAGCCGAACGGCGTCTCCCAAGGATGGCCAGACTCCCAAGAGCGCGCAGCCAGCCATTCTAGTCACACCCAGGATGCGACATATGCCAAAGGCTGCAGAGGTTCCATTTCTCGACACTAAAAAGGTACGTTGTACTGCCTGTGCGTATTTGGCAACCCTGCATAATGATCGCACACTACAATGTAGACATACAGTCGGAGTGAAAAAAACTCAGCTTTTTATTATAGAGAGATCACTCTTGCGACTCTATATATAAAGGAATCTAGTATATCATCTTTTTTTTTTTTAATAACGAATGTACCAGTAAACGTTTTCTCAGAATTCAAGTATTAAATTTTTTTTTATGCAGGTTCAAATTTATCTGGGCACCATTTGAATTGTCTAGCGACTTGCCACTTTCACTAAAATTTCAGTGATGTTGGGTAGCCTTAGTAATTAGTTTTTAGGCTAAAGTCATGCATCGTTTAGGGGGATAGGGGAGTAGCGAGGCACCGATGCGTGTGTGCAGAACGCAAGTGTTCCTCGGGTTTTCAGCTTAGTTGGCGATGCAAACTCAAAAGTGGCAAAATACCGTGGCCTCCAAAGGCCAGATAAAGTTGGACAAAATGGTGGTGTCTCTCAAAGCGTAGCTGCTCGCTTGACCAGTAATTCATGGGTGCTGCTTCAATGTGTCTCCTGTTCACGGACGATGAATGGTGCATGGATCTTTATTTTTCTCAAGATGACCGCACCTTGAAATTGCATAGTTAAAATACTGTATTTACTCTAATATAACGCGACTGCGAATTTAACGCAAGGGGTGACTTTACATGCTGCCCAGCGGGAAAAATCAAAACCACGAATGTAACGTGAGGATTAGGGACGCAAAACAAAGTATCTTTAATGGACATCGTGGCCTGCATGTTTATTCATCTTCCTCGCTTTTGAAGGCTGAGTTCTTGGAACGGAGTCCTCCTTTTCGCTATCGATGTCTCCCGGTACCTTCTTCCATATCGATGTTGTCCGCCGCAGAGAGAATCCATTTCTCTTCATGAACGTTTGGGCCCACCCACGAGATGCTCTGAACTTCCCTTCTCCCGAGCAACGTCTCTAACTTTCCAACAAATCAGCTCAACGTGACAACCGTGGCGAGGCCCACGAAATCCTTAGCGATCGGGCTCACCTTTAAACAGCCCCTCACGCTGCAGCCGCCATCCGCGGATGATTGACTCGTTGAGGTCCAGTCTTCGAGCTGCCGCAGAATTCCCGACATCGTCAGCTAACAGGATCGCTTTTCGCTTAAAACAACACTCATACTGAGCACGTGTTGAGTGCGAGGTCTTTGACTTTGGATGGATGAGGATTTGGCTTCCTTGATACCCATGTTGCCAGCATAAGATCGCAAAATTGCAGAAACCAAAACCAAGCTGATTGGTTTGAAATGGCTGCATCGTGGCACTGCTTTAGGCCAATTGAAGTGCGGTATTCGATTATAACGTGAGGCTAGACTTAAGGGGAAAAAATCAGGGAAAAACTCTCGTTACGTTCGAGTAAATACGGTACTGCAGGTTTTAAGGTTGTTTCTAAATTTGGACAGCTGCTAAACTTGAGTATAGGTTGTTTGTTGCCACAAAGATACATCAGAAAGCGTGGGATGTTTAAACAGGTTGGTATTCAGATAAAGAAAGAGGTTATGGAATTTCAAATAATACATATTTTTATTGCTTACTATTGCATTTATGCTTGCATAATTAGAAGTGTAAATAAAACAAAATTCACTGTAATTATTTCACTCACCAGCCGAAATGTCACTTTGAATGAGTAACACTATCCATATGTGGTTGGCCTTCTATTCTAAACCTCTTGCAATTACACGCCGCAACGCTGCCTTATGCAACATGAACAGGGGCCCCTAAGTTTGGGTCCCCTATCCTAAAACCGTTTGTTGTGTGTTACCATATTTATACGACTGTAAGCCGACCTATTTTTCAAAATTTGAAAATCCGAAGTGGGGGAGGGGGTCGACTTAAAATAGAAACCAAAGCATCACACCATAAATAAAGGTGAGACAAACGAGATATCAGGCATGCTACAGCGTGGTTGCATTTTTGCTGCGTGGCTACGTCGCATCACTCTTCGTGCTCGCCTTGAGCAGCTGCTAAGTCAACGCGCAGAACTGGCATCCTCACCCTGCGCAAGGCAGCCCATGGTGGCTGTCGATAAGCAGCAAATCGCACCAGTGCACTCCCCACATGTGGCTGCAGATTGCGCCTGCTGATAACTGGGCACGGCCCGATAACGCATTCGCGTTCTACTCTTAATAGGCGTCGTCCAAGTTTTTTTTTTGTTTACTTCCAACTGCGCACTCGGCTCTCAAAAAACCGCTGATAGTTGATGGAAGGGCCGCTGTTCCAATCGCGGCGGCACCCCCACTCAGAAACGCAGCGGCGACGGGGTGTGTCGAGGGCCGACAGTAAACCCGACGCGTAGTTTCTCCTTGGCTCTGACGCATTTGACTACTGCCAGCTGCGTTTCACAAGTTTTTAATGTAGTGCTTCGTCATTTGTTATTTGTGCTCCGGGTCCGGTAAGTGACCGGCGCTCGTTCACGGCTACATTCGAGTTGGCTGTCATTCTTTACGCCGAAGAAACAAACAACTACGCGCCGGGCCGCAATTTCGACGTTCGCAACGGCTGATCAGGTGTGGCAGCTGCAGCGAGGCAAAATTTTCAGTTGTTCCACGCGATGTCGTGATGTGGCTGTTTGCGAAGTGCGAGATTTCGCTGAACGACGATGTTAGAATGACGAGCTGTGGGAACGCAGCAGCGATCACGACGGCAGTGCTAGTGAGGACGATGGCGCAAGTGTGAACGAGTAGTCCAGTGACTAATACATTTTCGTTTTGGATTGTGCCCATGGGCGCTCCCGCGCGCGGCAGCCGATAGCGGCTGGCGATAAGCAGAGGCGGCAGGGTAGTGCTATCGCGTTCTATTATTAAAGGCCAAGCGTAAACGACCACCAAGTTTTATTTTTTCAGAAATGTGAAGTGGGGGGGTCGACTTACAATCGTGTAAATACGGTAAGTGAGGTGCATTTGCTATGAATCAACATGGCATCTACTAGGCAAAATAGTTTTTCATGCCAATTTGTGCTGAAATTTTTAACATTTTCTTCCTTGAAAATCACATTAAGATTATGAACAGGCATATAGTCCATTTTACCTACTTTTCAACTGCTGACTATACTTGCATTTCCCTGTTTTAGTTACTGTTGTTACTCAATAGTTACTCAATAGAGCCAAAAGGCTTTCATATTGACAAGGAAAGAAGCAAATTAATGCATAAACAAATCTCTTGGCATCCATTCTGCTTAGCAAGGCAATATCGAACTTGTTTGTCGACTCGCACTGATGGAATTTTTTTTGTACACAGCTTCTGAAATGCATGTCTCTGCTGAAGTGCAAGCCTGGTTGAATTCACGGTTCCACGCCTCTCTCCTTTTTTTTTTCCAGACTGAACCCGTTGTCATCAACCTGTGTGAGGATGACACGACGTCTGAGGAAGAAGGTGAGGACGAGAGTGAGGCTGAGGAGGAGCCCGTGCCAGCCGTTGAGAGCTTCTTCTCCCTTGGCCTCGACAGACTGCTCAAGGAGGCAAGGCAGAAGTCCCAGGTGCGTGAGGAGGCAACTGATTCAGCGTGCTGTGCGAAAATTCAGTGGGGCTTTCCTTTCCTGGGAGTGTGCTGTAGTTGAGCAGACTGGGTTTGTAGTTGTGGTTGGGGAACGTGCTTCGCAATTTCACTTGAATTTTTTTGGGAGAGGAAGTGCATTGAGGCAAGCAAATGTGATACCTTTTAGTGACCTTTAGGGGAAGAATGCCTCCTCAGCATGGTTCTCTGCATGTAAATGCAACTCTGGAGCTGAGCAGCTGATGTGGTACGTAAAAAAAATTAGCTGCCTTGGTTAGAGAGCGAAAGCTGTGGTGTATCGGGCAAGTAGACGCGGGTTGACGTCTGTAATGAGTGCGTTCCACACACTGAATAGGGAGCACGCCCACACTGCCACCCTGACAGGTGGCAGTTAAGGTAATGGTTGATCACGAGAGGTTGGCCACCCAATGAACGCTGCGGCCTATTCTACTGCCTTCTGCCGGCATATTGAAAGGTCAAAGTCGAATGTCAAGTGGTGTGACACCATGGTGAGGCCTATAGCCACACTTGACCTCTAACTCACTTGAAGGTCAGCCGGCAACGCACGGCGAAATTGGCTTTACCTAGCGTAGTGAAGCTTTCGCTTCAAAATATGTGTTGGGCCATTTAGCTTTCAGGAGCCATATCTATTTTCGATGGGATTGTTGATGTAGAGGAAAGTGCGTGAGAAATGAAAGGTGCTTCTCATTCATACCTGGGAACTAATAATTAGTTGTGGGTAAATGCTGTGTTCCCTCTAATGTTTCTTGTTCCTATGCGGGACGCAACTCAGCATATGAGCTCGGGAACTGACACGAAGGAGACCAAGTATTTGAATCTAAGGGGAGCACAGGAAAATATGTATTGCTGCAATTTCATGTCAGCAGTGGGAAGTAGTTTAATAGTTAGACAGTTGATGATTTAGCACAGCAGAAGAAAAACATGCCACTAATGTGAGGCAACAGCAGTTAGCAAGCCTTGCTGCGTACCATGTTTGGTTATCGTATTTACCCAATTCTGACATGCACATTTTTTTAAAACGAAAATCGAGCTGTGAAACAGCATGTGTGTTACAATCGGATGCAAAACTGAAACCAGCTATAAACAGCCCTGTGTCATTGCCGTCGCAGTATGTCGGTTAAGCCTTTACTCGCTGGCAGTTGGCATGGTTGCCATCTTGGAGCCATAAGACCAAATTATGTGAAGTATAAGTCGAGCTGCTTTTTACAAAAATTACCATGCTGAACTGCGGGGTGAAGCCACGGGTTGTGTGCGCCCCATGCCGGTGCCTGCTCCTGCCAGAATGCACAGAGCTGCGCATGTCAGAAAAGGAAAAAAAAAGTTAAGCTCATAGTCAAATTGGTTGTGCTCACGAAAATTCAAACTGCTTATTATTTATCTGAACAGAGAAAGGAAAAATGAGAGAGGCTGCGACATCACTGTTCATAAAGCCGCCCCCTCCAACCCTGAGCTTCTTTGTTGCCCACGGCAGCAATGGTCCCTGCGCCCTGGTCACCACACTGACCCTTAGCCATGACACCATAGCCGTTTCCCACATAAAGTAGGCTTAGGAATGGCATGTGGCTTCCGCTATGCTAATAGCAGTGTACCTGGGATACACAGGCTCCTTTCTTTTCCTTCATACATGTTTACCTGGCTGATTGAGCCGCCGCGGTGGCTGAGTGGTTATGATGGCGCTCGGCTGCTGGCCCAAAAGACGCAGGTTCGATCCCGGCGCGGTGGTTGAATTTCGATGGAGATGATAAGCTAGAGCCCGTGTACTGTGTGATGTCAGTGCACGGTAAAGAACCCCAGGTGGTCGAAATTTCCGGAGCCCTTCACTACGGCGTCTCTCATAGCCCGAGTTCGGTTTGCTGCTTACCAGTCTAGTTGGGCAGGCCACACATAAGTGTGGAAGGCATGGAAGTTGCACTGTGTTATTACCATTGATCTCCATTTGTTTCCAACTGCTGGCCTTGCAATCGTGTTGTACGCGACTGTGTCTTTGAGGTGCGCTCACCCCAATGAGAGCGAAGAACTCTCAAGAGGTTGACCTGGAATAACATGGAAGCAGATATGAACATGGCTTTATGCTTCTGCACAAGTTGAGTTTTTTTTTTTTTCCATTTTCGTGTCACCGCGGTGACTCTGGTTAGAGCGTTCGGCTGCTGAACCCTGGGATGCTGGTTCAATCCTGGCTGTGATGTCTGTGCACGTTGAAGTTCCTCGGGTGGTCGATATTAATAGGTTACCTTTTTTTTTTCTTTCACTCTTTTCAACCTTTTCCCCCGGGTTGCAGTTCAGGTGTCCCCTCCTTGAGTGCAAGACACACTATGCCTTTCCTTTCCTGATAACGAGGTGCGCATTAGAATGGGATACAGTCGAACCCCACTACAACGAAATTCATGGGTTGCGCGAAAAGTTTCGTTGAAGTGGAAATTTGGTTGTGGCGAAACCAGCCCAAAAAACTAAGATCTGACTGCAGTGTTCAAAAGTATAATTTATTTCCAAAAAATTCGGTCATCTTGACTTGCGTTCTTTTTAATGAACATGAGCGTCGTGGTGCGAGTTTCACGCTCGGCCAACAACTGCATCGCGATGTGTCATCATGCGTCCATCACATGCAATGCAGAAGGCAGGGCTGGTGCATCTTGCACGTCGCTATCATCTTTGGACGAGGCATCGTTCTGGCGGGCCTCTTCAATTATTGCTTCATCGGCTAGCAACCTCGTGTGCAACCACGTCTGCATCAACGGCGATGTATTCATCGAGGTCGACATCAGCTGGCACGTTTCCGGCGCCCCAAATTGCTGCCCACGCCACAATGGCCCCCGAGAAGGGAGGCTTTATTAGGACGTGGTCGTTGTCCGTTGAGCTGGACATTGATTCAGCGCCATGTTTAAGGCGAGCGTGCACAAAGCAGTTCTCAAATATGGTCCACCAAGTCGCCATCCACGCTGCGGCGGTCATTTGCAGGGCTATGTACAGGACGACATCAACAATATCGAATGGCGCCACTCATTCGCACTTGATGCACTATGGGGCATGCATCGATTCCAGCGAGGGCTTTCAGCGAAATTAAACGCCATGGACGTACGGACGGGTAATGTTATGCTTGTTTAGTCGTAAAATAAATGTTAAGCCCATCTCCACCTCCACTGAAAAAAAAATTTGTTGAAGCGGAAATGCACCTGAATTTGTTAGGGCGAGAATCGGCATGCATTGTTTTCTGTGGCTAGCTGACGGGGAATCTGAAATACAGTCGACGACCGAAAATTCGGACACCTGATTATTCGGTCATGCTTGATTATTTGGACTTTTTCGCGGCACCGCGAGATGTCCTATAGAGCCAATGTATAAGAGCACTCGAAATTTCGGACACATCGGAACTGAATGCTCGATTTTTCGGACCTTGTTCGCTCTCATCACCAGTACCCAAGCCGCCATATACCGTTTTTACCCGCGTATTGGACCCACTTCCAGAAAAGTTGACATCAGTTTGGGGGAGGGTTCATTACGCAGGAAAAAAGTTTTAACATATATTTCGAAGGGTTCATATCTCATATACCTCCGTCCGTCGGTCCGTCCGTCCTTCCGTAATCAACAAACGCGCGTGGTCAGTCGGGAATGCTTAGAAATGATGCTAAGAAGCATTCACACCAAGTATGAGTCTTTGGAACTGAGCCCGCAATTTATTATGAATTTTTAAAAAACGTGTTTTTTTAAATTCGCGGGCCGATTAGTGTGCTCGTAGTGACCGATTTTGAAACTAAAATCGTGAAAGAAGACGTCACTGTACCCATGACGTCGCCAGGCCAGCACACGCTGTCATTCGCTGGAGCCACGGCAGCCACGACGTCACGGACACACTTCCGGTAGCCGTGAAAGTCGTCTGCTCGTGCCGCCGCGCGACCCTCGGGTAAGCGCGAGCCAGGGCATTGCCTTCGCGCATATGGTTTAAATTTTCCTCTGCCGCCTCCTCTTGTCGTTCCGGAGCCACTCGCAGTGGCTCGCGGAGTCGCTACTGTCGTCGCTGGCGTTCAGCCGGTACGGCGTGAACGCATTGGGCTCGATGCCCAACGCGGCCGCAACAACAGACGACAAGCAAAGAAACCCGACGCGCGCCGCAATCACGCCGCCGACGCTGCTGCTGCGGTGCTAGGAGCGACAACCGGAAGTTGTAAAAGGAACGTCAGCGGATGACGTATTCATGGGCGGGGCCCAGTCCCAGAGCTTTTTTCTTTATTTGTGTCTGGTGCCCAGCGTGTACAATTTGAGGGCGGAGAGGAGGAGCGTAATTTTAAATCGCCTATATCTTTGGTGTTATTGATGATAGCTTTAAAATTCTTGCGTTGGGGTGACGAGTGATGAAATGCCTATCTTTCGTCTGCTTTACGTAATCTCAGATAATTTACTGCATAGTCCCTTTAAGCGTCGTTCACTTTGACGCGATCCCGCAATTTAGTGGTAGCCCGTGGCGCCGGCCATCCGCGTCGAGATAACGCGAACGTGCCGAACGCAGGCCCTGAATGTCAGGCGCGCGTTTTTTTTACGCGAGGTTAAAAAAACACACAGGACGATGACGAGTGCGCAATGCGAATGACTATGCTTTGGCGCTCTGCCAAGTTCGCCGAGCGCGCCGTGCTCTCCCCCTTCCCTCCGCCACCCCCCTGGCATGAGCTCTCCTCAAAAAATAAGCAAGTGGTTATCGGTGGCGGACAGTATCTTGGTGCGCTGCGCTCCCCCCTCTCTTTCCTTCTTCCTGAAAAGATAAACAAGTGATATTATCGGCGGCCGGGACCATCTTGGCGCGCTGCCAAGGTCTGCGCTGCGGTCGGCGCGAAAACTGTGGAACCGTGCAGCTACAAAAAGCTAAAGGCTGAAAAAAAAAAGTAAATTCTGACCGAGTGGTGGCGGGTTCATTATGCGAATTGGTTCATAACGTGAGTATATACGGTAATGCGTACAGTGGAACCTCATTACTTCAAACTGCAGGAGAGGTCGAAAACTTGATCAAACAAAACTAAATTCAGGCTGAAAGGAAGCATTTAACTTCGGATGCTGAAATACATTGCGCCCTCATGGTTTTGTATTCGTACTGTTCTTGATTGTAGTCAGTTCGCGGGACTCATCTGTGCCAGGTCTTTCTTCCTGGCTCCGGAAAGAAGTAGCAGCGAAGCGCGTGGGAGGTGTAGTGCGTAGTACGGCTACACGGAAACGGCGAGCGCGGGAGGAAATGGTAGTGCATTTCAAAGCGAGGTCAGCGTACCCGCGGCAAAACGCACCGCAACCCCGACTTTTCTATCGTAAAGCCGTAAACAACTGGCGTTTCGATGACAGCCAAGACGCCACAGCAGAGCGCATATCGCCGGATACGATGCCGGTTTCGGCTCTAGTCGCTAGGCCTAACGACGAAGGCCAACGCCGACCGAGCGCTAGCTTCGGCTGTTTCTCGGTTCTTATTATTTCGCCATCTTCGCGTTCTCGTTCCAGGTGCATCGTACTGCGGGCGCAGCGCCCGCAGTCGCGTGTTTGCTTCCAAATTTATACTTTATCCCAACCCGTGCGTTCATCGGCGACATGCCGCGGGCAGCACAGGCAGGCCGCGCTCATGAAAGCGGTCGCCGTCCTCGTCCGTGCGCATGTCGCGGGGCGAAATTTAGTCATGAGGAGCTTTAGAATATGGGCAATACAACTGACGCCTTCCTCCGGCATATTGGTAGCAAGTTCGTGATTTTTTCGGTGAAATTTGATTTTCCGGACTGCCTGATTTTTTGGTCATTTTGGCGGTCCCTAGAGAGTCCGGAAAATCGGTCGTCGACTGTATTTCGTTGAAGCGGCGTTCGTTGTAGCGAGGTTCGACTGTAATCACTGTACATTTCTGGTTCATCAAGCAGCGTTTCTCACCTCACTGTTTGTCCCACTGTTCTGTAAAGTTTAATGCTCTTGATGTGTCCTATCACATTCCAACGGTGCTCTGGTCGTCCCCTCCTCCAGGTTCCGCCACCCGCGCAGATTCCAGCAGCTGTCCCTGCGACGTCCACGCCGACATCTGTGATGAAGCTGTCGCAGGCTCAACAGCTAGAGTACCGCCGTCTCAAGGCCGAGATTGCCCGCCGAGAGCTGCGTTCGGCCGTCCCCACAGCTGATGCGACTGACTCCGCACAGCAGCAGCAGCAGCTGAACCGTGCCCGTCGGCTAAAGCAGCAGGCGTCTGCCAAGCGGTCACTGGAGATTCTTGAGAATACGCTGCATGCCGAATGGTAAGCAGGATCTTTTTGGGTCTGAGTGAAACGGTAGTTGAGAGCAAAAAGTGGGGCTAGTAGATTGCCATCTAAAAATTCAGGCATTTCTGAGCCTTAAATGCTCGAGGAAAAAAAAGACACGCTCACCACAAACATTGGTGTCATCCATATCTTTCTCTGCTTGTGCATTTAATGCTGGGTGAGAAACACCTAAAATTTTTTAGGCTGCAGATAATGTAAGCTCTGAGGATGAATTATGAAACGCTTTCAGTCTGAAGACTGCCTCAAAACTGTCTCAAAGACACACTCTATTGACTGGCCCTGACCACAGTCAGGGCCAGTCAATAGGAGTATGGCTGGTCAGGGCTGATTGATAGGAGTGGGTCTTTGAGACCGTTTTAAGACTTTCTTCAGATTTAGAGAGTTCTGTAATTCAGCCCCTAGTGTCAGTCAGTGTGGCCATTTAGAGGTGGGGTAATATCAGAATTCTTTTCTGGCTCTCTGTCTTTGCTGCCATTGCCATGTTCCTGGAATCCACCATTTTGTGTGGTAGTTGATTGCAATGAAGTTAAGTCTATCTCCCACTTGCCAACAGTGCCACGGAAGATATGACGGCGTGAACAGTTGGTAGTCAGGCAGTTGGCACCCATTTACGCTTCTTGCACCCGTCGATAGTGCCCCGGGAACCTGGGTATGGTTGGCTGTAGCCTTCCAGAAGCGCCCCCATTCTTGCATTATCTATCGCTGAGGTGACGAAAATGGCAATGGCTTTCATTCTTGAGTCCCATTTTTTTATGCGACACTGGTGTAATGCAGGGAAACCACCTTAGGTGGCGTTTCACCTGCCATTGCAGTATTGTTACTGCTATACAGGGAAGCCAACTTAACTGGCATTTGACGCTCGATTTTTTGCAGCCTCCACGATTGCTGCGAGCGACTTTGAAGTGGCACTAAAACTGCGGAAGATCTCTCTCCTGATTGCCAGCTTTTCGCTAATTTGCAGTTCTCCAGCAGAAGTGGAATTTTATATTGTGTACTTTGGCTATAAAGAACTATTTTACGATTTTTTCCCCATCGCTATAGCAAGGTTTGATTTTAGCAGACCTGCCCGAGTATACAGCCAGTCATCATTAGTTTGGCTGTGTATACAGCCAGTCATCATTAGTATGGCTGTTTTTTTTTGAGGGGCTGTGCACATGCATGCTTTTTCTTGCATGCATGTCGGATAGGAAAGGATGAAAGTCAAGACATGCAGGGTTCCTCGGCAACTTTTGAAAGCCACTGGGGAGCCGCCACGGTGGCTCAGTGGTTATGTCGCTCGGCTGCTGACCCAAGCCGCGACAGTCAAATTTCAATGGAAGCAAAATTCTAGAAGCCCGTGTACTGTGCGATGATGTCGGTGCGTGTTAAAAAAACCCCAGGTGGGTCGAAATTTGCGGAGCCCTTCACTACGGCGTCCCTCACGGCCTGAGTCGCTTTGGAACGCTAATCCCCCATGAACAAAGTCACTGGGGCTCTTCCGAGGCTAGAAAGATTGGGGACTCCCTGGCTTAGCCTATGGCAGGTGCCTTTTGCATACTCATGCCATCATAGCCGCGGCGGTGTGTGCAGTATTTTCTGCATGTCATGATTTGTTCCCTGGCTTGCTTTGTGTCCAGGAAAGCACTGCGCCTGGAGGGCAAGCGCATGGACACCCTTCGGACCGAAGTGCTCACCAAGAAGTCCGCGGTGCGTGGCACCCAGGTCCGCATCCAGCGGCTGCGTGACCAGCTGGCAACCCTGGAGCGACTCGTGGCTGGTCATGCCATGGGCATCCGCAAGGCCAACATACAGGTTAGGGAGTCCAGAAAGAAAGAGTTGCAGAGAGTGGCTGGGCAGCTTGTGGCCTGGAAACTTTTGGTATCGGCTGTACATCCTGCAACGACTTGAAGCAATGAAAACAGGGCACATATATTGCATAGGGTAGTAGTATTCACTCTTTTGGATGGACGAGGTCTTTATGTGGCCTGTACCTCCTGTCATGTTAAAGCAACAACAATGGGGTAAACAGCTGTGCATAGCACAGCTGTTCTAGACAAACGAGGTTCAGAGTGAGCTTCTTGCGAGTAGCCTGCTTTAGCTAGTCTTCCTACAGTTACTTATTGTTAATGATATTGTTAGTGTTAAAAGACAGGGGGAGGGGGAGACTGTGCATGGAAAACAGTGCAAAGCAAACAAGCAATCCAAATGAAGAAAAAAAATTCCTTTCAACTTGGGCCTACTTCAGTCTGCAGGAATAAGCATATTGCAGGGTAGTATCTTTTGCATTTGTGTGGTTGGTCTTAAATACGAGGATGCGGGCTGCTGAAAGGTTGCTTATCAGGGAGTCTACTCTGCGTTTGCTTTTATAGGGGCATTGGCAGTTTTCACGGCCTAGAGGTGGTCCTCACGACCTCAGTTGATTCACTGTGGTAGCGTTTTGGATTACCTCTTACAGAGTCGCCTAGCTAGGAGCTCACTTGTTTGTCGGTGGTGGCAAGCTCGTCTGAGTCGGTGTTTTAGCGAGAGGCAAGGAAGAAATCGCGGTCTGGTGTCAGAAAACAGCGCACGTTAAAGCGGAATGGTAGATGGTTGCATTCAGTGACATCAACGGTGAAGTCTGTTGTACGGCAGGTGATTGACAAAGCTAAAAGAGCGCCTTTTTTGCATTTATGTAGAACTACACGTAAGCAAGACCTAGCAAGTGTCAATTTGTCGTGCTGCTGAGCAGAAAACAAGCTGGGGAGGTTTGCCGGTCACTGCTGCCTGAGTTTGAACCGATAAAGTGGCACCCTTTTTGCACTTATTTGGGGTTATAAATTTTATTAACTGTGCAGTACTTGAAACGTGAGTATAAATAGATCTCTAATTACGTCTACAGATGGAAACCGAGAACAATGATGTCACCTTTTTTCCGTATAGTGTCTTCTCGGTAGTTACGTCTTTTGCTTTGCTCTGTTCATAATCAATGGATGGAAACCATGTAATGAATGTGAGAACTCTAGACACAGGCCTTTTTATCCCACTCTTTTCTAGGTAATAACAGTTAAAGCTCGTTATATCGAACATGGATGTTGCGAATCATTGGATTGGCTATATCGAATTCTTGTCATGCACATGCAATTCTAATTTTGCATATTGGAAGCAACTGGTCATAAGACAGATATATTGAACTGCCGAATGCTAAGCTGCACCCGCTCGGATGGCAGGTGGCAGGCTTTGCCTCACTACACGAGTGTCTTGCGATGGTGCCGCTAGTATTCGCACCACGGCTCACACTTTGTGTGGCACTTTTCAACAGCACCCACAGAATATATGGCGTTGTGAACAGTTGGTAGCCAGGTGATTGGCACCTGTTCACGCCTCTCGCACCGGTCGGATAGTGACCCGTAACCAGTGTGCCGGACCGGTCGGTTGTGGCTTTCCACAGCCATCTGTGCTCATGTCGACGATCACTGAGGGGATGAAAACTGTGATAGCTTTTGTTATGGCTCCCAGTTATTCAAACGACACTGCTGTAATACGGGGAAACCACCCTAGCTGGCATTTGACCTGCTGCTGCCGCGTGTTGGCAATGCTTTGCAGGGAAGGGAACCCAGCCGGCGTTTGGCACTTGGTTTTTTGCAGCCTCCAGAAACTGCAGCGAGTGGCTTCGAAACAGGGCTATAACTTGTGAAGAGATCCCTCCCAGTTACTATCATTTCAATGACTAAATTACTCTTCTCCTATGTGAGTTTATGGGAAAATTCTATATTACAATTTGCGGCTGTATCGAACTATTTTGTGATTTTTTTACGTGTTTGCTGTAATGAGGTTTGACTGTAATAATTCTGAATCAGTTCCAGGTGATCTTTGTATTTCCCGTCCTTCATTGGCTGAAGTTACGCCATGCCTCGTGTTTGCAATTAATTTATTAATGAGAGAGCGTTATGTGGCTCATGATGCGGAAAATCCGGCGTTGCCGTAGTTGTCAACGCCAGGCGGTCCGAACAACCTGTGTGACCCCATGACATCATCGGCAGTGCCTGCATCATCAGGAAAGAAAGAAAATTTCTGAGATAAAATTTTTCCCGAAGTCTGCTTCGAATCCTGGCCGGTGCAAGCAGATCTGCTTTGGTGGCCACTGCGTTTAGAGTAGTGCTTCATCGCGGCACCCCGCATGCATGCCTTCGCATTCACAGCACGTAAGTAGTCCTGTTAGTAAGTGGCCTCCTTAATTTCTGGCTCATGTTATGCGATAGCAGGGGCTTGGTGTTGTTCCGGCCAGTATCGATGATGGGGAAATGCAAAAATGCATTGGAATAGATGCAGAATGGTTATATTATACCAGCCCATTTTAATGTTGTGATAGTGACAAAGTGCCGCACCTGATGCTCTTCAATGCCATGAAGAAAGTGCGAATGAAAAATGTGTAGTGGTGAAAGAATACACTGCTTCACTGACCTCACTGGTTGTTTCCCCACCCCCGCAGCTCCAGACCCTGCAGATGGCCGTCGACAAGCGCAAAGGTCACATTGACAAACTGGAGAACCAGTGCAAGCTGCACGGGAAGGTGCTGTACGGTGACAAGTACCAGCTTCCAGCTACACCCGAGGGTGCCGTGGGCTCCACGCCGGTCCCCAAACGCAAGATCTCCATCTCATCGCTGCAGCAGGCGAGCCACTTCCCCAAGTCTCTAACTGCGTGCAAGAAGCCCTGCTTTGGGGCATGTGGGCAGGGCACTATCGTGTTTGCTTCATCTTCTTTGCCGCTCATTCTAATGAATGTGTCTGCAACAGCCTAGCAATGGCTCGCTTGCAGTTGCTTGATTCAGGCGTGCACTTGCAGCATTCATGGCTGCAACTTGTACTGCGACTTGTTGCTGCAACTAGTGCAGCCTTATTGAAGTTTCCGCGGAATTCTTGCTGGGCTGTTTCCCCTGTTTTTCATCTTATATGAAATGAAATTTCGACTCTTGCAACAACTTTTTTTACCCACATAATAACCAGTCCCCCCATGTGGATGTCAACATTTCTGAAAAAAAAAAAAAAATTTTGGTTAATCATGTGAGCAAATACGATATTTGGGATCCAAGTGCATGTCAGAATTCTGGTCTTATTCACGTGAACAGGTCTTTCAGCGTGCAGTCAGTAATGTTAAGTTGTGCCTGGTTCTATCTGTTCATATAAATACGACGGGAATATGACCTTTTTAAAGCTTTTTGTGAGGTTTATAGAACTCGTTCCATATGACCACAGAATTGATTTGAACTCGCTTCTTCCGTAATCCAAACGTCCATTCCTCTTGGTGAGCGCTGTTCTCTCATACAATCGAACACGGATATATCGAACTCGAAGGGGATCGCGAATTAATTCGATACATTAAAAATTCGATATAAAAAAATACAGGCCCAGAGACTTGACTTTACCTGTGGCGGACGAGGATCTACCGATCGGAGCATTCAAGAATGACAACTATTTCCGCACACACGACACAACATAATGCTTTATTTGTGTAAAAAGAAATCGCTTATGTTGGTCTGCTTCTTCGCCTTGCAAATGAAATTAAAGACGCCAACCTCGATCTTATCGAGGCTGTTCAGGTGCGAAAGCCTGGTTCCTTCCATGTCGCCTCAACAACGGCGAATCAAGCTGAACACGGCCGCCACTTCAGCGGCGGAGTACGAGCGTGTAGCCGCCCCCTCGTCCGGACGATCTTCGTCACCACTCGAGCTGTCGGCCTGGGTCCCTGCGACTGCAGCTACATTGTCCTCGTCGGCGAGGCTCGCAACAGCCTGAACATTGCTGTCAACGTTCACAAAATCGTCAGCGGACACCTTGGCCTGAACGGCAGCCGGGAAAAGGGACGACAACTCGCGAAACGCGTCGTCCATGCGCTCGTTGTCGCCGTCGCCGTCTTTGCAGGTTTCGGGAAGTTTGGCCGTCACGAGGCCTACCTTCCGGAAGCAGTTGGCCACGGTATCCTGCTTCACGTCTCTCCAGGCGCCCGTCATCATTTGAATGGCCCCCAGCAGGTCAACCTTAAGCTCGGTGCCCATGCGGAGGTTCACCAAAAGCCTATCAATGAGTCGCCTCCTGTAGCCGACTTTGAACGACTTAATGATGCCCTGGTCGAGCGGCTGCAACTTCGCTGTCGTGTTCACCGGCAGCAACTTGAGCGCGATGTTTTCGAGCTCGCAGGCGGTGTGATGGGCCGAGCAATTATCGACGAGAAGGCAAACGTGACGCCCCGACTTGCCCAGTTCGGCATCCCACGCTTGCAGCCATTCTGTAAACAGCTGACGCGTCATCCACGCCTTCTTATTGAAGGCGTAGCGAACGGGGAGCTGCTTACAGTTTTTGAAGCAGCGCGGTGCCCTTGCTTTGCCGATCACAAAGGGCTGGAGCTTTTGAGAGCCATCCATGTTAGCAGCGAGCAGAACGCTCACGCGGACTTTGCTCATCTTGCCCCCGTGACACGTGCTGCCCTGGACGTTGAGCGTCTTGCTGGGCAGCATCTGCCAAAACAACCCGGTCTCGTCGGCGTTGAAGATTTGCGCGGGTGAAAACTTCGCGCAAATTTCCGGCCATTCCTTCGAAATCACTGCTCCGCTTTCCCCAGAAATGGTTTTGCCAACTATCTTATGGCGGTTCTTAAACCTCTGCAGCCACCCTGTGTTGTCGGCGAAGTTGTCATCACCGAGTGCAGCGGCAAACCATTTGGCTTTAGCCATTAGCATTGGGCCATCCACCGGAATGTTCTTAGCCCGCACCTTTAAAAACCACGCATAGAGATCCTTTTCAACTTTCTCGTGGGCAGGAGCGCGCACACGACAAGCTCCCGACGTTCGTTGCTCCGCCGCTTTCGACTTTATTTCTGCCTTGTTTTTTAACAAGGTGCTTAGAGTGCTCCGAGGAATCCCGAAGTCGTCTGCCCCCGTCGCACTTTTCTCGCCCGCCTCAACACGCTGAATGGCTTTCAGCTTTGTCGCAAAGTCCAGGTTCTTGCGCTTCTTGACGCTGCTTGTGCTTGCTGCGGCCATTGCTTCCGCGTCAGCTCACCACGATCCAGTCACACGTGTCGTGAGACGCACGCAAAACAATAATGAACACGAAACACAAGAACGCGCACAAAACACAAGAATTCGCGTGCGCAGCCTCCGCCAACAAAGCGCTTACGATGGCCACCTCCGAGGGCGAGAGCGACGTACGAAAGGCACGAGCTGTGGTTGGCTCAGCAAAACTCGTGAAAAAGCAACAAGAAAAAAAAAGAGGCAAAAGGAGGAGGCCGCCGGCGTCTTCGTTCCTGGCTTCCTTTTCCGAGCCGATCACTGTGGTTGCGCGGGGGAAGGATGAGAGACATTGGGAGAGAGAAAAAAAAAGCTGTTCCACAAGTCGGAGAGCGTGCGCAGCGGGAGTACAGTCCGAGCCTCCCTCCCCCTCGCTCTCACATTTTCCAAGCCTTTCGGGGGAGGCGCGGAGCTCGCGGGTGCAGCGAGTGCCGAGATCGTGCGGCGTTCTATATATCCAATGGCGGGTAAAAATATCGTTCCATGTAAACGTACGAATTTCTATACTTTTACACAGAATTTTCAAGGGGATAATTTACGAGTTCGATACAGACAATAATTCGATATATGTGGGTTTGATATATCCGTGTTCGACTGTATTATCATGCTCTACCATTTTCCTCTGTTGTTTGTAATTGCTTATAAATGAGTCTCGTGAAAAGCTTTATTTTACTGTCATGTTTATTCTTACTTTTCTCTTAAATTTTCTCTGAAATGATAACATTTTAGGACCAGGTCCAACGAACCTCTCACTTGTTTTTTGGGCATACTTCAAGATTGAATCATAGCAGGTTCATTCAGTAAATATTGTTGCCATTGTTATTAGTATTAATATCTGTTGCCTTTTGTTTCTCACTTGACGCCGGTTTTGCTGTCTTTCTTGTGTGACTCAGATGCCAAAACGAGCGCGGATCTCGGGCCCGGACACTTCAAACAGGACGTCCGCATCTGCTCACATGAAACGGACAGACGCCGCCTTCCTTGCAGAGAAGATCCGCCTGCAGAAGCTCGAAGCGGAGATGCGACAGCGCCTTCAGGAGCTGAAGCAGAACTCGCTGGCAATGTCTTCCTCAAACGCTCCTGCTGTGACAGCATCGACTGCTGTCACTGCTTCTTCCGAGGCTTCATCGAAAGCGCCAGGCCCGGCCGCACCATTGTCAAGGGTGGCATCGCCAGTACCGCCAGCATTGAAGGTGGCTTCAAGGAAGGTCGTCGTCACGACAGCTGCCGGGAAGGACACGTCGGTGGCTTCGGGAAAGGCCACCAGCAAAATTCCAAGCAACAGTGCCGAGCCGTCGGCTCCATCTGTGAAAGTCACCATTACAGTCGGCAGCAGTGTATGTTGTTTGACATTTGGCTGGCTTGTGGCACACACAGATACTCTGGGTGGGTGGGGCAGTTTCCAGCAAGCTTTTATCTTATTTGCACTCAGCTTCAGTGACACAGGCCTCTAAAACTTTTAAACTCGGCGTTCACTTGAGGCTTATCTCCTCGGGATAGTACATGACAAAAAGAAAATTCTAAGGACGATTAAGATACTTCTCGATGTGATATTTGAGCACAGCTCTGTCTGCTTCGGCGGCGCGAACAGCGCGGTTTTCTCGGTGGCAGCGCTGAGCCTCTGCTCGAGCGGCTCATTTAGCAGCAGCGCACCACTCTTGCGCCATCTATGAGCGAGTAGCAGCAGTACTTTCGTTTGCTTAGCACATGCAGCCTCGAGGGGAGCGTGCTTGTGCCCCCCTCGCTCCCCTCACACTTGGTTACACCTCCAACAGCAACGCCCCACTAACAGGAGCTTAGGAGCTGTGATCTAGAAACAAAACACAAAAAACAGCACTGATCAAAAGATTGATGGGACGATGTTTTAGTGTTCCACTGTAAAGTAGGCTCCCATGCTGAACCAAAACATCATTCTTTTTTGTTTTTAAAAGTCAGCACCACTTTACTTCCTCGTCAGATTTCTGGAAGTGTTGGCATGTTTGCTAATTCAGCGCAGTCACTGCTGGAGCACTCACGTGCATTTTGTGGCCTGTTCTTTGTTGTCATTGAGTGACCCGCTGGTCTGTGATGGTGATCTCTCTTCCCCAGGATGAGGTCGCTGAGAAGACGGCACCCGGCATCCACCACCGGGCAGCCATGGAGGCCCTGTTCCTGGACCACTGTGCCAAGCAACTGCAGAGCTTCCAGCCCCGAGTGGGGCTCTCTTCGTCCGAGTTCTCGGTGCCACACAAGGACGCGCTCAAGGTCAGCCTCTCTGTTTGAAACCTTTTGGCGACCTGTAGGTTCTAAAGGGAGCATCGTACCCTGTGGAATACACTACTATGCGAAAGAACCAGGAAAGAAATTTTTTGTGCACAGTTATGTGCAAAATTTTATGAGGTGTAGGGCTGCGGAAAAAAAACAAACATTAGCAGTCAGGCAAACACCTAGTAGCATGAGGTGACATGCATACACCATTGGCTGGAAGGAGTGCCAGTTGACTGAGTAACGAGGCATTGCAGCAATAACTTTTTTTTTTTTAGCATCCTCATTCAGCAAAGTTCAGTCCTGGACTGTACATTCACTGTGGTCTGTGTACAGTTAAACATCGATAGAATGAAGTAGCTAAAATCCGCAGTTTACTATGTAACAATGAAATTTTGCAGCATCGGAATTCATCTGGCATGCAGAGACTCCTCCCTTCTCCGCCCAGTCACAGGAAAAACTGTTGCAGTGAAAGTGGCCCGTTACTTCTACGCTTCCCTCGAAATCGCCAGTGGCGCACATTCGTATGCACAAGGGCTGCATTGCATCTCGCTTGTGGTGCATGCTTGGAAACCGTCTCAGCATGTTTGTTGTGTTGAGCACTTTGTAAGTTTTACCCGTCTTGAGTTTTGGCTTCACTGTCATTGTTGATCCCTTATATGGTAGCCACGCTACGTTCCCTTCTCTCTTTGGTCAGCACAGCGATGAACTGAAATCATTCCCAGCCCAAGTGTTCTCAATTTTCCACCGCAATCGCCAGCGTGAGTGTCTGGGCACATGCGGGTGTTGTTCGTTTGAGAAGAAAGGTGGTGGGCGTAGTGATTCTCAAATGGCAGTTCGCACTGCGGCTTTCAACGTTTCTGGGACCCTTGAGACTTTGCGGTGGGAGCCATTTATTTATTTATTTATTTATTTATTGTACCCTCAGGGCCCGAAGGCATTACAGAGGGGAGTGGGAATACATAAAAATTCAGCCTAAACAGCAACAACAATAGGGAAAACAAAAATAAACCAGGAATACATAAAAAGTGAAAACACAGGAAGGCAATAAGATTAGAATGCAGTTGGGATATATTAAAACAGTGTGTAGACAGTAACAAGGCAATTTTTATACAGTAATAAACGACACATACTCAGAAAGAAACATTAAGGACTTTACGAAATGCATTGTTATCGGAAATACCTGCGATGTCGTGGGGGAGGTGATTCCAGCTGACACAAGTTCGGGGTATGAATGAATCATGAAAACATTTGGTGTGACAAGATGGGATTCCAACTTTATGACGGTGATCAACGCGTGCTGATATGTAACATGGTCTAGACAGTAACTTAGGATTGAGAAAGCTGTTGTGGTAAATTTTATGAAAGAGACACAATGAGGCTATTGATCTGCGGTGGGAAAGAAGTGGTAGGGACAAACTTGATTTCATGGCGGTTACACTGCTTGTTCGGTGATAATTAGAAAGAATGAAACGGCATGCGCGGTTCTGTACAGCTTCCAAATCTGAAACAAGTGAATCGATGCCAGGGCTCCAGACAGATGCAGCATATTCTAACTTGGACCGAACCAATGTTTTATAAAGTAATAATTTTATTGAAGTAGATGAACGTGAGAAATTTCTGCGAAGGTACCCAAGCATGCGATCAGCGTTATTTATTATGTATTCAACGTGAGTTTTCCAAGACAGGTTACAAGAAACGTAAACACCCAGATATTTATAACATGACACGGTTTCGAGAGACACGTTGTTAATGTGATAAGAAGAAGGGGCATTAGAGAGACGAGAAATGCGTACATGTTTACACTTATTAATGTTTAGTTGCATGTTCCAAGTAAAACACCAGTCAAGAACCTTGTTAATATCAGATTGAAGACAAGAGACATCATTACCATCTTTATTTCGCGGTAAATAACACAATCATCGGCAAAAAGATTAATTGAAGAAGAAATGTTAGCCGGTAAGTCATTTATATAGATGAGAAAAAGGAGGGGCCCAAGAACTGACCCCTGTGGCACGCCGGAACGGACAGGCAAAGAATGAGAGTTTATATTGTTCGCTGTTACGAATTGTGAACGGTTAGAAAGAAAGCATTGTAGCCATGCAAGGACATTAGGGTCTATGTTAAGATTGCTTAATTTAAGAAAGAGAAGCTCATGTGAAACAGTGTCAAACGCTTTCGAGAAGTCCAAAAATATGCAATCTGCCTGAGACCCGTGGTCAAGGATGCAATGAAGGTCATGTGTGAAACATATTAGCTGAGTTTCGCATGAAAAAGACTTACGAAAACCATGCTGGGCAATGCTGAAAAAGGAGTTAGATTCTAAAAAAGAGATGAGATTAGAATATATGACGTGTTCCATGATCTTGCACGGAATACTAGTGAGTGATATAGGTCTAAAGTTATCAGGAGAATGTTTACTTCCGGACTTATGCAGTGGAATCACCTTCCCAATTTTCCAATCATTGGGAATACAACCTGTCGCAAGAGACTGCTCAAACAATTTAGTAAGAATTATGGAACAATAGTACTTTGTATTAATTAAAAACTTCGAATTAATGTTGTCAACACCGCAGGAAGAGGAAACCTTAAGATTTTCTATGATGCACTGGATGCCTGACGCGTCGAATATAACTGGATCCATAGGAAGAGCATCAAAAACAGGGCACACGCGATGAACAAGAGAAACGTTGGTAGAAAATGCCGCAGCAAATATATTGTTTAGAACAGAAGCACATTCGTATGGAGGAAAGGCAACACCATCAGAAGAAGTAAGTAGTATTGTGGAAGGGTCTTTCTTGTTAACTACATTCCAAAATTGTTTTGGATTATTCACCAGCATAGCAGGCAGTGTGTGGTTAAAAAATGTGTCCTTTGCGTTTTTTAGCGCACCTTTGTACTCTGCAGCTGCGGAAAAGTAGGCCTCCCATCGTTGTTTAGAATTCAACAACTTCGCAGAGCGGAACAAGCGCTTCTTTTTATTGGAGAGTCTTTTTAAAACATTATTAAACCAAGGTGATTCCCGATCGCACTTCAAAGATCTTAATGGTACAAAAGTGTTAATGAGATGTTCAACGATATCCTTGAACAAATCCCAGTTAGCGTAAAGAGAACGCTGTGAAAAGCCTGGTAAGTAATCATCCAAAAAACCAGCTAGTTCGCAGTTAATAGCATTAAAGTCAGCCCGTTTATAATCTCTAATGTGTTTAGTCTGACTAACTCGGATAGATACAGGAATTTGTACATCAAAATGCAGCAAAGAATGATCACTGAGACCAGGTAGGTAAAAAATCGAAGGGATATGATCAGGCACGTTAGTTAGAACAAGATCTAAAACATTCGATGAGGATAAAGTAGTTCGAGTAGGTTTAGAGACTAACTGCGAAAGATTGAAATCCATACAAGTTGACAAAAACTTTTTACACTCAGTAGAAAAAGAGCTGAGATAAGGTGATGTACTAGTCCACACGATACTAGGGTAGTTAAAGTCACCAGCTAAGACAATAGGTGTACTCGGAAATCGTACAGTGATCATGTTAAGGGAATCATGCAATTCATCAACGAATGTATGGCTCGAGGACGGGGGACGGTAACATATACCCAAAATCATTCTCTTAAAACGTACACTAAGTTCCACCCAAACCAGTTCCAGGCTAGTTGGAATATTAATAGGCGATGCTACAAAATTATCCGCGACAGCTATTAAAACACCTCCTCCAGATCTCTCACTTCTGTCAGATCTAAACACGTTATAGCGTTTTTTGCAGTCAAATAGTTCAATGTCCGCTATCTTGGAAGAAAGCCATGTTTCGGTTAGTAAGACGACATCAGCATCACACGAATCAATGATAGGATTAAGTTCATCGCGCTTGGGTAGTAAGCTTCGTATGTTGGAAAAAAGAAAAGAAAGCGAGTTGCCAGTATCGGACACTGGCCCACTGCCCCTCGCGCAGCCCTACGGCGCGTAGGTCGAGCCAGAGGTACCGTCATTTGACTGCTGATTGTGGACTGGCGAAGGAGACAATCGATCAGTCGGCTCAGCATGTGATGAACCAGCGATACCGTGACTTAAGTTACTACCAAGAGAAGTTGCTGATGCCCGAAGATTAGCCTCCATGAAAACGCAGTCGCGAGCAGGGTTATAACTGTAGCATTTGTTCTTAATGTACAGTTTGTTGTGCCTAAGCTTGTAAAATGAGTCCTGACCCTTAGCGAATTGAAGCAGCTTTTTCCTGGCCTGACGCGTTTCCAACGAGTAATCTTCACTTACGGTGATACCTTCATCTTTAATCTTCACTTACGGTGATACCTTCATCTTTAAGTTTCGCTGACTGGGATAGAATTTTTTGCTTTGTTTTAAAGGAGGAGAACTTCACGATGACCGGGCGACATTTATCATCCGTAAATGTACCAATCCTATGGGTACGTTCAAACGCATCCTTCATAAGCGCCGGACTGAAGCAGTTAGAGATAACGCTCAAAAGCTTGTCTTCCGTTCCTTCCCATGTTTCCGTTGGACTGTCACGTAAGCCAAAAAACAATAGATTGTCTCTTCGCTGCCTGTCTTCAAGCTGTGACTGACTAAGCCGCAATTTGGCATTCTCGCTAATCAGGTTATCAGCGAGTTCGCGCAGGGTCAGCAGCTCTTGTTGAGCTTCGTCAGAAGCAGAAGCTTGAAGTTCAACTGCCGACAGCCTCGCATCGATATCGGAGATATTCTTTTTCATAGATTCCTGATTTTCCTTTATTTCAGATATGGAAGCAATTAAGCGTAACTGTTCGGTTTCCATTCTAGCAGTGCGTGAGTTAACGTTCTGTAATAAAGTTAACACGTCATTAAGCTTTTCCTGTACAGAGTCATCCGTTTCACTGTTCTTAGAACGCGTACCAGGGCCAGGGTTAAGTTCGACGTCACCCGACTGCAGAACCAGCTGAGCACACACATCAAATGACTGCACAAGCAAACCTAATAGCACTTGTGGGCGTGGGAACAGCACAAGACAAACATTGCTAGATTTCTTTGCAAACATAGGAACGTCATTACTAACCTGCATGAACAAACGCATGCTGTCAAGCAACCGTGCCACGATGCTGTTCACACGCCCACTGGAAGGCGCGGGCCGCTGGCGTCCTTTTATATCCAGAGGAAATGGTGATGTCGTAGGCGATGAGCTGAACTTCTGCGAAGGAGCCACGGTCCAAGAGGGTTGCCAGGACGGGTCATATGAAGCCAGGTCAGCATAACAGCAATAAGGTGAAGGTGCAATCCATGCGGTGTCTGTTGGAGCGGTCGATGCCACGTAGATCTGAAGATATCCCGCTATCTGCATGAACAAACGCATGCTGTCAAGCAACCGTGCCACGATGCTGTTCACACGCCCACTGGAAGGCGCGGGCCGCTGGCGTCCTTTTATATCCAGAGGAAATGGTGATGTCGTAGGCGATGAGCTGAACTTCTGCGAAGGAGCCACGGTCCAAGAGGGTTGCCAGGACGGGTCATATGAAGCCAGGTCAGCATAACAGCAATAAGGTGAAGGTGCAATCCATGCGGTGTCTGTTGGAGCGGTCGATGCCACGTAGATCTGAAGATATCCCGCTATCTGCATGAACAAACGCATGCTGTCAAGCAACCGTGCCACGATGCTGTTCACACGCCCACTGGAAGGCGCGGGCCGCTGGCGTCCTTTTATATCCAGAGGAAATGGTGATGTCGTAGGCGATGAGCTGAACTTCTGCGAAGGAGCCACGGTCCAAGAGGGTTGCCAGGACGGGTCATATGAAGCCAGGTCAGCATAACAGCAATAAGGTGAAGGTGCAATCCATGCGGTGTCTGTTGGAGCGGTCGATGCCACGTAGATCTGAAGATATCCCGCTATCTGCATGAACAAACGCATGCTGTCAAGCAACCGTGCCACGATGCTGTTCACACGCCCACTCTGCTGTTCACACGCCCTGGACCTTGGTGAAGCCGTGGTCTGCATAGCCATTCTCTTGAAGCGCCACCACCCACCTCACCTGCTACCAGCTTGGCCACTTGGATTGGTGCCAAATTTCACACACACACACACACACGCGCATGCACACACGCACGCGCACACACATGCACGCACGTGCATTGCATGCACCAAGTGGGGCGAACCTTGAACAGCCATCTCGGATGAGGTTCATGCTAAGAATGCCGTGCAGAAGTGAGGGTGTAATGATGGCTCTCATTTACTGTTTTAACTATGTGGTAGCCTAGTTCCTCTGGTAATTTCTGTTTTGCTTTCTGCGAGGTTCCTGACTTTCTTTGTTAGATGACAACACTGGACGGGCCCACATGCGTTGAAAGTGTTGAAAGTACACAGCCCAAGCGGCTTGCTTCTCAGCTGTGTAGCAGGGCTCTCTAGTACCTGTGCAGGCGGTTAGCTTCCGAGTAGTGAGGATAATAGTTCTTCCTTTCTGAGAGATTCAGTATGCTGGTGATGTACCATACGTGAATTTGATGGCCTGTATACTTTTGACTAAGGCTGCGTGTAAACTGCACAATGGGCAGTAATGAATATAATATGACAGCGTCTTTATTAGTATTGTCTGCAGTGCGTGGGAAAAAGTGAATTGTTCTTCGGAGCAAGAACTTTGTGTAGGATTGCTGGAGTTCTTTGTTAGGGACAGAAAATGTAGAGAAAACAGAAAGCAAGAAGTGGTTGATATTGCCTGCATGCAGTGAAGTCAGTGTGTCATTTTAAACTTCTTTCCTTGGGTGCCCTTGTGCAGAAGCTAGAGTTGTGCCTCCTGCGGCAGCAGCGAGATGCCGTCTCCATGACGGCGGGTGCTTCAGCTCGGCACCACCACGTGGATATCTCGGTGCCGTACGTGAGCCCCCTTTTGGCCTTCCGCGGCTACCGGCTCAACCCCAACTTCCTCAAGCAGCCGGGCCAGTCGCTTACCAGCACCGCCTATGCGCACAAGATGAACCCCCGCATCCCCCTCTGCCGCTACGAGCTGGATGGAGCATGCTATGACGAGCAGTGTAGCGGGTATGTATCGGTGCATGTGTGTCATTGGTTGCATATGCAGGGCTTACAGCAAAAACCCTGGTAATTCGACATAATTTGATTTGAAACTCTGGGGAAGTCATGAAATTTTGTTGGTCCCATAATTTCTGATGTAAATTATACTGGATAGTTCAAGGTGTTTGTGCAGGTTCGGTTAATTTGCAGACCTGGGGCTTTGTGCAAAGATGTCCCTGTTCATCTGATAATGCAGCATCACACCGCGTAATTCATTGGCTCATGAGCCTGCATTAAGCGATGCAATGATAAATTGGTCTCTGCGAAGCTTCATGTGCTGTCATGTGGATGTTGGCAACATTTCGAATTAACACACGGCATGATGGTTGTCAGGCCAGCCAAAGCCTGACTGTTGACATGTTTGGCACTGTCCGGAACACCCAGACCATGCCGACGCTGACACAAGGTAGCTCGTTTTTCATACATGCTGCATGCCACATCTATCTCCTCGATACGAATACATCGCACCACCCCCGGACGAGCCGCGCAAGCTTTCTTCACTACTACCGTGATGTATGCGATCTCGCACAGGCATGTAAACGTGTAACTTCATCAATCAAAAATCTCTTAAAAAAAAAAAAGAGTTGCTTGTCAAAATTCCCACCCTCTGGTGTGTTGTGTTTTGCGTTTTTCACAGGCAGCACGAGAGGGACTACAAGTGCACTCCTGATGAAATTATGATGGACCTGGCCTTGTACTCGCCACCACTTCTGAAGATAACCCCTTCCGACTCTCCCGAGCAGTGGAAGCAGAAGGCCGGTGGGTGGTTGCGTGTTCATTCTGTCGCGTGACCGACGTTCAGAACATCTCGACACGGATTATTGCGATCATTGGGCATGGTAACTTCAGCAACAAAATGTCATTGACTCAAAACTTTGCTCGGCACCTAAAAGGTTTAGTGAAGTATCATTGTACACTTTAGGTGCATATTTTTCGTTTTTAATTTTACGTGGTGACTAAGTGAGCTTGTTATGGATCTGCTTTGATTGTTTGTATAGTTTCTTGGTAAGTGTGTTAGGAATGTGTGGTGGCCATCACACCAAACCAAGTTGCAAGTGGTGCCGCGAGAGTGTCTTAGCATACCTTGTAGTTAGCAGAATGAAAACCAGAGGGCACAAGGTGTATATGTGGGGAGTGGGTGGAACAGGATGAAAGAGGAGAGAAATAAAGAAGTCTGTGTGTGCGCCACACGTTATGGAAACGTCTTGAGGCGTGACGAATGCAAGGCCCAAGTGGCAGCTTGCTTTTTAACGCGACAGCATTAAGGCTTCCGTTGCGCGGGAAATCGGCCGTCGTTCTTCGGCAGCGGTGCCATTGTGAGCGAGAAACCCCGGAGAAACAACCAGGTCGTGGACCACCTAGGTCACGTGACCTTGTGGGGTCATCATAACTGTGCAATGTCAGCGCACGTTAAAGAACCCCTGGTGGTCGGAATTTCCAGAACCTTTCACTGTGGCGTCCCTCATAGCCCGAGTCTCTTTGGGATGTTAAATCCCCATAAACCAGTAACTTGTCCACCGGATTGTGAGCAACTAACAACGTGGCAGGTGGCAGGTAAATTAATGATTGGTCGCTCGGGAAGAGCAGCCTGGGTCACACAAGCCCGAAGGAGGCAGCGCCTGCCATCACAGGGCAGTGGGACATTGGTTAACCACTCCGCCACTGCACGAGGAATGGTATGATGACTCCCACGGATCTACGAGTGTGAAGTCGAGAATGACCGATTCCGCATACAGTAAAACCTCGTTAATTCGAACTCTGTTTATTCGAAATCCCGCGTAATTCGAAGGTTTTCGGCGGTCTCAACAGTTTGTATGCAAATTTTGCCGGATAATTTGAACAGCCAGCGCGCCCTCATCCGGATAATACGTCAATTTAAGCCATGGCCTCCGTGATTTTTCCATATTGCCAGTCTCTGAGGCCAGTATAGTTGCAGGAGTGGAAGCCAGGCGGCACTTTAAATCAACTTCCTGTTTCCGGTGCTTTGTTGTGCCTCAGTGATCTGCACCGGTTTTGGGGGCTAGCTTTAGTTGACAAAGCAACAAGCAGGTGCCACTAGGTCGAAAATTTTCTGGTTCCGTTTCCGTTTTTGTTGTTTGTCTCGCTTGTGGCAGGCACTGCTCGTTGTTCTTTATTGTTCGGTGCCGCGACCAGGCGAGTACTGTGCTCTGCTAGTTCTTGACCACGTGCGCGGTGTTGGTGTTAAGAAAATGCCGAAGTACAGAACTCTGACTCTCTGCCAGAAAGTGTGCCTAATTGAGGAGGCTGAAAAATGGACGAGCTCCAAAACGCAGTTGGCGGAAAAGCACAAGGTGCCTTTATCGACCCTTTCGACTATATTGAAAAATAAGACGAAGATCCTCGAGGCCTACGGGAAGACGCATTCGACGAAGCGGACAAGGATTCGTTTTCCTACGTATCCGGACGTTGAAGACGCCTTGATAAAGTGGCTTCAGCATGCAAATGCATCACACCTGCCTGTGAACGGCACGCTGCTGCGCGAAAAGGCCGATGAGCTTGCACTGCGGCTGGGCCATGAAGCATTTAAGTGCAGCAACGGCTGGTTGTCCAGATTTAAAGACCGCAATAACCTCAAATTCGTGACAGTGTGCGGCGAAAGCGGGAGCGTCGACCCAAATGTTGTCGAGAATTGGAAAAGGCATACATTGGCTCCGCTGCTTCAGCAGTACGCGGAGGACGATGTTTACAACATGGACGAGGCCGCATTGTTTTACAAAATGCTGCCTACGAAGACGTTTGCCCCAAAGAATGCGGTAGTCACGGGAAAAAAACAACCCAAGGACAGAATAACCATTCTGTTTGGTGCGAATATGTCCGGCAGTCACAAACTGCCGCTGCTGATCATAGGAAAAGTGGAGAAGCCTCGGTGCTTCAAGAACGCACGACTTCCTCCTAAAGATGACGTGCTGTACAGAAGCAACAAAAAGGCTTGGATGACGGCAGCGCTGTTCGAGGAGTACGTGAGGCACCTTGACCGTAAGTTTGCTGCCGCGGGACGAAAAGTTGTTTTTGTTGTTGACAACTGCCCAGCCCACGCCGACATCCAGAACTTGACAGCAGTTAGGCTTGTCTTCCTGCCGCCGAATGTTACAGCTCTGTCGCAGCCTATGGACCAAGGCGTTATTCTGCAAGCGAGGAAGATTTATCGCTGCCATTTACTTAAAAGGATCTTGTTGTGCTACGACAACAGTAAGCAATATTCCGTGGACCTACTGGGTGCCATTTGCCTAATCGTGTACGCCTGGAAGCAGGTGGAGGGAGATATGATCAGGCGTTGCTTTATGCACGCCGGTTTTTCCAAGCAACAAGATGTCAGTCCCGAGGATGCATCTGATGCCAGCTGCACACTGGATGATGAAGGAGAGTTATTGTGTGCGCGCATGACCGACTTCGACGAAGAAAGCGGCGACGGGAGCAACGAATTGACCTTTGCGGACTATTTGAGCGCCGAACATGATGCCCAAACGTCGTATGCCGACTTGGAAGGAGAAATATGTGACAACGGGCCTTCCAGCGAAGTTGAAGGCGATGTTGAGCCCGCCCGAGCACCAGCTTTAGCTGCAGTCGTCGAGTCGCTGAACGTTGTGCACAGTTTTGTGGAGTGTAGCGGCGGTAACAGCGAATTGCTGCGCACTGTAAGCAGACTGGAGGACGCAGCCTACGGTGCGGCTAACTACCGCGCCAAGCAGTCGCGCATCGATGACTACTTCAAGTGACCGTTTTTCAGGCGAAATAAAGGCGCAGTATTGATACAGCCACGTTTTGTACGTTTATTTCTCGTTTTTCGTCCATTTTTGATAATTCGAAAACCCGGTTAATTCGTTGATTTTTCGCGGTCCGACGGACTTCGAATTAACGAGGTTCCACTGTATGTGGGCATTAATTAACCCATTACGCTATCACGTCATACCCTTAACGCGAAGCATAAGTGTCCCCTTTAGTTATATTTTTTAACTGGCTCATTACAGAAATCTATGTGGCCAACATGAAGCGGAAACACAGGGGCCTCGACACCGAAGCTCTCTGCAAGCTCATCGTCACCGATGTCAACAGGAGTCTTAATCAAGGTGAGCAGGCGAATGCTGCTGAACGTCGCTGAAACTTCCACAGGAACTGCGCCTTTTGCCGAAGCACTATGCTTTCGTCTCAAAAACTGACAAAGTACAAGAATTCTCAGGAACCGTGGATACTGGGGAAGCCTGGGGATACTGGTTTAAGGTAGTTTGTTTATAATGCAGGATGACGATGAACAAACACCACAGGTGCTGTGAGTGGACCTCAGCGAATATCTATGGACATTCATTTGATGTCCACTAAGCTGTCTGCCATTATGCTATTGAATGAACCTATGTTTTCGTGTTCATGGCAGGAAGTTTCTTCTGCGCTTGTTAGGGCCATGCATTTTGGTCGAAACATGTTTTGTTGTCATCTTTCAGTGTCACCTCATTACACGATCCTCCGGAGGCAAGGCTGGGTCATGCAGCCATCTCATCAGACTGGCATCCCAGCATTAAAGTCTCTCGAAGCACATGACAAGTCATCATCACTGGCCACTGAGAAAGGTAAGATCGTTTGACTGCCGCTTATTATTTATACTCATGAGGGTCATCGAGACTCTATTGTGCCAGTTGTCTACTTTTTAGGGGTGTGTGAATATTCGAAATTTCATATACGAATCGAATATGTTTGATATTTGATTTGTATTTGTATTCAAAAATTGTATTCAAAAATTGTATTTGTATTCGTATTCAAAAAGAGGCCTTCGAATGAACCAGGCATTTCTTCCGGTCCCTTGAACTCCGAATGAATGAGGTTTAATAGTCATCATGTTATTTTTTGTTGCCAGTCTTGTCATTTTATCGATTTTGTTTTGCATGACCTCATTTTAGTTTGGATACTGTTATGCTGTCTAATGAAGTAGTATACATTTCTGTGCACATTGTTTTTTTGTATGGTACTGAGGCAGTCTGGTTTTGTTTGTTTTAGTTGCAAAGACCATAAACTATTTTGAAAAAAAAAAAAAGGGCAACGTTTGCTTGCTCATGGTTTTCTGAAATTTTTTTTGTACTGAACAGATATTTGATATTCGAAGCCATTTTTTCTTCATATTCGTATTCGATTCGTATTAGAAAATTTCAATATTCGCACACCCCTACTGTTTTGCTTTTGATGTGCTTGTATATTAAACGGTGGAATTGTCAAACCAAACAGGATGGTTGGCTGCTGTTCTGCATTAATTTCCTCATTGGTGTCTCTTCTCTGCATCAGCTGAACACAGTAGGGAAAGTCGAACAACTCCAGAAGTGTGTTCATGGATAGGCGGTTGTACCAAACATTGCGCAGCACAATGACACGATATCCATGTCGAATGCAATATGAATGTACCCATTTCCTGAATCTATGCGGGCTATAGAAGCTGCTGAACTTGACTAAGTCGAGTGTTTGCTTGTCAGTAGGGGTTTTCTGCCCTCGATACCGCGCTTCAATGGATGAAAATGGGGTATGCACAGCTCAAAAGTGCAATTAGATTATTGTTTCACGGTACGAAAGTGAAAACGGCCATTCCACTGACCTGTCTGCAGTTCCCTTTTGGCCAGAGAGCTGCCCAAAAGAATAAACGTTCCCAGGTGTTCTGTGGAATTTGTGAGCAATCAGGGTTAGTGGGCAGTTATGTAAAACCAGCCACTGATAACCTATTACGAGGTACCAAGTGCAGGCTAAGCAACAGCTGCAACCCGTGATAACACGGAGGTGATGGGAGTGAGTTCCAAGGGAGGGCAAATTCAGTAGTGGGTGGATGAGATCACTAAGTTCGTGGGGATAGGTAGACTGCAGCTGCCAGAGTGCAGGGATAAGTGGAGAAATGCCTGTGTGCTGCTGTGGGCATACAGTAAAACCTCCATAATTCGAACTCGGTCAATTCGAAATCCCGGATAATTGAAAGGTTTTCTGCGGTCCCGTATTTTCCAATGTAAATTTGGCCGGATAATTCGAGCAGGTGGCCTGAGCCAGCCCTCTTAATTCGAAAATTTGGGGTGCTATGCGGCAATGCCTGATCCATGTTTCGCTGCAAACCCGGCAAAACGACGGCCCTACGCAGCCGCAATGCAAAGCCACATAGCAATGGCGATGATATATAGGTGAAGCGCCCCAGCCGGAGCACTCTCGGCACAAAAATCGGTCCACAGTGCGCCCCGCGCACCGCCGAAACGCGCTTCTGCAGAGGAGAAGACGTGCTTCACTGCAACACGGCGGGCATACCTGTTTTTGTCACGTGTTCCGTACCGCGACCACCGCGATTGCTCTTCCCCCGTGCCTCCGACGCTGCAAGTACGCCGCCACAACCGCCACGCAGGTCTCGCCTGCGTCATTTCTTTGTGCTGTGCGCGGTGGTTAGGGGTCGACTACTGTGCCGTTTTTTTTTTTTTTTTTTTGGGCTGTGCAGGAGGGCTAGCTTTGTGACCGTACCAGTGAACGAAATGCCGAAGTACAAGACTTTTTTAACGCTGCAGCAGAAGTTCTGCTTGATCCAAGAAGCAGGCAAGAACGCTTGTTCCAAGACTGAGTTGGCTAAAAGGCACGGCGTGCCCCTCTCGACGTTGTCCACAATACTGAGCAACAAGTCGGAAGATACTAGGGGCCTACGGCAAGACATATTCTTCGAAGCGGTCACGAGTGCGGGCTCCCACGTATCAAGATGTGGAATCTGCTCTGCTTCGCTGGCTGCAGAAAGCAAACGCAGCCCACCTTCCCATCAATAAAACGCTACTGCACGAGAAGGCCAACGACCTAGCTCTACAACTTGGGCACGAAGAATTCAAATGCAGTAACGGATGGTTTTGCCGTTCTAAAGAATGCAGTAAGTTGACATTTCTGACCGTCTGGGGTGAGAGCGGCAGCACTAACGAGAGCGTTGTCGAGGATTGGAAAAAGTGCACTTTGGCGCCGCTGCTTAGAGAGTACGGTGCAGACGATGTTTACAACCTTGACGAGGCTGCACTTTTTTATAAGATGCTGCCAACAAAAACGTTTGCAGTGAAAAACACTGCAATCAAGGGTAGAAAACAGGCCAAGGACAGGATTACTGGGCTGCTGGGCACGAACATGTGCGGTAAACACGAACTGCCGCTACTGGTTGTCGGGAAGATGGGGAAGCTTCGCTGCTTCAAAAATGCGCGGCTGCCGCCAAAGGATGAACTCGTCTACAGGCACAGTAGGAAACCTGGGTGACGGGTGCAATATTTGAGGAGTACGTGCGGCAAGTTAACCGCAAGTTTGCGGCCACAGGCAGGAATGTCCTATTTGTCGTCGACAACTGCCCGGCACATGGCGACATCCCACACCTCCAGGCCATCAGGATGGTATTTTTACCTCCGAACACCACTTCGATCTCACAGCCGATGGACCAAGGCGTCATTCACCACACAAGGAAGATTAATCGGCACCACCTGCTCAAGCGCATGCTCCTTTGCTATGACAATGGCTAGGAGTACTCCGTCGACCTCCTCGGAGCCATATGCCTCATGATGTACGCTTGGAAACAAGTGGAGCCCACATTGATCAGGCGGTGTTTTGAGCACGCTGGTTTTTCCAGTGGAAGCACTGTTGATGCCGATGCAGACTACCCATGTACGCTTGACGAAGAAGGAGCAGAGTATTGCGACCGCATCAGTGCACTCTGCGCAGAGGAGGATGAGTCCAACACAGTCGGCGTCGCCGAGTATCCGAACTTTGAGAGTGATGAGCAGACAGGCTACTCGGACTTGGAGAGTGAGATTACCGCTGTTGCGAACACGCTTGATGACAGCGACGAGAGCGACGACGACACCGACGAGCCTCTCCGCACACCTGCTCTCGATGAAGTCATCGGATCGCTGAACTTTATCCTCAGTTTTGTTGAGCGCCACAGTGGAAGTTCTGAAATGTTTCACCTAGTTGGCCAACTTGAGAACATGACCTTCGAAGCCGCAAACTACCGGACGCGGCAAACCAGCATCTCTGATTACTTTCAGTAATTCAAAATATGCCGAATAAAGGTAGCGCGTTCCTGCAAAGAATTTTTTTGCCTGCGTCGTATTTCTTGGCGTGTTCGGTTAATTCGAAAAAAACCCGCTTAATTCGAAGATTTCTCATGGTCCCGATGACTTAGAATTAATGAGGTTTTACTGTAGTTGGGCCAGTGATGATGATGACAATGAAGGAAGCATGACTCGCCTATTGTATGCACTCTGCAGACTGGCGCCAGCTGCTGCAGCAGCGAAGGACCGAGGTGGATGACCCTGAGCTGCTGGACCTGGAGCCGGACGTCCGCTATTTTAACTCCTCGGAGCTCGGCGCGGCTACTCTTGAGCAGCTGCTGAACGAGCAGCCGCACAACGTGGAGCTGTGGCTGCGGCTTGCCTACCGACACCTGTACGGCCGACTCAGGTGATGTCTTGGGGTACTGGTGCAGTACTCTGCTTAAAACTGTTGGTACGCAGCCCTGTTTGTCCTTTTGTGCTTCACACGGGGGCAAATTATTTGATGCATGACTGTTAGGTAATGCTACTAGACCGTTCAGGAAGATTCACGGCCTTGTGCAGGTGATTCTGTGCCCTTTGAGAATCCATGTCCCTCATTTCTCGATGTCATTTAGACTGTTAGACTGCTACCAACACGTGGTGCAGCCGCCACGGTGGCTCAGTGGTTACGGCGCTCGACTGCTGGCCCAAAAGACGCGGGTTCGATCCTGGCCGCGGTGGTCGAATTTCGATGGAGGTGAAATTCTAGAGACCCGTGTACTGTGCGATGTCAGTGCACGTTAAAGAACCCCAGGTGGTCGAAATTTCCGGAGCCTTTTACTACGGCGTCTCTCATAGCCTGAGTTGCTTTGAGACGTTAAATAGCCCGAGTTGCTTTGATACGTTAAACCCCCATAAACCAACCAAACCAAACCAACCAACACCAACATGTGGTGGCACATGCGTTTGCTCTCTGCATGCTTGTGTGTAACCCTTGAGTGCATGCTTGCATTTTTCAGCGAGGCTAGTGAACCGGAGCTGCGGCTGGACCATGCGCTGAACGTGTTCTCGCAAGCGCTGGAGAACAACCGGGGCAGTCCCGAGGTGTGGTGCCACTACCTGGGCTGGTACGCGGCACACCCGCAGTGCTCAGACCTCGACTACCTGTGCCACAAGGCCCTGGACTACTGTTGCCACAACTCGGTCTGGTGGAAGGTGCGTGGAGCAGCAGCATTGGTTCCTCCCTTCCTGCATGGGTCATCTTTTCAGCAAGGGTCTTTTCGTATTTTCCTTCCTCACGGTCATAATGGTGCTGCACAATTCCGTGCGAAAGCTCAGTGTGCTGGCTAGAGTGACTACACCAGAGCACTACGCCAGTCGGAGGTGACGGCTTTAATAATAGACGACAGATTGGCATCATTCAATGCACACGCTGACCCAAACACCGAATTCGTGTCATCCTGTGGAAGACAGGCACGGCCACTAGGAAAGCGACAAACTTTTCTATAAAGTATGGGTTTTCTGTATGGGAATTAAACGTGCAGTCAACATTACCCATTTGTATTAGACTGTGTACTTGACTTTGCTGAACTTGTGGTTCCTTGGTGGCACTGCTTGCGCAGAAATCTCGGGTGTTCAAGGGTTGTATCTTGGGCTAATGGCTGCTACCTGCCCTCTAATCCTGACGTCTTTTGCACTGGATGGTTCTGTTCCTGCAAACTGTAGGGGGGAAGTTTGGTCACCAGTAAAGCTTTCGGAGGACCTTTGTCTAACTTACCTACTGTGGCATTTCATTCACGTAAAAAGGGCTCCTCAGGAGGGAAGAATGTAAGCTTTAGTGTCACAAAAGCCGGAGAAGGCATAAATGCATGCCTGCAGTTGGGAACGCGGCCAGTTGCTCTTTTCACTAGTGATGGTAGGCAGTTGATAGCAGTATAGTAATGAGAAGCATGCTATCTTCGCCTTTTCCTCTTGATGATAGCGGGCTAGCAAACGACAGCTTTCCCCTGCAGTGGAGCGGAAACTTCACAGCTGAAACATTTCCTTTCTTTATGCGCAGAGGAATATGGCCCTCGGTTGCAGTTATAGTTTCCTTCTAAAACATAGTGCACTGGTGATGTTTCTAACCTGCCTGCACACTTTTTAACATTTGAGAGCCATGGCAAGAACGCTATTTTCGATTACAACTAATTTTTCGGTACGTCCTGTGACATGAAGCTTCTATAGATGGTGCAAGCTGTAGCTGGAGTAGCATGCTAGGCTAACAACCAGGCAGACCTCTCCTGTATTCTTTAAACTCTCTCCCCTCCTCCTCCTCCGGTAGTATCAGTGGAGTGAGGTAACTGCACAGCGAGCAGCGTGCAGGCATCCGTCCTGCGACTCAACTATTGACGGAGTTACGTAGTTACAGATGATCTGCCTCTGCGCCTTTCTCTTTTCTGCCAAAAATCGTTGTTGTCGGGTGTAATGTGCAGTCATTGCCACTCATTGGACCATCTTTCCTTGTGCAGTGTGTGACCCTGGTGGAGTCACTGCGCTCCAAAGGCCAGCTGTGCCAGCAGCAGCTGTACCACCTTACCCAGGGCCTGTCAGGGGGAAAGCAGCCAGACTCTCACTGCATCCTCGAGGTGGTCCTGTATTGGGCCCAGCTGTGCGCCACTGCCGGAAACATGCCGCTTGCCTTCCTCATTCTGAAGGTAACGAGTGGGGGTGGGGGGTGTTGAGAGGGATGGCCTAAATTGCACTGGCTCCAAAAACCTCCGAGGAGCCTAAAGATGTCTTCAGGCACTCTGGAGGTTTCGTTTCATGAAGCACTGATGGGACAAAGTTCTTCCGATTGGGGTGTGCAGACGTCTGTCAAGTCGGTCATCGGGTTCGAGCACTTCGTGGACTCCCAGGCCGTCGCTGACGAGCTGATGGACACGACAACGCGCGACATCCTCCAGTGTGCCAACATGCTGCTCTCGCCCAATGATCTCTGCTTCCTGTGGCTGTGCTACATCCACTTTGTCGAGTTCCGGACACTGCCAGCCACTCTGTTCTGCGTCGAGCGAGGATCTGTTGGCCGACTCTGCTGCTCGGTACGTGAAGACTCCAGTCATGTGAGCACTCGAGAGCAGAGTAAACGCTGCAAAGTTCGAGGCAACCTTGCATGTGTGTATACCCTGCGGGTCATCTTGTATGGGGGGTGCCACAGATGTTTGCTGTGGGAGATGGAGCGGGATGAGTGCAAGCCTCTAATGCAGATGCAGTTGTGCGTGTTTTGTACCTCTTCTTTGCCTTTTTCTATACCCTGGCCCTAGCGTTTGTGGGCATTGCTTTTCTCTCTGACTCAAGTTACTTTTCTGCCTGGACACCAGAAAATAATTGGTCTGGTGCAGCTTAAGTTGGCAGTTGAGCTCCACCCGCATTCGTGACTAGGAAATGTAGTATGTAGTTCAAGCTTTTTGTTTTGCCTAAACTAGTAGCTTATCACATCATGCTACGCTTGCCTTCTCTTGGAATCCACTCCGTTACCCTTAAGGACCAGCGGTTAGGTTACCTTGCCTTCGCATTACATGCCCTGCCCAAACCCATTTCTTCCTCTTAATTTCGACTAGGGGGCCGGCAGAAGGTTACATGAGTGGATGAGATTAAGAAGTCTGCGGGCATATGGTGGGCGCAGCTGGCAAAGGAAAGGGTTAATTGGAGAGACGTGGGAGAGGCCTTTGCCCCGTAGTGGGCGTGGTCAGGCTGATGATGATGATGATGAATCGCATGATGAGACACTAAGCATAGAGTCTTGATGTCTCTTAATTTGTTTATTGGAGTAAAATATTGAAATGCTGATTTCGTTTGCTGCTGTGGCTGCGACACTGCAGACCATGGGCTTTAGCTGCCAACTGCTCTTTCTTTGAATTGCATTCTGCTGCAGGGTGATTGTGTGCACTTTTGAGTTCCTCTGGTGATTCCATTCGTTTCTCTCTCTTTTGCCCACTTATTTTGCAGGACTTCTTTGAGATTCCCTGGAGCCAGCGAGAGACATTGACCCAGTCTCTGGATGCCCTGCTGTGTGCCCACCACGAAGGTGTGGACGAACTGGGTGGCCCTGACAAGTGCGTCCCCCTCTTCGCTAGCCACTTGAGCCTGCTGGCCAGCCGGTCCATGTGAGTGTTCTTGCACTTTGGCGCAGTGGGCACCCATTTTATTCTGGCACAGTCAATTTCGCCCTTTTGGCATCGCAGTCGGAACTGAGCCTAATGTCATGACAGTCTAGACTTTCATTTCATTGGTTTCATAGCTTGAAGATTTTTCAACATTTTGGGCAGTAAAAGATACCCAGCTGTCTCATTAGCTCGAGCGAGCTGTCGCATTAACTCGGACAGTTGCCGCTGGTTTTGGAATTGCCACTTTGGAACAGTCACTTCAGTCATATAATTGAGGGTTTTTTTTTTTTTTTTCACTGCTATGAATAGTTTTTGCTAGAGGTAAGTGAATATCAAATTTTCGGTTTCAAAGTGAGTGTGAATAATGAAAACCAGTTGCTAATTGAATTGAATATGCGGATCAAATCAAATTGAATATTTTCGAATAAGGTCAAATACCGGAACGGCTGCCTCAAATTAAAGACAAATGCTTTTCTACAAAATACAGTTGTGAAAAAAAAAAGTTATTGCTAACAGATTTTGTTTTCACCTATCATTGGCATAAGTTACTATACCTGTGAAGCCTTCTAGGTGTTTTAATTAAAGGAGGGGGAATCAGGTAGTAGAAATAGTTCTGTCATGAAGCATTGTAAGGTGGCCGTAAGGTATCCGCAGATACCTCCTGACTGAGGAGTGTCATCAGTGATAAAATGGGAGGGGCAAGACACAGGGCACTGCTAACGAAACACAACGAGGCGGTTCGTGAAACGGACACATGAGCAGCAACCTGAACTGCAACGCTAGCTGGACCATTCTTTCCACGCTCCCTCCCGACCCATGAAAACAAAGCTCCGCTTGTGCAACACAGTCCCGAACGCACCGTTCATGATGACACGTATCCCGCTTGCTCCATGCGTATCGGATTCGCCGAACTACGAGCCCAGTGTTGGGCCCACACACTGTCGCATACTGAAGGCACGAAAACCAAACCATGTCGTTAGATGCCCCAGTGCGCGAGGGCAGCGCTGGTTGCGATGGGGGTTGTGCAGTCTAGCTTCGAGGTCAGTGTTTCTGTAGTGCACTCTTTTCTTGTCCTCTGTGGCCTAAGTGACGGAACCTGAGAACAGTCATAATGGTTGCCGCAAAACAAGCGCAGCAGCGCATGCGGGCTGTAACTTAGCCCCTTCCGTTATCTTCCACAAGCCGGGCTGCTTCCATGTGCATTGAGTCTTTGCCAGTCAGGGTCGCTGCCAGTCAGGGTCGCTGCCAGCAGGGTCACGGCCAGCTGTCTGTCGCCTGCGTCATGCCACTTGGTGCTGCGCTTTGTTTTCCGACCCACAAGCATGCAGTGGCTCTTGATGGCCATCAGTGCATTGATTTTATGCAAGGCCTAGCACGCGGTGGGCTTTTGATGCATGCTGGCACTTGATTGCAGTTTGTGAATGTTGCGATGTTGCACCACAAGTTTAGGTGATCAAGCAATTCATAATATCTGAATGTTTAGGAGGTTGGAATATAGTTTGAAATGAGAGTGAAAGTGTGGGGCACGAATCGAATTGAATAGATAACACAATTCACAAAGCATTCAAAGCTTCGAATATTTGCACACCCAGCGTTCTTGCTTGTTGGTTTAGTTTGTTTTTTGAACGTTTGTTTCAAGTGTCTCTCATCACATCACATCACTTTATTGCCTTAAAGACCCCCAATTAGGGGGTATTACATTTTTTTAATATGCCTTTGTTTTCTTGTGTATCGAGAATGGTTATTGTAGTTTCAGTGTGTGTTACAAAGACATTTATGCAAGGGTGGATGTTGTTCACCTCACCCAAGCAAAAAATTTACAAACTATGGCGAACCTTTTTTCTGCCAATATAAAGTGAGAGAAAAAATTCACAGGGACAGCTAATTACATTATGCGTTGGCAATGTGATCGCATTAGGAGCTGCTGATGTTTTGTGTCATTCTTTCATGGTTGTGCTTGAGGACCCGTACACATCTGTCTGCACACAATCATTCTCTTCAGGTCCTCAGCCAGTGGTTAGAGGTGGCGACACAGACGCAATGAAGATACATCGATACATGTAGTTGGCGGGACGATGCATTTTATTCCTCATTGGGGCTTCTAATGCTTTCACATCAATGGAACCCCCATAAATCTGCTCCTGCACATAAGCTCAGCACAGTGTGGGTTGACCTGATTGCATCAAAGAAAAGAGGGGATTTCCAGAGGGAAAGGAGGGATTCATTCTACTCTCGTCCTCAGATTTCTTCCACCCTTTCCTTCTGTAAGCTGGCTCAGCTTGCGTTTTGTTGGGGTAGTGGGACCTCCCCTGAATGAGAGCTGCCTGCATGATGCAGGGCGGCTGATGCCGTGACCCTCTGCAACACAGCGTTGGAGGAAAATCCAGCCTGGTCCGACGGCTGGCTGCAGCTGGTGGAGCTCCACATGAAGTCTGGTGACACGGAAGAGGCCGCCAATGTGAGGAAACCATTGCTGGAGGGATTTTGGGATGAATTGGGGAATGGAATGACGATGCAACTGCACTTTCAAAAGAAGGTGGCAACAAAAAAAAAAAAAAATGGCCACCAGTTGCCATACCGGTGTAATGGGCATGTTGCGGGAGCTTCTCTGTGGCTTCTTTGCTATCGCACACAGAAGCGGGGTTTTCTCAGTTTTGCTGCAGCCTTTTGCACTCCACTGTGCACCAAAGGTGCTACGAATCCGAGGGGTATCAGTTTTCGCTGGTGCTACTTCCTCTGCTGCGCACAGAGGGCACCACGAATCCGGACTTGACATTCGGCCAGCTTGGTGGTGCTGTGCCATTCAGATTTCCTCGTCGCATGTGGGTAGAAAAATGAAGATTGTGAAAGAAAGCCTCACACTCCTTTGTTTTGCTACTCCCATGCCACTGGCACATACGCTACAGAACCAGGAAACCGCCCTTAAGAGCTGTCGCATTAAAAAGCCTGTGATTGAGTCAGTGACCATCATGGTCAAGCGTTGGTGCGGCAAGCCTGCCGCTACACCGTCTGTCATGCTGACTGTGCCGAGAGAAGGCAGGGGAACCCTCTAAAAACAAGTAGGAGAGCTTTGACCAGAGGCGTTTTTTGGGGCTTCTCTGATGACAGTTCTTTTTCTTTTCCTTATTTGTTTTTCAGGCCTTGCAGCAAGGTTTATCACAGCTCCCAACCGATGCACGTCTGGTCTTCAAGGCGGCATCGGGGAAGCTCAGCATGTCGGACATTGTCCTCCGCCAGCTGCTGGAGAACTTCGTGGACCACCACTTCCGAGTTGAGGACAATGCAGTTGCCGAAGTGCAGCGAAACATTGCTGAGTGAGCTCTGCTTTCTGTTCTGCCTTTAACCATGAGCTGCCTGTAGGTGAAGAGAGCAGAGTTTCAGTTGCAGCTAGGGTTTTGCAGTCTTTCTTGAGCATAGCTTGTCGCCCATCAATGCACCGAGAGGAAAAAAAGCCACTCTGAAGAGGTGGGGACCAGACCGTTGACCTCTTTGTTTGAAAACTGTCAGTGTTTAGCTGAGCCCATGGGCACCAGCATACACTGAGCGAAACGAGTGTTGCAGTGATCGATGCCAAAAAATGAAAACGCAGGCATGCACTCGTACCATGTCATGAAATGAGTAGCAGTGGTGGCAGTTGTCATGCAGGGCAGTGTGGATTCCCATTCCTCCACAGCAGTTACTAACAGTGTCATGTCCAGTCTCACTTTAAGCCGGACGGTAGTCATTAGCTGCTTGCCTCAAGACTTGATTGTCACATTAGCTGATTTTGTTATCACCTGCAGTCGGGGAGGTTTTTGTTTTGTTTACCTCTGAGCAGGATCATTTGAAAAAGTGGCTCAGCTGAGATCACATGCGGCATGCTTATACGATTGATTGCTTCTTTTACTTCTTTGCATATCACTTTGGGAGGAGTCAATAATCACTTTAGAATCTCGATGATCTTACAGGGTCGCAAAAAGTATGTCATCCGAAATTTATATCGTTGAATTTCACTATCACAATCAGGATCTGTAGTTGCTACCTGCACCAAATAGATGTATTCTCTTACCACTTCTAGCGAATAAAAAATCCTTGCACAGAAGCCGGGAATATGCACTGAGACAGATTTGTTTACAACTTACAGGATTTACCGTATTTACTCGAATCTAGGCAGACTCCGATTCTAACCCGACCCCCCTAAGTCCGAAGCCAGAAAAAAAAAAAAAGCTTGCCTCGAATGTAGGCTGAATGTAAAAAACTCCGTTTCATTGGCAGAAAACCCAGCATTTTTATTGCGTAAGCCCACATTCCGTAGGCACTCACGTATAAAGTTCATTTGTTGTCAGCATCACCATCCACAACATCGCTGTCTTTGTTGCTGAGTTCATCCCAGAGGGCATCATCCTCGCTTCTGTCCATCGCGTTTGAAATACAACACTTTTTGAAAGCACTAATGATTGTTTCATCTGGAATTTCATTCCACGCCGCGGCGATTCAGTTCGCCGGCTGGCCAAGCGAAGAACGCTTGATGCGCCCAGTTGGAGTGAGCTGATGTTTTTCCAACGTAAGCCAGTCGGTATAGGGCTTGGGAAGCCTATCTTTAAAGGGCTTATTAATGGCGGCGTCAAGCGGTTGGAGTTGGCTAGTCATGCCACCAGGGGTTATGGCGATGTCTGTCCCAGCACGAGAAAGCGTGGTTTTCACGCTGTCAGTCAGATGGCCGGGGTAGGGATCGAGGACTAGAAGTGAAGTGACTGCTTGCACAACGCGGCCCCTGGACGGCGTTCCCAAACCGTTTTCACCCAGTCCTCCATCAAGCCGCTGGACATCCAACCTTTGTCATGAACGCGCACAACCTTTCTGGGGAACTTTTTGCCCACTGGTAGAGTCTTGCGCTGGAATATTATGTATGGCAGGAGTTTTCGTCCATCGGCGGTGCAGCACAACATTACTGTCGTTCGCTGCTTTTCGTAACCCGCGGTCCTAAGTTTGACTTCCTTCGCACCCTTTTTGTTTGCGGTGTGTGCCATTGGCATGTCGAAAAACACCGGGGTCTGGCCAGCGTTTGCAATTTGCCCCAATTGGTAGCCCTTTTCCCGCCGTTTGTCCATCACGTAGCACTGAAACTTGAAAGCTTCTCCTTGAAGTCAGCGGGCAGCTTCTGACACACGGAGGTCCGTCGTCTCAGGCTGAACCCGAACCGTTTCATAAAGTGCGTTGCCCAGCCCCTGCTTGCTTTAAAATTGGCTCGTGTGACACCCTTCACGTTGGCAACTCCCCTGGCTTTCGCCCGGATAATCTGTGTCGTCACGGAGGTTCCCGATTGCCTTTGTTCCGTGATAAAATCGGCGACAACTTCTTCCACCTCATGGTGTCGATTCGTTTTTGGTCCAGTGAACTCCAAGCGGGTTGCTGCACAGCTGAGCAGTTAGGTCCGTTGTTTGCACCATCGTCGTACATTCTTTTCGTGCATGCCGAACTCGCGCTTCGCTTGCAGGTTCGAAGTTCTCTAGCGTGCAAAATGACCTTTCACTTAAAAGCTGCACTGTAGTGACACCGCTTAATTGGTGCCATCGCTTCTCAAGCACAGGTGGCGCACGCGTTTCGCAAGCACGTGGTTAAGGCACGACACTTGCAAAACTCAACCAACACAACTGCACTGAACGATCGCTTTCACGAAACTGCCAACTCTGTGCCCGTACCACGCAGGAGGAAGAGACAAGGGGCTGTCAAAGTGCATGCCAATCGCCATCATGTGATACAATCCACCCTTGCCGGCTAAATACCATTTATAAAAAAAGTACCGCCATCTACCCTCTCCTCCACTGTCTCCTCTCCTAAAATGCTTGTTTTTTTCCTTTGCTTTTTGCGGCGAAAGCAAGTCGACGGCGGCGCCCCTCGAAAGCCCCCTGTTGAAGCTTTCAGGCCAGGTGCGCGGCGGTAGCGGCGGTGCTTTTCCAAAGGATGGTGGCACTTTTCCGAAGGTACAGGGACTTCATTGCTGGCGTCAAAGCTCGCCGGCTCGACGACCCTCGCTGCATGAACGTGGGACTGCGAGATTTTGGAACAATGGACAGTAAGAAGCAGACGACGCGGTTCGCCTGTGTGGCCGTGGGGACCACTCATCCGTGCCTGAGCGACCACGTCACCATACAGCTACCGTAGAATTCGCGAAAATGAGCCTCGGGCGCACATGCAGAACCGCATGCACACAGCAGCCCGAGTTTGGTGCAGCAGCTTGAGCGAGCCGTCATGCCGCTAGCTTTAGTGGTCAAACCATGGTACTTGGTCAAACCAACCCCCCCCCCCACTTTCGCATATCGTTTTCTCGAAAAAAACATCGGCCGAGATTCGAGTAAATACGGTATTTACAACGGCGTGCCACCGCTGACTGTTTGCAGTGCATAATGTGTGACCGGTGATTGTGGTTCTCCCGACATGCGGGCAGCACATCGTGCTTGAGGGTGCGGTCACACCTCACGCGTTCGTATCATCCATAGAGGTGCTGGAGAGTTTCCAGGACATGAATTTCTGTGCATTGCACACACTGCTCTTTGGCGAGGAAATTCCACAAATCTTCATGTCATCCCTGATTGTACCATTGAAACTATACTTGACATGTTACTGTTTTCTTTCAGCCTTGTTGCTCATTACTGGCGTAAACATTTTTTTGAACTAAGGTGTGCTAACATTTGGTTTGCCCATTGCGCCGTGGCTCAGTTCTGGAGAGTAAGGCATTTGTGGCGGTGTGACCATAGTGTGGCCATTGCATGCCTCTGACTGTGTTTGCCACATGGTGCATGACTATGTGAACGCAGTGCATGCTGTAGTATCGTGAATAGTAGAGCATCAGGTGTGCTGTGAGGTTTGTTGTTTGTCGCTGAAGCACATTGCTGTTCTACCACCAAAACTCTCTGTAATAACTGTTGGGCTCATAAGTAATGTGCATTTCATTGAAGTGCAAATGTAACTTGAGGTATGCCACGGAATGCCTGGTACTAGCATCTTCTTTTCTTTCTTCCTACAGCTGTGCCATTTCTTTTCCAAAGCTTGTCAATGAAGCCGATAGTCATGCCGTCTATACAAAGCTGAATTTCATGTGAGTACTAGTTTTGTTGGTTTTGGTTGGTGTATTGGATCAGTACATTCAATAATAACCTGTGTAAGAATGTTCTGTGGATTATTTATTTCTGAGGTACTCATGCCTGTTCAGGCTCAGTCTGGAACAAGAATGATAGAGCGAGAGGCAGCTGGTAGCTGCTAGAACAGTAACCTGTGTTAGCCCCAAGACTCAGCCACGCAGTTCAGGCCTCCCTACAGTGTTCAGGCCTCTTGACTGGAGAGCTGAGGCCACACTCATTGTTCAGGCCCCACACACTGTTCAGGCCACAAACTATTCAGGCCATGCTGGCTGTTCACTCACACTGTTTAGGCCCCACACTCTGTTCAGGCCACAGACTATTCAGGCCATGCTCACTGTTCACTCACACTGTTTTGGCCATGCTCACTGTTTACGCACACTGTTCAGGCCACGCTCACTATTCAGGCCACGCACACTGTCGGGACACTCATACGGCATGGCCACATACACATTGCAATTGATGAAATCAAGCATTTGACGACTACGACACTTAAGGGCATGCATCAGCTGCGAGAGATCATGAACCTTTGATTAAAAGTTGGTTTCACCAAATTACTGCTACATTGTGCTGTTGTGAACCAGCATTTCACAGCTGTGAACTTCTCATGAGTACAAAAGCATTAGGGTTAGGGCTTGTTGATTGGTTTCATCCCTGTAATGCTGATCCCTCTAGAGTGGGCCATCTGCTAGGGGAAGGTATGTGGGTACAGCAGAGGTTCCATCTCGTGCAGTGAATTGACGAAGCTCTCGGGATCATCTGTCTCAGACGTGTCGGAACTCTACGAGACACTCCTCACAGTCTCGCGCTCAACGTCAGACGTCCAGATCACGTGGTGGTGGTAAGTGAAGGAAACTACAGCTTGTCTTTTACACACCCATATTTAATTACTATTATTTGTTGTTTAGTTTCCACTGTTACTTCTTGACCCTGTATGATGTCTTACTTTTGTTGAGCCTCTGCACTGATTTAATTCATTTGGTGCACTGCAGGAAAATTTTTAGTGGTAGATTTCGTTAAATGATTGCTAGTCTGATTTAGAAGCTGTCTGATTGGTCGTACCATTCGCAATGCCATTCGGAACAATGCAACAGGTACCTAAACTACCGGCTTGAGGCAGTCATTCGTCGGGAGAGCGGTGCTGCAGATGCCGTCAGTGCCCTCGTGCAGCGTTGCCTCGAAAGAACACCCGTCAAGAGACCCCTGCCTGCCGAACCACGGAAAACGTGGACCGACCATCGGTTCAAGAACCACATGCTCGGCTTGCTTGCGACACACATGACTTCGCCACGTGACGCAGCTGACCTCCTGCAGTCTTACTTGGGTGACCGGGAGAAGCGGAACTTGGCACTGGTCCAGTGGTGCGTTTGTCGGCAAGCTCCTTGCTTAGATTGTGCGCTGTTTTCGGTGGTGGCAGCCTGTTTTGTTACCACTGCCAAGCAAGGAAACAGACATGACCTGCAGCATGAACGAACAAAACAATGTCCCACTAATAAGTGTTGTAGATTGGAGGCAGGTTTTCTTTTGTTCATTTCAGCTCAGTCCGCTCGTAAAGAAATGAAACAAGTACAAGTAGACATAAACACACAATGGTCTAACATCCAGGGAAATGTATAACCGGAGCTATTTACTGTGTACAATATTTATTCAGTGTTGCCATTGTTTTTCAATGTCACGCAGTTCGATCGCAAGATGGAGACCTTTATTAACAGGGTTTTGTCAAACGAGAGTCCGCAGATTCTGTCACTGCATTGTGAGAACAGCCTTGAAAAAAAAAAAAACAAATGCCTTGTATATTTTTTGTCTTCTTTTTCCCTTTTTTTCCCATGTTGCATTAGGACGGTGGAGCTGTACTTGCAGGCCAATGACAGGGAGCGGGCGGAGTCCATCCTGCAGGAAACCCTGGTTTCCGGCCTGCAGTCGCTGCGGCTCTGGCAACTGTGAGGCCTCGCACTCCTTGTGTTTGCCATTCCGGCTGCCTTTTGCAGCACTTTCTTTTTTGCTTTTTATCTGCGCCATATTCCACTTTTAGTGGTTGTACTGCGCTCTTGCAGCTGCAGAGTCCTAAGCCAGGCCTGAAAGCTAGGCAGAGGGAGTTGTGGTATTGGTGTAAGGTTGAACTGAGTGGAGGTTATTTGAAAGAAATGCCTGATTTAATATTGGAAAATTCTGTTTGTGTTGGTGGGTCCTTATGGTGGAATGTGGTGACTTTGTGCCATCTCGGGTGCTTCCTCCTGATTCAGCCTTGTTCGCAAGTATAAGCAGGAAACTTGCATTTCATTTGGTATCCTCCATCGCGGCTCTGCTTCTGGGCATTGTGCCTATGTGAAGCACAGCGTCGCAGGTTCAGTGCTTGTCCTTAGTGTTGGCATTTCTGCTGGGGAAAAACGCCCATGCACCAAGAATTCGGTGCACGCTTAAGAACTCCATGCAGTTGAAGTAGTGTGGAGATGTATGCTGCTGTGCTCCTCATTGCTTGAAATGTTGACCTTGAAGCATAAAAGAAAATGCACACTAGTTCTATAGTTTTAAGATTTTGATTTTGGCCTTGTGAACTTGGTAAGCATCTGCATATTTACCTCCTGCATTGCATTGAATTCAGTCTTAGTGTGGAGATCATATTTTTAATTCTCTTGAGAAGTAGATTTGGCATTTCATTTGTATGCTGTTACGTGGAGGTGGGAAATGTTTCTCATCTTTAGTTTTGTGTGTGTGTGTGTGTGTGTATGTGTGTGTGTGTGTGTGTGTGTGTGTGTGTGTGTGTGTGTGTGTGTGTGTGTGTGTGTGTGTGTGTGTGTGTGAGAGAGAGAGAGAGAGAGAGAGAGAACGCTATCCAAGTCAGCCCACCATCTGTATGGAGTAGTTGAGATGATTGCCCACAGATGGCAGCACGAGTCGTCATCCGATTCTGCTCGTGTTTTGATATATTCACAAATGACAGCTGTTTTCCCACTTGTGGTGGTAGACCACACATGCAACGATTCCACATGGACTGTACTGTGTAATGCTACATTGTACTATGTACAGGTGAATCTCAATTATACTGTCACGAAGACGACGAAACTGGCAGTGGCGCGGGACGTAGCGCTCCTGCTGGGCCAGCAGCCATTAAAAATCATCTCACTGCCATTGTTCATCTCGCCTCATTCTTTGGCCAGTCGCCACGTAACATTTGGTGTGAGGTGCGGAGTATCATCCCCATCCTGATTCTGAAGCTTCAGTGTCCTCCATCAGCCGTGGTCGTCGGCCGTGAGTTCCTGATCCGTGCCGCCGGCCATGTCCAGCTTGCCAAGTCCGAACCGACCTCGCCGCCTTGATCACAAGACACGATGCTGCCGCGACCCGACCCCATGACCCGGCCGACCCGAGACGCTGCCCACACGTGAGGACACTACCCCTCTGCCCCTTCCATTCGGTGTGTCCAAGGGCTTTGGCCGTCGTCTCCTGGCGACCTGCGGCTCGGAAGCTTCCTGGACCGGGATTCATTCGGCCATATCTTTCACCGTGGCGGCCTACACTTCCCCCCATGCCATTTCTGTTGTACCGTCCTCTGAATCCATCACCATCGAGCGCATCTCTTCATCGGTGTCTTCTATTCACGGTGTCTTCTATTCTCGGCAGTCCCGGTTAGTGTCACGATGATGATGAAACTGGCAGTGGCGCGGGACGGAGCTTTTGTACTGGGCCAGCAGCCAATAAATATCATCTCACTGCCATCGTTCACCTCGCCTCATTCTTCGGCCGGTCACCATGTAACAATACGAACCTCACGGGGTTGCGAAAAAAATTCAAATCATTCAAAGCAAAAAAAATTCGTATTCGAAAGCATTGGAAATGTATTCACGAAATTCTGTCTTTGGCTGATAAGATTTAGTATTTACAGCTGTGCAGGCACAGCTAACTACTCTTGGTGCATACAGCACTCTGGTGATAAGGACGTTGTCAATGTGCGGGTTGAGTGCCCACACATACTCGTGATGTCACCAATCTCCTGGCCTCACACCGCCACTGACTGCTCCCTGCACATACAGCGTGACGAGCCATTGCGAAGTCGGTGAAGTGTGGCTGATGCGTCGGTTCACTGCTTGCGGCGTGTACTGCGTGGCTACTGTTTGTGGCAGTGTATGGGCAGGGCTTGTGCTCAGGGGTGTGGTTGTGGCTCGCATGTTCGTATCATCTGTAGTGGTGCAGGAGTGTTTGGAACATCCGAAATTCTACACATTTTACAGAGAGAGCACTCTGGCCGGCGAATTCTATGAATTTGTATCATCCCAAAGTTTGTATCAATTGTGTTAATTTCACAGATTCTACTGTAATGCCATAATATAGTGTAGTATAGTGCTGTGGTTCAGTGTGGTACACTAGTCTACAGATAGGATAATGTGATCTCTGCAAGACCTGGTTGTGAGTAAACTGCTGAAGGGCACGGGTTGTTGGCGATTTGAAAGAGTTCAAAAGTTGTCAAAAAAAAAAAAAAACGCTGGCCTTGATAACACTCGTTGAACACTACTTCGTGTTCCTAGGTCTAGATTTAGCATTTAGAGAGTTGAGTTTTTTAGCATGCGTTGCATGAATTTTGCTTTGCTTTTTTAGTGTTATAAGTGCCCCGTTCGGTTGGCTGTCTGGTTTTGTCATGCTTGTATTGTGCCCAGAGGCGACATTTTGTGGTGGGTTCTGTTCACTGTTACATCTGGACGGGGCACTTGCCTGTTCTGCCAGGAATGAATTTGAGAAGTGTGCGTTGTCTATTCAAAGCTGATGAGGCAAGTTTGCTGAATGCTCTCAGCAGCAAGGGTTGCTAGGACACTTTTTTTTTTCATAGCTCCTGAAGCATGCTGCTGTTCGCCAGCGCTTGCTCAAAGTGACACTGCATCTGCTTATCTGGCAGCGGTGGTCTACATTTGGTTGTTTTTGTTGCAGTAGTTGGCAGTTCTCATTATTCTTGGACACACAGGTATATATTTACAGATGCACGTCATGCCCCATTGTTTGTTCGAAGTTCAGTCCATGGGTTGTCTTCAATCAACTGCCTGGTGTGCTGATTTTCTAAAGAGGCACTGCATTTACTCTGTAGTATAAGAGGTATTTTACATTAATCATGGTTACCAGTTTTGTGTTGTTGCTCTTTTACCACTGCCCTCCATTGTGCGTGCTTCCCTATCTTTCAGTTCATCAGTAATTAGGATCCAGCTGCAACCGCATCTTTGTTTTGGCAAAGCAAAACTTTTTCCAAGCATTGATTTGGTGTCACGAAATTTTTGTTTTTGTCACCGTGTGTTATGTGTTATCAACAGGTGTATTTGGAGCGGTTTTCGTTTTCACTTGTGATGTTGAAATGACCTAGGCTTTGCCTGGAATTATTGCATTTCTCCTGTGTATGGGAGTGAGGCATGCTTCTGGGTGGTTCCATTGCCTTTGTGTCCTTTTCTTTAATAATTATTCCTTAGAGCTTTTCTGACTTCTGTCCCTCATTTCTCTTTGTCTATTCTTTGTGGACCCAGTGGCATCCAGCTGGCCGTCACCGATGGGAACTGTTATGAGGTGCGTTTCCTTCTACCCTTGTGCCGGGTAGCGCCTTCCGAGGACCCAGCTGCTAGAGTTTTTCTTGGGGGGGCCTGGGGTTGTGCGACATTCCTCTTTTGCAGGCGCACCGACTCTTTGAGGCTGCCGTGCTGAGCATGCCGTACCACTGCGACCTCTGGTGCCACGTGAGTCTAGCTGCTAGCTGGCTTGCTTCTGCTGAGATAATCCTAGAGAGGGAGCATGCAGTGTCCCTCGTATAGCGACAGCTCTGTGTGGCATGTTCGGTGAAATCATGTAGTCGTCCGCACTCTGTTTCTTATCTGTCCTCTCTCTCATGCTCACCATCTCGTTGCCCGGTGCAGCTCTAAGAAAATAAGACTGGGAAAGCGACCATACATCACATGCATGACACTCTCCCCACCACCCCACCCCATGACGGGTTACTGCACCCTGCAGCTCCGACTCAGACACTCGCCAAAAGGCATTCGCTAGAGCAGGGAATTTTAAACCTGGCTTCTGTGGAAGCCCGGTTCCTTGGGAGTGTTTTTGGGGTTCCCCTGAGCACCTAAATCTACATGTGCCTCAACCCCTCCAACTCTCCTTTTTGCCCACTTTATTTTGGGACTGATCACAGTGTAGTTGTTCACTGAACACCGTTTCACTGCATAGCTAGTCATCAATGATTGAATGATGGTGTTTCTTGAGCTGCCGCTTGCTCCTTTTTATGTGCACATAAGGCAGGAAGGGTTGGATGCCAAGTCACGTGGGGTTCCTTGGCACCATTTGAAAGCTGTTGTTTGGGGTTGCCCCTAGGCATAAAGATGGAGAACCCGTGCGTTAAGAGCTTACGCGCTATACTAATGTGATTGTAGCATCATAGTCGCAACCTGCATCCCTAAAGAGAGTTATTAAGTACTCTGGCTGGCATCAGCATTTCATGCCACTCTAGCTGTTGCTGCAACGCCTATTACTACAAGAGTAAATACTATGTGCTTTTTATTTTTGCCCTCGTTGGTTTTGTTTTCTTTTGCCACGACCTTGCACGCTGCTCCGTATTGGCTAGTCTACTATGAGCGTTTGCTGTAATTCAGGAGCTCTTAGACCAGTCTTGTTTCTGCTCAATGTATTGCCATGAGCTGCATTGCCAGCGAAGCGGCCAGAAGCAGGGAAAAAAAAAACTTAACAGTGCAGTTAGTTTGGCCAACACTGGATAGGTTTACAAAATAAATGGCGCTTTTTGGTGTAAGGGGAACTGCACAATGCACGATGGAGCAGGAAGGGCGCAGGGAACATAAATGTAGGGCTCTCGTTGCAAGTTTGGCTGGGAAGGTCATTGGTGTTTAATGCATTCCTTAAATAAAAGGTTCACAGGCGTGCCTATCACCCAAAGAACTGACTCTCATCATTTGTGCCTGTGTGTGGCAGTATGCTTGCTCTGGCTTTCGTGTCCTGCATGGATTCAACAAGGCTATGCCTGCACTAGCGGTCATAGTTTGGTTGCTTATGAATACGTTCACGCATTCCCTTCGACCATGGGTCGCTGACAGGAGGAAACACTATTATAGGTTTGGCACATCGTTCGGTGTTCTAGAAGGAAGGAAGTGTTTTAAACTGAATTTAAGTTTGAAAACCAGTGTTTCTAACAAAGCGTTCAAGCGCTTTAGTACCTACCCAGTTTTTGGCACATGATAGCCTTAGCCACTTATGTATGATAAAACCAAACGCACTACACTGCAGCAGAGCCCGGTTAGCAGTTAATGCTGTTCAAACCATCGCCTTGTTGTGTGCTAGTACTGGGCGTGGTTTAAATTGAGCCCTCTAATACCTTGCCACTTGATGCCTTTCTTCTGGGGATTCTTTTCCCTGTGTGCCTCCTCTTTCTTTTATCCCTCTCTACCCGTGTAGTTCCTCATCTACGAGCTGACCCAGGGTCACATGGAGCACGCCCACAAGGTCGTTGAATCGGCCTCCAGGTACCAAGTGCCCGGGGCCCAGGAGATCCTGAACAGTTTTCTGGCCGAAGGTGGGTGGACATCATTCGTTAGCACTGCCTTTCATTTGCGGTTTATCCTCGGTGGCAGCTTTCTCTCCACCTTATGTCCAGAGCTCCTTGATCATACCAGTTGCAGAACTGCACTTCGAAACCTGACTATTCCCTGTGGCCATTACAGAGGTTAGCATGACTTGTACAGGTGCAGTCAAAAGTGAATGGAAGGCAATATTGGGGGAAAAACTTAATTCCGCGGCCTTTATTTTGTGCATCCTTGAATTGATTAATGCCACCTAATTGTGGTTTTGCAAATTAAACAGTGCCTAAATAAATATCGACCGTTATGCTTTCGATGTAAAGAAATTAATGTTGTTATTTTCAGCAGAGTCGCCTTCCAGCAGAGACGGCGGGTGTACATAGTTCACTGCTCAGTGGCGTCGTGAGAGTCAGCTAACCTCGGAAGTTTTCATCCAGTCAGACTCTTGATCGTGTCGTTTCAGAACTGGTATGATCAGAGAACTCTTCCAAGGAGCCTTGAGGTGGGGAGTGACTTAGTTCTGTGGCCTATCAATTTGCCTTTCTTGTTTAGTGGCAGTGGCTTTAGCAGGAAGGTTTCTCAGGTTTCTTCATGACCCTCTTTCTTCTCTTTCCCTTCCCCAGTGCAGAGTAGTGGGCCAGGTAAGGATACTTCAGGCCGACCAGTGTTTCTCTTAGGCCTTTCTCTTTGTGGCGCTGAGCACCAGGAACAGTGGGCAACTGACCGCTGAAGAATGGCTGTTTCTCTCCAACCAATCGCCGTTGTGTAGACTAACAGCTGTCACTTTCATGTCTTCGTTGATTACAGACACAGCATGTGGCTTCAGCCTGATTTAGTGAACTGTGTGGAGTAGTACCATGTTTGCTTGACCTAACAGTAGCGTGTCTTAACCCTGCATAAAAAGGGGCTCTGAAGCACATGTGGCAGCCCTACCGATACTTTCTGATGAACCCCCCTTATTATCATGGCTTCTCTTGCATGTGTTATATGGGTGGTTCTGTCCATAGCCTGTGCTGGAAATGGATGAGGCCTTCTGAAAGTTTAGTGTAGCTTATGCAGTCTGGTCGGGAGAGGTGATCACAGAATGATCTGACAAGCACTAGTCGTCCCACAAGCAGGTCGAAGGCCTGCCTCATAGGGAAAGGAAGCGCTGCTTCAACAAAGGCTGCTTCAGAGTCCCTTTCAAAGACATGCACCTCAGGAGGAGCTCCCCTTGTTCAGGTGGTGGTGTGTGATCGTCTTGCCAATTTCAGAGCTCACGGAAGAAGATGCACTGAAGCGCCTCGGCCTCTTCCTGTTGCCGCCGTAAGGGGCTGCCATGGCAGACTCCAGCGGGTGTCCCGCACGTGGGGGGTCGTCTGGGGTGTCGCGACACCCGCTGAGGCGGCCTGTTGTAAGTACGTTTACATGCCAGGGGTGCGAGCACAGAAACCCCCCCCCCCCCCCCCCCCCTTCCTTCTTGAGACATCTCCCTCTTCCTTAGACACTTCTTGCCCCCTCCCTTTTTTTTCATTGCCTCTCGAACATGTTCACCTCCACACTGATGGGTCGTGCTGCTTTCTTATTGCACCGCTTCACTCTGGCAGTGGTCCTCAGTTCCTCCTCCTCCTCTTTTATTATGGGTTTTTTTTTCCCCACTTCTTTCCGCCATTGTCTGGCAGTTCGCTAAAGTGATAAATGCTAGCTTGGCGTTCGAAACATTGTTTGCTTTCTGGATGTCCTAAGCATACTTGAGGAGCATTCACCTACACCTTGGTGTTTAGGGCCCTTCTGTCATAACTTAATTCACTGCTTTGAATGCATGCCTAATCAAACTTGTACACCTTTCTATCATGTTCGAGGTCTTTTCTTTTTTTCATTTTTTTTCCCCCCAATTCCTTGCATGCCTTATGATCAATTCAGAGTTGTGGCACGTAACAGCTCCTTCATCATGCTCCCCTTGCTATGATTTTGGAAGTCTCCCATCTCAGCATTAAGAGGAGAAATTTCACTGCTTCTCATCCTCTGCTTCCACCTTCAATGCACAAATTTTGTGCTGGGAAGAAGTACAAAAAGAAAAAGAATGATGGACAGCAAAGGGGAAAGGGGATTGTCCTGGCCACCAGCTCGCAGTGGTATTGTGGATGGGAACTAAAAAACGCTGCACATGCGTTTGAACAATCAAAAGCGCTCATGACTTGAGCGATGGCGAACTGAAGCCTAGGTGGAAGACGCGCAACGGGAAGAGCAAAAAAAAAAAAGAAGTGGATGTGAAGTGGAAGATGCATCGTCATTCTCAGCAAGTGGCGGATGATTGACAGGCGGCGGCGAAGCCTTCAACAAAGTGCATCTGTGATACCGAACTTCTTTCTAGCCTAAGGAACCTCTCTCAACTGCGCCACTGCTGTTCAGTTTTTGTGTGAACTACCGTGTGATTGCATGGCAGTTAGGCGCGTCTTGGGTGGCTCGTTTTTATTTTTATTTATTTTAGAGCTTGAGACATCTTCCAGTGTTGAGATTAGCTTATGGCAGATGCCCACCTTTCCATTTTTTTAGCATGTGAGGCTGTAAATAAAAGATAGTAGTCTTGCCTTGAGCCGGGAGATACTGCAGTACCTTCAGTGTTTTTTTTTTTTCCCCGACTAGTCGATTAAGTTTAGTTCACTTGAACTGCATATCATGTTACCATTTTTCTTCTCTCATTGTCTTCCAAGCATTGTTCAATCTAGTTGTTTTTCAATTGCCATTTTGTTACCTAGGCTTTCCTGGACAAGTGTTTTGTTGTTCAAATACAGTGCCATGCAAACACACTTTATATTTATATAAAGTGTTAGCTGCCAATTAAGATTACGGAGCTTTTTTTCTTTGTAAAAAGACTGGAATAGAACGGAATGGAGGAATTGGCCACAGAGTCCCATCTTACAGCATCTGTACATTTTTCCCACTGCCCTGTGCATATATTAAAAGAGTATGTTTGAACACATTGATTGCTCTGTGCACTTTTTGGCATGTCATGGTGAACCTTTTGTACCTTGCTGCAAAGTGTCACCAGACTTGCCTTTCTTCACTAGCATGCTTCTTCTAATGTCTAGATCTCGGCAAAATAAATTTGCTGTCGTGAGCAGTATGAAAGGGAGCAGCGTTCTTTATTGGTTACTGCGTAGTTGTATGTGACAAGGACAGTTTTTTCCGTTTGCTTTTTTTCCTTATCCAAAAGTGATTTTCAAATTCAGTGGAAAAATAATGCGAAAATTTGCAATTTTATGTAAAAAGCTTGCACCCTTTCATATTGCTCATGACTATACCACTGCAGTTACTGGAAAAATTTTGTTATTGCCATCATTGCGCGCAACCCGTAATAGGTATATGCATCTTAATCTTGAGCGCGAATTGTACAAGGCGCCATTAATTCACCTTCGATGCAAATATCTTCTGTCTGAATATCGTTCCATAAACTCCTCAGCAGGTATACATAGTAAAACAATGCAGCATCCGCGTTGTTATCAAAACTTCATGGCAAGAAGTTCTTAGCATATGTGTTCAAGAGTGTTCTTGGCAAGCTGCTGTGCTGTGCAAAGAAAAGTAGCAGAGAAGTGATTTTTGCTGCAAATGCTTCTTTTCAATTTGCTATAAATAGGTTTGTGCTTCATTAAGTCACTTCTATGAATCTTGAGGCACACACCCTTACCACACCCACATTTTATCTGCAGTAAGAGGCATTGCCTTCTCAAGAAAGGTGCCTTCAATGCGGCAGCTCGTGTTGCACATTTTAATGCAATTTGCGAGTGATATATTGTAAAACATTAGTGGGTATGCTTCAGCTGATATTCACTGCAGTGAGTACTTTTGTTAGGCTCGATTATGCCAGCTTAGCAAATGGCAAAGTAAGCCAGTATGAAATGACTGCGAGTGTGCCAAAAACACCTTGTAATTAATGTTATGCAAGTGTCTAAGCAGTTGCCAGTAGTTATCTCTTTCTTTAAACGACTTCGAATTGTTCATATGGCAAGAAAGTCCAATTTCACGGTGCCTCTTTGCAATATATATTCACAACAGTTCACTACCTCTAAAGTGGTGTCATGCCAGTCTATTGTATCTGCGTGATGTGGTACATTGCCAAAGCTGAAACATTATGCGGTTCTGATCAGTCTACATGTTCAAGCTATTTTCCGCAATGTTGGTGTAAGCTAGTGGCGGTGCACTCATGGTGTTGGCTGTACACTGCCCCCTGGAGTGGAGGCATTTCAGCGCCTCGTAGGATTACTGCTGGTGTCTGCAACCCCAAGTTGCTATTGCATAATCAAGGTAAACCATTTTTGGAATTTTTTTCAAATTCTGTTATATATTGCTTGTTGAGGGACTCTGCATCAGGATTTGTGATGACAGGTTGCAAACAGTTTTCGGTCTAATTAGCAGTTTTTGGTACCTGTAACCATCTGCGGAGCAGCAGGACACTTGTCCCTCTTGATTCAAGTGCCGGCAGACTGAAAACGCTCCCTTTGTGTAGACTGTTTATGTGCCGAAGCACCAATTAAACCACAGTGTTATCTCTAATAGGCCTCCTTGGAGTTCTCTGTTTTCACAAGCTTGAACGTAGTTCGACGACGTGTAGTTGGGCGTGAAAAAAAAATGTGAGAACTTGTTGAGCCTTTAAATTTCCATCAGGCCCAGAGATGTGTCTTGACCACTGTAAGCTAACCATCCGAATATCCCGAGGTAACTCGCGATGAGTGCAGCGGAATTTTTTTCGGGAGCCGCCGCGGTGTCTCGGTGGTTAAGGTGCTCGGCTGCAAACCCTAAAGACGCGGGTTCGATCCCTGCCGCGGTGGTCGCATTTCGATGGAGGCGAAATGCTAGGTACGGATGGAGACCCGTTCACCATCTGCTGTGCGGTGTCAGTGGCACGTTAAAGAACCCCAGGTGGTATAAATTATCCGGAGCCCTCCACTACGGCGTCCCTCATATCCTTTGTCTCTATGGGACGGTAAACCCCATAAACAAAAAAAGGATAGGCGTTGTATGACGTCATTTCTAGCGACAGACGTTTTTAGCGTACCGGAGACGTAACCCTGTTACCGGACGACTCCTGCGCATGCATGTCACTGCGCGTGCGCGGGAGTTGTCCGGTAACTGGTATACGCCTCCGGTATGCTAAAAACTAAGTGCAGCTACTAGCTTCGGAACTGACTTGGCAAACGGCGCGCTGGATTTCAAGGCCGCTGGCAGGTCCGAAAGGCACAGACTGCATCATGAAATTAGTGACTGGTTGCGTCGGATCGTAAGCCTGCTATATGCTTGCTATACATTGCAGGTCGCAACTTATGCTGCGCCATGAAATTATAGCGACTGGTTGTGTCAGATCGTAAGCCTGCTATATTGCAGCTCGCAACTTTATGCGTAAAATGAAGTTAATTGAACTCCCAAGAGAACGTGGCCGATGGTTGGTAAGTCGCCGGTCTTGAGTCGGTAGCCGATGTGCTCGTCCGACTAAACGGGCCAACGTCGGGCAACGGCTGGCCAATTGCTGTGTTGGTTAGTGGTTGGCAAATGCAGACAACCGAGTACTGGCAAACGCCTTGCAATAGTTAGCCGCCGACGCGTAGGCAAGCAAACGGCCGACCACGTCGGTTATATTTTAAGAATTGTGCGCAACTGGGGCCCAGCCACAAGTCTAAACGCTACATGTCATATCTTGATCGTGCGTATAACAGCCTACAACTTTTTCAAACATTCGAGGGTACCATACCTTCATTACACGCGCATGCCACACGGTCGTATGCCCGAGAAAATGGCCGTCGTTTAGCCCTGGTTAAACCTGGAGTGACGTGATTGCTACAGCTGGCCGAGCGGAACTCGCTCAGTCGAATTGCGAAGTCAGTCTTCCGCCGCTGCGTTTCGCTGGGCGTTCCTCCATTCTTGTTCCTGGACGTGGATTCACTCTCTCCCCCTCTCCACTCCTCCCCCACTCGGCGGCACGCGCACCAGCTGCGTGCTTTGACGTCACTCCGCGCATGCGCACAACTGACGAGGCGGGCGGCGTCTGCTCCGCCGTCGGTGCGGCGCGCACACCAGCTGTGGGCTATGACGTCACTCCGCGCATGCGCACAGCCACGGCTAGGCACGCAGCCACGCTGACCTCGCGAAGTGGTTGGCGTAGTGTAGCTATCGCTACAATAACGTCTCATTACGTTTGCATAATCTTCATGACAAATACGACACAGTAATAGAAGACATCTGCAACATGGACCGCTTATTTTCACTTGTCGCTCGTGTCATCTCAGAATCATTGCTCAACGCGCAATAGCCACAGGCGCTAACAGAAGGGTCTTAGATTTTGAGTGTATATATATATATATATATATATATATATATATATATATATATATATATATATATATATATATATATATATATATATATATATATATATATATATATATATATATATATATATATATAAGGTCATGAAAATTCCTCGTTCCGTGGTTGCATGCACAGAATGGTGGTGTTGCGTGACCGCTCTTCTAGTTTGCATAGCGTTTAAATTCATAGCTTGATTTGCGTGCCGCTTCTGCTCATCGTTGGACATTGGTATTCGTGAGCGTGATATTATAACTATTCAGATTACACCCGTAACTTTCGCCCCTAACTCTTGTCTAGAGAGCACTAACACTCCTCCTAGCACTCCCAGAATACCTCTTGAAACAGGAGCAGAGCAGCTACTCCTGTCCTGAGGAGAGTCTAACCACCCTTTCGGGAGTGCGTCACTCAGCTATCCGGATGTTTTTCTGTTTGCACTGTAGTGCCTGCCTACGTGCGCGCGTAAAAACTTTTATTGGTACATAAAACGCCGGCTGGGGTTTGGGATGGGGCGGTACTGCTACGGATGGACAGGTGACGATGGTGTTCTTATCCAACCGGTATCCCTTGGGCCGCGGCGGCTGCCTCCGTCCGGGCCATGACGGCTTGAACGGCCGGGTCGAAACTGGACAGCATGGCCTCCCACTGCTCTTAATTGTGTATGTTTGTGCTGTATTTTGGTGGTTCTTTGGTACAAGCTCATAACACGTGGTAAAGATTTGCTGGTTGATGACACTTCTTACAGTGTTTAGGGTATGATTTGAATATAATGAACGTTATGTAGGGTGTGGGAAGGTGTTTTTAATCCTCTCAAATTACCGATTGTGCCTTGATGAGCGATTTGTGTGCTGGCGGGTATGCCAGCCTGTCTACTCTGTAGTGTTTTAGGATCTCCTGAAAGTTGAAAATTGGTTTTCGAGTAAACGAAATGGCGCAGTAATTGCCTCATATCTCGATGAACACATCTCAATGAAAGAAATGAGAGGAGGAAGGGGGACTGAAAGGACAGAGAAAGAGGTGCCGTAGTGGAGGGCTCCGGAATAATTTCTACCACCTGGGGATCTTTAACGTGCATCGCACAGCAAACGGGTGCCTTTGCTTTTCGCCTCCATCGAAACGCGGTCAAAAGCGCCCGTGTGCTGTGCGATCTTAGTGCACGTTAAGATCGGCTAGTGGTCGAAATTATTCCGAAGCCCTTCACTACGGCACCTCTTTCTCTCTTCTTTCAGTCCCACCTTCCTCCCTTCCTTTCTTTCACCGTGATGTGTTCATCGAGTTATGAGACAATTACTGCGCCATTCCCTTTCCTCAAAATTCAACCAACCAACGTCTTGCTGAATAAATTTTATTTCGTAGGACGTGCCTGATCACTGGAGCATAGTACGCATATAGCAAAATTATTACAGTCCGGGAACTCGACGCGGCTCAGTAGGCGAGCGCCCTAACCATTGAGCCACCGCGGCGGACAAGACGTTAGAACTGAAATTTGTCGGTACTGTGCACATATGTTCACTTTTCAACTTACAGAAAGACAGTGCAATCAAAAATAAGCTTCCGCTCCGCATTCTTTTTGCCATTGAGGCCGCCGCGGTAGCACAGTGGTTATGGCGCTCGGCTGCTGATCCGAAAGACGCGGGTTGAATCCCGGCCGTGGCGGCTGAATTTCGTTAAAGGCGAAATTCTAGAGGGCCGTGTACTGTGCGATGTCAGTAACGTTAAAGAACCCCAGGTGGTCGAATTTCCGGAGACCTTCACTATACGGCGTCCCTCATAGCCTGAGTCGCTTTGGCACCTTATCAACCCATAAAATATTTTTGCCACTGAGCTTGCGTCTTGTTTGTAGTTCTTGTAGCAGTTGTAGCGTCGTTCGCACATGACTGCACAAAGCTAACCTGCAGAACCATCGCCCCCATTCAAATCACGCGCGGCGTCTGTCAGGTCACGTGTCAAGCGAAAGCTCCGCCTCAAGTCAAAGCCGTCCTAACGTCATTAATGCATAGAAGCATACGATCCATTTATGTGCCGGTTGCGCGGCGAAAAAAAGCCAAACTTCAAGATCGCCAACGCCCGTCGTCGATTTCGGAGGCCATGAATGTGGACTTGTTTCAAAAATCATCAAAACTGCGTTTGGGAATCTCGGAGGCCGTACGTTCTTTTGTTTTGTTCGACCTTGCGCGCCCGCAGATGGCAGCACCGCTCCTGCGCCCCCCAAAAAAGCAGCGAGCGCGTCTGTCCGTCGCCAAGTGCAGTCAGTGCAGCGAGCAGGCTTGCACTTATTTCGCTCGGCAGCGTGTGCGTCGTGTTCGCGTGTCACGGACCGCTCACCCGGCGTTCGTTGCACCTGCTGCTCGGCCCTGGTTCAAAGCTCCTGCAGAATGGGGCTCGCGGCCCGGGCCCCAAGCAGCGCGTGCGTCAGCGAAGGTCGGCAGGAAAGCCCACGGTACGGCCGAGCTGGCCTGTCGTCTTAACAGCTGAGGACGTGCTGCTTCCGTCAGTGAAAGCGAGAACAGGCAGCTGTGCGCCGTTGATCACAGAGAGAGCATCCCAAGGGAGGACCCCGCTATAACGGTACGTCGTCAAGAGCTTGCTTGCAGTGGTCAGTTTGCTCTTTCTTTCCGGCCTCTTGCAACCCGTACCGCCTGGGCTCGCCAGACCCTTTTTTTTTTCTTTTCCTCCACTCTTCCGCGCCCCCTTTCAGGGGCGATAGAGATCGATGCTTGACAGCCGCGCTGCCAAGCGCATTTGCGACCGTATTTGCTAATCTCGTCACGCGGACAACGAGATTTGCGCGACCCAGGTGTCGAATTTCGCCCAACCGATCGACGAGCGGGCGCTGGACTTCGCGCTACGCTTGCGTGCAGTGTTCGTGCAACACGGTGTGCTGTCATATGTCGCGCGTGACAGTGCTGTCGAGTCGTTCACCACCTCTGCTCCATTTCCCCCGAAACCTCGGCCGCGCTGTGACATGTGCCAGCCGCCGTGAATGTGACTGCGTGCATGGCGTGCACGCATGACGTTGGCCGTAAACGCGCGCTGGGTCGCTTACGCGTGGTTCATCAGCTATGAATATAGTGTGGAAAGGTTCTGTGTATCCACTTTCCACCGCTCAGCGCACAATTAAAGCAAGTTCATGCCACGTTCTTTGTATGCTCTGGCTGGAAGAGTTCGTTCGGGAAACGTCTTTTAATCATTTTCTTTTTCTTTTATTCATTTATTTGCGTTCGAACTGCAATTAGTCCAGAATTGGAATGGGGAATGGGGAATGAGGTGACGCGTAGATAACGCGACATGTCGCATGGCTTTACGCACCGGTGTTGCATCACGAATTAAAGGGGTTGGTAAGAGTTCAGTTACGGAGTAATTACTCATTAGGTTATGAGAGGTGTTTCCTTTGCCTCGACCCGTTCACGTTCCAGCTCATTCTTGGCATGAAGTGTCATTATCTAATGTTGCTCAAAATGTTTCGCCTTGTGGGAGCCTGTTCAATTTCAAATTAACTTTCCGATATGAAACATGAGCTTATAGAAGACGTACTCGTTGTTCGCCTTCGGGAAGCACGTTTATGATGGCCTTCGGAGCTCGAGAAAAAAAAGCACCTGATATGTCGTAAATGGCTGCAAAAACTCCACAATAACCATAGTTCTTAATAACAGAGAAAAAGAAATCCTGCCAGGAAAGGGGACGCACTATCATGTACTCCATCGATTTTTGCTGCTTAAGCATCTGCACTGATGACATTTACTGGTACATCATCCAGCTAAAAACTAACCCAGGAGTTGAACTGCTGCAAATGGGTGGGGGCCATAAAGAGCAGGATAGAATATTAAGGCAGAAGATGTAACGAAGACTATTCAAAAGCCTTCCATAGGCGCAGTACTTCGATTGAGATAGGCACTGAGCTTACGGAAACTGCACCGGACTGTGCGTGGGCCTGGCATCCACGGGAGATCCTGCCATGATAAGCTCCTCTCACTGTGCGTAGCCTGGACGTCAGCACCATCGATCATGAGCCACGCTGGGGCCTGAATTCGTCCAGGACGCAGGCTTCAACTATGTCCAGGCCTTTCGTGTCCCGGAAAAGGCCTGGGCAAACGATTAAGTAACGTTCGCTTACCAAGAGAGATTATCGGGAGAGTAAGAACGGGCTGCAGTGTGTAAAGTGCAGCCTACCAACGTCTCTCTCATAACCCAACAAATCTTGACAAAAGCATTTTTGAACGGGAAAGCGCTTATGAGCGCAATTTTTTCTTGTATTGTAGGATTTCACTGTAACAATCAATATAACCGCTGATCTCCCATCGGCAGGCTTGTTTTTTTTTTTTTTGCTATTAACGTTTTTGCTATCGTCAAAATAGTTCCCCATTGGTTTTCTATGGCAGTATTAACTACTCGATGGAAACACTATGAGAGAAATGTTTTGCTACATATCGGAAGAATGGATCGTACACCTTCAGTATTTGTGTACCAGTATCTTGCAGTTTTCCAATTTTCAAAATTCTTGTTCAAGAATGTTGGACACGAGTGGAAAGAATGTAACCAATATCTCGCGCTCTCTCAGACCGTGCTTATCAATAAAGATTCGTGAACGAATGAACGCACTCACGTTTGGGGCTCAAACCTGGCGGCAGAGGTCAGTAGAGCGAACCGTGGAAGCAGCGCAGATTGGAAAAGAAACGCGAGGTGCTGTATCCCTGGGGAAGTGAATGGTAAACAAATGTGTCCTGGAGCAGCGCGCGTAATGTGCCATGGACAGATAACATGCCCCGTTATATAGCGACTGCATTGATACCAAGAGAGATGAAACAGGTGCAGTTAAGAATCACGAGCAGTGGCGCAGTTAAGGGATTCCTATTGACAGTGGCAACGCGGCTGGCGGACGACAGGACGAAGTAGGGATAACCACAGATAAATAGACGTCATAAGGGAGCCCATAAGAGCACAAGAGGTCATAAGAGCTCATAAGAGAGCCTTCGTCGTGCAGTTAACTTTTATTACATGGATGGGGATGATGGTGATGGTGAGTTGCCGCGTGCGGTCACTCGTCTTTGACCAATGACGCTTTTAGCTCTGAAGGCCGCGTGCTTGGAGCATTACCATACGATGCCGCTGCAAGCGCTCAGCTATGATCACGTGATCACTCTTAACCGCTCAGCTGTCGCAACGATCACCGTTTCTCGAGTTCCGAAACGCACACGTTGTTGCCACTGGTCGAGAAGTTGCACCAGTTCTCAGCGTATAGCATGTGCTGTTTTCGGCAAGGCAACTTTTGCACTAGCGAACATCGATTTTCATTCACGCATTGGCAGCAAGAGAAACTATGGAGACGGCTGGTGAACAGCCGTCGAGTTGCTAGAAAAGTTTCGACTGCGCCATCACAGCTGCTCATGCGCGCACATGTTTGGTTTGGTTTGGTTTATGGGGGTTTAACGTCCCAAAGCGACTCAGGCTATGAGAGACGCCGTAGTGAAGGGCTCCGGAAATTTCGACCACCTGGGGTTCTTTAACGTGCACTGACATCGCACAGTACACGGGCCTCTAGAACTTCGCCTCCATCGAAATTCGACCGCCGGGGCCGGGATCGAACCCGCGTCTTTCGGGCCGGCAGCCGAGCGCCATAACCACTCAGCTAGCGCGGCGGCTATGCGCACACATGTAGCAGGGCCCTTGATTAGTTCACACGTGAAGTTTTGAGGGAGGGAAATTTCTCCGTGTGCGGCTAAATTGCGAACTGTGGGGTTTTTTTCAATTTTCTCTTTACGGTTACTATGACGTCGGCGCAAAGCTCGCGTGCACGACGTAATAAGCCGAGCATATAGTTACACCGCTATGTCGTCCGCCATATTGCCGCGTGCTTTTCTGTCGAACTCAGCTGAGCGGCGGGTATTGCCGTGTAAAACTTTTTGTTGAGGTGCATTTCTTTACTGGTCCGTAAAAGCGAAATTACGCGATAGCAAGCGGGCGAAATTTATGGTGGCCTGAAAAGCTGCGCCCAGCGCACGTCAGACAGCTTTGTAAGCAAATAACAAAATAATGAAAAAGGAGTTGTTGGTGCTCGCTAGCGTTAGACATTGCAGCCCATTACTAACAACCAATCATGCAGAAAAACGCGGCTTCTCTCCGCCATCTTTTCAGTGATTTTTTAGTTGATATTTTGATATTGATCACGAAAAACGCTGAGCGGCAATCATATTTTGGAACGTATATACTGTTAAAACATCGCAAGATCAATGCGGACTGCCGGAGGCGCAAGCCCAAAAATTTTCGCGGTGTGTTTTTGCTTGAAATGTCGCTGTTCTGTTTCAGCCGGTGATCCTCAGAGCGCCGCAGCTTTTGCGGTTTGAATGGAGTGTCTCGATCGCCACGCATTTGCGTGTTCACGGTTTGGTTAGGGAGTTTTATTGTAGCGTTATTGTTTACCGCTACTGCCACCCACCAACAGCGCATGCGCACATTGCGGCGACGGGTCAGGTGCGGGCCTGTCCCTTACAAAAATGGTCTACAGACAGTCTACAGACTTCTTATATATAGACTCTATTGCGTCCCTATAGGTATTTCTTTTTTGTCTATAGTGTATAGACAAAAGTTATACTAGATGTGTATGGCCATAAATCTATAGATTCTCTATAGACTGTCTATACGATTTGTTTTGCCTATAGACGGTTCTCTAGGGTTTGTCTATAGAGAGTCTATAGACTTCACAGACAGGAATGTATGGACTGTCTAAAGAAATTTTTGTGAGGGGTCACGGGCATATTTTGGCCCCTGGAAACCATCTGCGCATGCGCTGTTGGAGGCTGGCTATAGCAGTATGCGGTAACCTTTTGCGATAACGGTGTGCTAAAACCCTCTGTTATAAATACTTTTCAATTCTCTACAGCATGCGGGAGTCGAAGGGGGGGGGGGGGTAGTCGGGAGACTGCACTCAACAGCTTGTGTTGACTGTAGCGTCTTTCAAAAGTGCACATCAGTCTGCATGATATGGGCTCTCGACGTATGTGCATGGTTCATTAATAATCGTCACAATTATTCGTTCCTATTGCAGAGGGGCATCGCGAAACATTTTAATCCCTTTATTATAACGATCTGGTGGCGATCTCTTTCGAAGCTCGGTGCAAGTTCGGAGATGCCGGGGAAGAAAGCCATTAATAACGTTCCCAAGGCTTAAGCGCCGCGCAGAATAAATAACGAGGGAAGCAACTTTATCGGAAATTCGTTTTTCGCGCAAAATAATCAATTTCATCTGAAATTCGTTTTTACTGACCAGCTGTCAGACTGCGTTGAGCTCGAAATGCGTTTTCCGCGAACAATTTCGCCGCGGCCGCACAAACGCAGAACGCGCACATATATCTCGTAAAGACGAAGCCCAGGGAGGTAGGTATACGTCCAGCCTTCAATGTTGCCCAACAGGGGGCTGAATTATTTCGAAGCCGCCTCAACTTTCACTTATCAAGAAAGAAAAAAAAAGGGGCCGAGGCCGTTTTTTTTTTTGGCACTGTTTACGCCTTGCAGCAAGGCGTACGTGCATGCGTATTTTCTTTTGCTGATTTGTTGTTGCATCATACAGCGGTCGCGTCTGTAACGCCCCGTAAGACTGAAGTAGCGCCATCCGCTTAAAGTGGCTGTTTTCTTGGAATAGTTTCGAAATCTTTTAACAGGACCTGTTTTGGGAGAGTAGGCTCGTTATAATTAGGTGTTGGACTTTTTTGGTTTTAAACCGAAAAGAGGCGACAATAATACTCCGAATTAAGTTTTCGAGATTCGGTTTTAACGGAAATGGTAAAGTATGATTCTTGGCATGCAAGCAATAGCTATAGCTGTCAGTTGAGTAGGAGTTACACTCTGCCAAAGTTCGAAAATTGGAGGGTGTACTTAATTAAGCTCTGTCTTAACGGCATGACGCGGTAGCGTAATGGGTTAGTTCCCATATATGGAGAAGGTTACTCTCCACTTAACATTCATGGATCCCTCGGAGTCCTCATACCCCTCCTTGCGCAGTGGTGTAGCGGTTAAGGGATGCGCCACTGCTCTGCGATGGTAGGTGCTGCCACCGGTGGGACATGTGCGACGTAGGTTGCTTTTCCCGAGCGACCAGTCATTAATTTAAGCGACGAGTCATTAAGTGGGCAGTTTGCTCACTATCCGGTGAGCAGGTTTAGATGACGCTGGAAGGTCACGTGACTTAGGTGGCCCACCTACCTCCTAGGTTGCTCTCTACATTGGCATCATATATCCTGCCGAGTCATGCTCGTGATTTCTCGCTCACAACGCCGACAACGCCGGCGCCGAATTTTCTGGGTAACGGGGCCTATAACGCTACCGCGTTAAAATTAACAGAGTCGTGGAGCCAGGGGCGTGGTGTCATGGGGATATTGTCGGATAAGCAGCGCAGTTGTGCGATCTGGGGCATTTTTTCGCCTGCTTTCCTCGTCGTCTGCTAGTTGAGCCTTGTTTGTTCGCTATCATCACCGGCTCGGAGCAGTTAGTCGGTTGAGTAGGTCTATCGACTGCATCTATAGGGCGCGAAACCGTTTATGGTCGCCATGAAAAGTACCATGTTCGGGCTAACGCAGTGATTGAGCCGCGATTCTATCGGCACTGTCCACATGGGGCCCCGCCCTCTCACTCACTTCAGCGCGACAACTTCAAGAAAACTTGTCAACTATAGTTCTTAGAAGCAAGCTTCCACTTGCGTTCTTGTCTGCTATAGCTCTCTCGTTAAACATGGGTCAATTTTTTAATGACAAAAGCAATTCCTTCTGCAAACACTTTCGACTGCGAAATTACTGGTAAATTATGTTAATTTAAAGGTAAAAGAACTGTTTATGCTGACAACAATGCCGAGATAGACTCTAAGTGACTTTTGACCGTGCAGAATAGCCTCATTAAATCACCGAAATAAAGTCAGTAATTCATTCGTTGAAAATAATATTCGCCGAAAACAAAAAAAAAGCAACAACCGAAACTTGCATTCTGAAGCAGACACCCGGGAAAAAGTCCGCCGAATTCGCTCGTTCATGTTCGTTGCTCACTGGCAACGAAACCCGGCGATGTTGACCGCAAAAGCGGTCACAAATTCAGATGACGTCACCTCGGTGTCGAAGAAGAAAAAAAAAGTCCCGATGGGGAGAGGAATTCTTCCCAGGACTTTCAGATTGCGAGCCAGAGTTCCCCGGGTTCGAACCCGACCACGCCGGCTGCGTTTTTATGGACGAAAAACGCTACAGGTGCCCGTGTGCTGTGCGATGTCAATGCACGTTAAAGATCCCCAGGTGGTCGAAATTATTCCGGAGCCCTCCACTACGGCACCTCTTCTTCCTTTCTTCTTTAACTCCCTCCTTTATCCCTTCCCTATGGCGCGGTTCAGGCGTCCAACGATATGTGAGACAGATACTGCGCCATTTCCTTTCACCCCAAAACCAATTATTAAAATTATTATTAAGGTGCCCGTTTCGCCAGATTTGACCGTTTTGCAACATGTGGTTTGCAGAATTTTGATATCTTAGCCGTTAGCAGAACGCGGAAGTGTTCTAAAGCGATATTATGAAATTTCCAATAATAGTTGGTTTTGGGCAAAAAGGATATGGCGCGGTATCTGTCTCATATTTCGTTGGACACCTGAACCGCGGAGCCCTCCACTACGGCACCTCTTCTTCCTTTCTTCTTTCACTCCCTCTTTTATCCCTTCCCTTACGGCGCGGTTCAGGTGTCCAACGATATATAAGACAGATACTGCGCCATTTCCTTTCCCCCCAAACCAATTATTATTATTATTATTAACCGCGCCGTAAAGGAAGGGATAAAGGAGGGAGTGAAAGAAGAAATGAAGAAAGAGGTGCCGTAGTGGAGGGCTCCGGAATAATTTCGCCACTTGGGGATCTTTAACGTGCACTGACATCGCACAGCACATGGGCGCCTTAGCGTTTTGCCTCCAATGCTATTTTCGGAATAATCCCGTATATGTATAGTGAAACAATGAGGCCTTAAATACGCAGTGTATAGCTCCAAGGTACCCTGTACTCTAATATTTCTTTCCAAAGCGTAACATGTTTTATGTAAATCGCTGTAGCGATTGTATAATCGGAGCGTTTCAGCGTCTATACATAGATTCCGTCCAAATGATAGAAAACGCGGAGACCTGAGCTCGAAGTTCCCCCTCAGCTAATGGCGCCGAGTATTCGAAAGCTGCTAGATTATACGGACGAACCCGAGCCAGGGGGGAAACATTTGGCTGTGTCATTACCGCTCGTATCGCGGAGCTCTTTAATGATGGCATTTGTGACGAAGCTCCGTTTCAAAACGCCGCTGCCTTTTTCCGAAGATTGTCTCTCTCTTTCTCTCTCTCTTTCTGTAGCTAACTTCGGGTGCACGTGCCCTCTATAGGAAACGGCTGAACTCTCACCTTTGGCGGATGCATGGTTAAATGTGAATAATTTTTATTAGGGTTTTTTTTTTTTTGCAAAACACCGGGCAGGGGCCTAGCGAGGCAGACTTTGCTCGTGGAAGAGGTTGATCTTTGACAGAGAAGGAAGAGGATGATGATGATGTCCTCAGGCACATATTCACGGCAGGGGATAGGCCAGGGTGTACTGCGAATACAAGCGCACTCATAGACATTGAGTGGATTATATGGATAATTTTGTGTCTTAGACTAGAATTTGTACAAATAATGAACAAAAGATCACTCTAGAAAATCATTGTGCAATGTTTCTGTTCAGTCTTCGACCTCAACCATTTCTATATTAGCTGTTCATTATGTCACTACGACACACTACACTTTACATGTCGCGATCTCGTTCCCTTTCCCCTTATGTTAATTAAAATAATAATAATAAGTGGTTTTGGGGGAAAGGAAATGGCGCAGTATCTGTCTCGCATATCGTTGGACACCTGAACCGCGCCGTAAGGGAAGGAATAAAGGACGGAGTGAAAGAAGAAAGGAAAAGAGAGGCTCCGTAGTGGAGTGCTCCGGAATAATTTCGACCACCTGGGGATCTTTAACGTGCACTGACATCGCACAGCACACGGGCGCCTTAGCGTTTGGCTCCATAAAAACGCTAAGGCGCCGGTGTGCTGTGCGATGTCAGTGCAAGGCTAAGTTCAGGTTTCCTCTGGCCGACATTTCCGCCTCTTTCTGTTGTCAAAGCTCTATTTCACCCTCTTCTCTCTAATATCACGATGAGAGTCCTATTCTCCCTTTCTGCCATTGGTTTGACCACCGTCAGCTGATTATGCGTACACTTTAGACACGAATACGCCTATATGAGAGTAGAAAGGGGGTAAGCTGCAATCTGTACACTCTAAGCAGGAATACGCCTTCATAGGAGTAGAAAGGGGAGTAAGCTGTACTATAGCGCGCACCTTTTTACAACGGGGTGTGCTTACTCGCTTTCTATTTTTAGAGAAGAGTGCGTTCTAGAGGACAGCTTACTCTCTTGTTACTCCTTTCCGATTAGAGTGCAGCGCACTCTTTATATAAAAGGGTGCGCGGTAGATGACAGCTTACTCCCCTTTTCACTCCTTTCCGGAGGTGCCGTGTAATCGGCATCTGCCGAGAGGCTCCGGAAAGAGATCGCATGTACCCTGTTGTGGTTCGTCGAATCTGCGAGAGCTTATTGTCGGCCTCTGGCATCTGGCCACGGGGCGCATGACGATGGTCGTCGAGGCCCGCCTGTGCGAACCGAAAGAGCGAAGAACGCGACAGCTGGGATTACACCGAACGCGCACACGAACCGGAGAAGGTTATCCGCGAATGATCCGACCGGGGCCTCCGATGAGCCCTCTCGGTATCCGACGAGCCGGAAGGCGAGGCTTGGGTTCAGTCTGCGGGGCTTCGAGGGCCGGGATCTCTGGCGCCAAACTTACCGCTGTGGTCATAGCCTTATATAGCCTGTGGCTTTTCGGGTCGACGCGGCGCGAAATAAAGACCACCGCTGTGAGCGGTGAAGGGGCCGCACTGTGCGCTGACGTGTCTTGTCTGTGATCTTTTCTGTTCTTCCAGCTGTTCTTTTTTTCCTTATAGTGGCTCTTTTCATTGGCTACGTTTTCTTTTCAGTGCAAAAAAAATTCGCTGGTGGTTTAGCAGTGCTAATCACAAAATATTCAAATGACAAAAAATTAAAATTGAGTTTTCAGGAAAGGAAATGGCGCAGTAATTGTCCCACATATCTCGGCGGACACCTCAACTGCGCCGTAAGGGAAGGGGTAAAGGTGTGAGTGAAAGAAGAAAGAGAGAAAGAGGTACCGTAGTGGAGGGCTCCGGAATAATTTCGACCACCTGTGGAATCTTGAACGTGCACTGACATCGCACAGCGCACGGGAGCCTTTGCGTTTCGCCTCCATCGAAACGCGGCCGCCGCGGTAGTAAGTGTTTTTTTTTACTCAAATAATAATAAAAAGGGAGGAAAAGATTTTTGCTAAACCCGGCATCGCCATCATAATGAAGCCCCTGAGGTCGGCAAAGGAGGATTTTGCAAGTGTACCCAGGTGGTAATTATTTCGGAGACCTTCAATAGGCACCTCTTTCTTCCTTTCATCTTTCCTTTATCCCTTCCTTTACGGCATTGTTCGGGTGCCCACCGACATATGTGAGAGAGTTACTCATTTCCTTTCCTGAAAAAAAAAGAAAACGAAAATTGGTTTTTGGGGCAAGAAAATGCCGCAGTATCTGTATTTTCCCCCAAATAATAAGAATAATAATTGGTTTGGGGGGAAAGGAAATGGCGCAATATCTGTCTCATATATCGTTGGACACCTGAACCGCGCCGTAATGGAAGGGATAAAAGAGGGAGTGAAAGAAGAAAGGAAGGAAGAGGTGCCGTAGTGGAGGGCTCCGGAATAATTTCGACCTCCTGGGAATCTTTAACGTGCACTGACATCGCACAGCACACGAGCGCCTTAGCGTTCTGCCTCCATAAAAACGCAGCCGCCACCGTCGGGTTCGAACCCGGGAACTCCGGATCAGTAGCCGAGCGCCGTAACCACTGAGCCACCGCGGCGGGTTTTCAGGAAATTGAAAATTGTTTTTTTTCCCAAAAACCAATTTTCATTTTCCTGAAAACCAATTTCCATTTTTCCAACGACCCGCCGCGGTGGCTCAGTGATTAGGGCGCTCGGCTACTGATCCGGAATTCCCGGGTTCGAACCCGACCGCGGCGGCGGCGTTTTTATGAAGGCAAAACGCTAAGGCGCCCGTGTGCTGTGCGATGTCACTGCACGTTAAAGATCCCCAGGTGGTCGAAATTATTCCGGAGCCCACCACTACGGCACCTTTCTTCCTTTCTTCTTTCACTCCCTCCTTTATTCGTTTTCTTACAGCGCGGTTCAGGTGTCCAACGATATGTGAGACAGATACTGCGCCATTTCCTTTCCCCCAAAACCAATTATTATTATTATTAAGTGAAGGCCTCTCGGGCTTGCGTCGCGGCAGATTTTACCTACTCGGCTCTCTCTCTCTCTTTGTTATGAAGGTGCTCAAACCAGTGCGGAACCAAAGCTGTGTCCGCAGAAATCTAGGCGCGAAAGCCCTATGAAGTGCATTTTTGCGTTTAAAAAATAGCTTTGACTCTGTCGTTGTAGGCCCCGCCGCGGTGGCTCAGTGGTTAGGGCGCTCGACTACTGATCCGGAGTTCCCGGGTTCGAACCCGACCGCGGCGGCTGCGTTTTTATGGAGGAAAAACGCTAAGGCGCCCGTGTGCTGTGCGATGTCAGTGCACGTTAAAGATCCCCAGGTGGTCGAAATTCTTCCGGAGCCCTCCACTACGGCACCTAATTCTTCCTTTCTTCTTTCACTCCCTCTCTTATCCCTTCCCTTACGGCGCGGTTCAGGTGTCCAACGATATATGAGACAGATACTGCGCCATTTCCTTTCCCCCCAAAACCAATTATTATTATTATTATTATTATTATTATTATTATTATTATTATTATTATTATTATTTCGTTGTAGTAAGGTTTAACTAAAGTGACCACATTCCTCAGACCCTAAAGCGGGACATAGGGAGGGCTACCTCTGAATAGCACGGCTAATAGTTTAGACATGCACTTTTTATCATTCTATATGCAGCATTTATTTTCCTCCAACTTTTGCCCAGGTGGCGCATACACCTGATACTTCTGGCTTGAATATATCTTATTCAGCAGTCCCTTTCTGCAGATACATGTGTGCGTGGTACTGTTCACACGAGATGTCCACATTTACTTTGAGCATCAGCATCGCTTTAAGGGTCGTCTCTTGAATAATAATAATAATTGGTTTTGGGGGAAGGAAATGGCGCAGTATCTGTCTCACATATCGTTGGACACCTGAGCCGCGCCGTAAGGGAAGGAATAGAGGAGGGAGTGAAAGAATAAATGATCCCGATTGGGATTGGCAGTATTTTTAAATAAATAAATAAATAAAGGAAGACATAGGTGCCGTAGTGGAGGGCTCCGGAATAATTTCGTCCACCTGGGGATCTTTAACGTGCACCGACATCGCACAGCACACGGGCGCCTTAGCGTTTTTTCTCCATAAAAACGCAGCCGCCGCGGTCGGGTTCGAACCCGGGAACTGCGGATTAGTAGTCGAGCGCCCTAACCACTGAGCCACCCATGGCGGGTGGTCGTTCCTTGAAGCTGCGTCTTCTCTGCAGACCGCAGCTTGTTCATCAAAGAAACACAGCCTCTCCACCGTTCCGCGACCGGCGTATTCTGGCTCTTCCATTCCTCTAGTTTTCAATCGTCCCAGCTGAAAAAGTCCTTGGTTTGAATTCCCCACTGGTACTAAGTGGAACCAATTCGAGTTACTGGGTTCCATTTTGCAGCAGCTTGTTCTGCTGTTTTTGCCAACCGATGTTAACTGGAACAAGTAGGAGTCACTGGGTTCCAGTTGGCTGCAGCTTGTCCAGCTGGATAAATTCAATTGTTTCTTGAGAATCGCCCCGCCGCGGTGGCTCAGTGGTGGCTCAGTGGCCCGACTACTGATCCGTAGTTCCCGGGTTCGAACCCGACCGCGGCGGCTGCGTTTTTATGGAGGAAAAACGCTAAGGCGCCCGTGTGCTGTGAGATGTCAGTGCACGTTAAAGATCCCCAGGTGGCCGAAATTATTCCGGAGCCCTCCACTACGACACCTCTTCTTCCTTTCTTCTTTCACTCCCTCCTTTATCCCTTCGCTTACGGCGGGATTCAGGTGTCCAACGATATATGAGACAGATACTGCGCCATTTCCTTTCCCCCAAAACCAATTATTATTATTATTATTCTTGAGATTCCAACTACAGATTCCAATGGTTCCAAGTTCGCAGCTACATATTGCTCATTATTGACGTACAACAGTGAACTAAATAGGTTTCTGCTAAAACGATATTAGCAGCTGTACCTGCTGAATTGTTTTCATCATTTACACCATCCACTTCGGGTGTGAGTAAAGGAAATAATTTTGCTCAACGGACAAGCGTCACTGGCTCCAGCAGGATTGTCCCATTAATGGAGTATATAAGTGGAATAATAATAATAATAATAATTGGTTTTTGGGGAAAGGAAATGGCGCAGTATCTGTCTCATATATCGTTGGACACCCGAACCGCGCCGTAAGGGAAGGGATAAAGGAGGGAGTGAAAGAAGAAAGTGGAAGCAAAAAAGTGTTTTGTGGATATGTATTCAGCTGGTGTTCCTTGTGTGTTATGGTTTTGTGATGGTTTGTTTGGCCTCCGTAACAGTGTCAAATTCTCATAATTTCAATTTCTCCGTGAAATGTTGGCACGAGGCAGAAATTTCCGCAGTAGTCCTGGGAGAAAATTTAAGTGGTTCCAGTTGGATCCAATTGATTTTTGACGCCACTGAAATCAATTGGACCTAATTGGAAGCGCGTCCAATTGGTGTCCGAAAACCTAACTGGTCCCAATTGGAAAAATTCCAATTGGAACCAATGGACCTTTTCAGCTGGGGTGACATAACGTGAAACGTTACAGGCTTCGCCAAATATAAAGCTTTCTCGTCAAGACGGATGTGACTGAACTCTGAAGTTATGAGCACCTGGCTATGGCTTGTTTCTTCCGTTATACAGGCTGCTTTGGTGGAGCTAGGCAGAGCAGGTGCACAGCCAGTGTAGCGAAGGGTGGATAAAACGCCGCCCCACAAGCATATCGGCAGGACAGCGGGACTACGCCCTCAAAATAGGGACTTTATGGTAGAACAGAAAGCAGCTGACCTCTGGAGAGATGAAACGAGTAGGAGCGAGAGAGATACAGCGCCCCCACGCAGCAGGCGGAGGAGCTGGCGGCCGTCCGTTTGACGGAACCCAGTGTTCCCTCGCAGGAAAATGAAGACGGATGGTCTAGACAAGCCAGGACGTGCTGGCCCGTAGACGCGGGGGTGTGGGACGTGTTTGTTTGTGTCCCGGGGAAGGACGCAGGGTAACAGAGACGTGTACAAGTTTGGGCGGATTAGCCTAAAGAGCAATCGAGGCAAACGGGTCAGGCCGGCACGTATCTGAGCCGTATACAAAGGGCGGAGGTCGTCCCCTTTCGCCCGGTCTACGCGAAGACTGCGTCGGATTGTGTAAACACCGAAGCCGGCGCCTGTGTCTTTTCTGTCCCGCCTGCCTACTGAGAAATCCTGGCGGGTGCAGAGCGCGCGTGTCTTCGGCACCGTAAGTGCCAGTGGCAAGGCCAAGCACGCAACGACTTGCATTAAAACTCCTTGCAACCCAATGACCCTGATATGGCGGAGTGCTGTAGCAGTCAGCGCTCTTTGATCGTACATGTGCTTCGAAGCCCGACGTTTTGCAGTTAGAGTTGCCACCTGGGAGCGGTGAAGTACAATACATTCGCAGTTCGCCAATAACCTCTGAAGCGCTGAAATTTTTTTCTCGCCCTTTTTGTTCGTTTTTAATTTACGCACCAGATGCCTGGGCCGTATGGAAAGTTTCGCAACTAATACGGTCGAAGGACTGGTAGCAGCTGCTGCGGTTTTAGCGCTTAAAATGCTTGGCTATAGTCGGATACAACTCAAGAACGAAGCGGCGGATGTCCCTCAAGGGAGGCCTTCCAGCCAATGGCGCCTACCGATTTTCGTGACCTCGTGGTTAATCCGATTAAGCCGTGGTTATTCGCCATTCATCGGCCACCCCATGGCGATTTCACACTGTAGTCGGAGGATACAACTCAAGAACGCAGCGGTTTTTCCCCGTCAAAGGACTCCCTTCCAGCCAATGGCGTCGTCACCCTGCTAGCGTGACAATTCAGGGATTGGCGCCACATTGAGAGAGCGGTCTGTCCACGACCATAGAGGGAAGGGATGATCCCATTGCATCTACCGCTTCCTGCTTTGTCACACTAGCGGGGTCATGGGAATCGGCCGACGCCATTGGCTGGAAGGAGGTCCTTTGACGTGAAAAAGCCGCTGCGTTGTTGAGTTGTATCCGACCATAGCTCGTTCATAATGCACAGTAAGCGCAACCAGCGAAACCGGAAGCGGGACAAGACAGAGGCGGCACAAGGAATAAATCAGTCGTAAGTCCAGCGGTGTTGTCTGCGTGTGTGCCTTCTCTGTTTGTCCTGCGTCCGTTGTCGCTTGTTCCACCTTCTGTGCTTACGGTTTTCATTTGCGCGCGATCTCTCGCCACGCGTGTGGTGTTTTTTTTTCTTCTTTAACTCGTCGATGTTGTATACTTATTATTGCGAAGCAATACTACTTTAGGTCGCACTTCAGCCCGTTCCGTGGCGAGGCGGTGGTAGGCACCATTGACCTTTAGCGTGACCTCGCTGCGTGAAGTCACACCACGTGACCTAGAGTGACGTCACACCAGCTGTGTAAAAACAGGGCCCCATCTCACGCCGTCGCGAGGCGAGGCGGTAGCCACCAACGGCGGCCTAACTTTCGTTCCTCTCACCAGTGGCGCTACGGTCGGTGTGACGTCACACCAGCTGTGTAAAAACGGGGCCCCATCTCACGCCGTCGCGAGGCGAGGCGGTAGCCACCAACGGCGGCCTAACTCCCGCTCCTCTCACCAGTGGCGCTACGGTCGGTGTGACGTCACACCAGCTGTGTAAAAATGGGGCCCCATCTCACGCCGTCGCGAGGCGAGGCGGTAGCCACCAACGGTGGCCTAACTCCCGCTTCTCACACCAGTGGCGCTACGGTCGGTGTGACGTCACACCAGCTGTGTAAAACAGCTCCGCTCCTCTCGCCAAGGCAGTCATACAGCCAGATGTTACGATGGCGCCTACGAACAAGGCAGCTCGGCAGAATGCAAAGAGGAAGCATCAGCGAGCTACGGAGGCGGAAGAAGAACGACTTTCTAAGCGGCGTGCCCAGTATGCAGCTCGGCGACAACGTGCAACCTCCTCTGTGGAAACAGCAGAAGCAAAGGAAGAAATTGAGTTTGCCCGACAGTGAGTCTCCTTCTACTAGTTCAGAACGCTCAAACTCATAATTTCTTCCTTTGCTTCTGCTGTTTCCACAGAGGAGGTTGCACGTCGCCGAGCTATTGCTTCGCAATCACCAGGCTTAACCAAGCTAAGCCACGGCCGTTTTTTTTAAATTTCTTCTGGTTTCTGATGCAGTCGAGTCAGAAAATACCGGTCTGAACTGTCGAAAACACAACTCCAGCCAATTGGGATACACTTGCTTGCCTGTGGGTTCCCGATCGCGCTTTCGACGGTTCCTGTTGGTCTTTTATGACTGGTATAGTTGAGATGCTAAGCTCATTGACGGGGATTCCTGGATCCTTTTATGGTTTATGGGTGTTTAACGTCCCGAAGCGACTCAGGCTATGACGGACACCGTAGTGAAGGGCTCCGGAAATTTCGACCATCTGGGGTTTCTTAACGTGCACTGACATCGCACAGTACACGGGCCTCTCGAATTTCGCCTCCATCGAAATTTGACCGCCGCGGCCGAGATCGAACCAGCGTCTTTCGGGTCAGCAGCCGAGCGCCATAACTACTCAGCCACCGCGGCGGCTCCAGGATCCTTTTAGGTTAGCGCCAGTATGCATAATGCGGGTAATGAGGAAGGCCACGTGCCGTACCTGTCGCGATTTGTAAAACAGTATGTAGACATTTGCGTAAGCATATCTGGGGCCGACGCCGTACGTTTGATTTTGGTCCACAGGAGGCGCTTGCTCGTAGAACAGAATGGATAAGTGATGAGGCACAAGGGCGTTGCAGTCTATGAACGCCACGTGCCTGGACATTAAGAGTGCCTGGAAAGGGCCTATTGTTTCCGCCTTTGGGCCATGGTCAGCTCAAGCAAGACGCCCGCGCTGTTTTATGCCCGTCGTGCGCAATGCTTCCTCATTGGAAAGTGAGAGGCCTCCTCATGTGAATAGCGATTCCCTTTGTTGGAACGACGGCGTAATCCCGCTGCCATTTTGTGGACGCGCAGTGTTTCGCTGGCGACGGGCTGCCGTTAGGAACACGCTGAAGCACGCACGCACGCGCATGCCTCCCATGGCAGCAAGCAGTCATTGTCCGTGTGTCGATGAAAGACGGTTTAGGGAAAGAATGGAAGCCTTCCCAGCAACAACGCCTCCCTCGGAGAAGGGTCGGCTTCCCCATTCAAGGTGGGACTTGTCCGCCTTTATGTCCACTTCTCAGCATTGTCTGGGGAGGGGGGTGGCGGACCGCTTGCCGTGCGGTCATTGTGCCTTGGTGCGCGCGTCGCATGCGGTGTTCGAGCGGGCGCCGACAACGTGTGTGCCAGAAGATTCTGGCTGCGGGCACTGTGCGCATGCGCTGTGCGGTTCTTGAAGAAAAGGTGAGCCGCGCGGCCCGTGTAACTAAATGTTCGCGAGTGGGGTCACCGCAGCTGCGCCAAGATGGAGTAGGGAAAAGGGGGGGATGAAAAGGACTGAAGGGCAAGACGCAGGGTATTGTGCGAACGGGTTGGAAAGACGCGAATTAAGGTACATGGGTGGAGGAGGGGAAACGCATATAGGAAAACGTGCAGATCGAGGTTCGCATCTGCACAGATAGTGGCGCACTCAGGGAGGATGACATAGGAGAAAGGGTTTGGAGAGGTTTTCCAATGGATCATTACGAGGCAGTGCAGGGCTCTTATAACACGGATACGCGCTAGTTTGTTGCCGTGCCGTTGTCCCGTTCTACATGCCGCGATACTCATGCGACTGACTTCCTCTGGGATAACCACCGCTGTGACAAATATTGAGACCGATAACTCAACCTTCACGAACATTGTACAGGTGGGCTCTGGGGCCATATGGGCGACAGGTGATAGGGCACCCTCAGCGGATGTGCGTCGTATACGGCTGGCTTCAATGTGAAAGGGAACAGTAGAACGAATTCTGCTGTTACTGATTATTCGAACCCGGGAACTCTGATCCGGAGAAACTGCGCCATTTCCATTCCCCAAAAACCAATTATTATTATTATTATGTTACTTCTGCACTGAAGCTGAAAATCTTTATCTTGGGCGTTGTGCATCCTCGGGAACAGTATTTAGAACTAAGGGCAGAGAGTGATTCTCACTTATACTTACGGAGTAATCATTGGTTGATTGCGGATAGCGTGTTCCCCCGCATATTGGGGCTACCTGTACACCTTCCGCCGTCACTTAATTGCGTTGTGGGAAGGTGGCCGTGGGGCGGGGGGTGGAGCGGAGTTAACAGTGCGCGAGATGCCTTTTAAAGCGCAGCTCTTATGTGCCCGTCCCTCGATTCCGCCTCGTAGTAATCAGCGTCGTCGGCGTAACTCACCACCAGACAACCGTGGCAGGAGCTGAGCAGAGCGCCACCTGCCATGGCGAGAGCGGAGGAATGGACAACATGAAGGTGGCTGCTCTGGAAGATCCCGGAGGGCGGCCAGCAGCGTAACACGCCACCTGCCACCGCTGGCAGGTCTTCTAGGTGGTGTTGGTACGTGCCGCCACTTGGCGCCGTCAAGGCGATTTGCGCATGCGCATTGGCTGCGCGCAGTCATCCCGGCACTTCGGTACCGGTAACGGTAACACGGTACACGGTATGCTAAAGGTGTCCAATGGCTCCTCGACCCATTCGCTGCGCGGCGCGGCAGGTTTCGCGGCAAGCGCCTTGCCGTCGGCGGAGCGCCGCGCGCGGTTTTTCCGCCAGTGTGTCCGGACGTATTTTAAATACGTACGGACACACAAAAGTTGTCCAGTTTATTACAAGTCTTCAAACCCAACCAGACAGGCAAATCTGGCAAAATGTTTAGTTTTTAAAGTATTTTAAATTAATCGTCTTTAAATTATACGTCCTTTAAATTCGAGAGCCATTCAAATGGAAGACTTAGGCGTACACTACAGTCTTCGCGGCAGCGCTAGTTTGGTCGTGCGACGCGGAGATTCGCACACAGGGCTTCCTCCTATTGGCGAATGGAGGCCTCGTCTTGCAGGTCTTCGGCGTAGAAAAACAGGGAATAAAGCGGAAAACAAACAAGTGCACGTGTTTATCCGCAAGCAAGCGCTGGGAGAATTGCAGTATGGCAGTGCAGAAAGTTTGCTGGGCCGCAACTCGCGTCGTTTTATTTAGAGCAAAACTTCTCGTTATTTTTGATCACCCAACTCAAGAGCATGGCGCTTCTCTCGAGTCGAAGGGTGCCTGCAATACTTTGCGGGTTGTTCGGGATTTCGGTGTGCATATATTTTTTTTGTATCTTGTACTGCATTTATGCGCTCGTTATTGTCTTCTCTGGGTTGCAGTTCTTATTATTTATCTCTTGGTGCTGCATTTCCTACTTATGCGAACGGTGTGAATACAGGTGTAAAATAAGAACGCGCGTCAAATCTTAAGTTGACAAAAAAACATGCCGATGCACACAAAAATAAAACAAGAGTCAGCAATTTTGAAAAATCAAGAGAAAGCGAAATACACATTACAGACAGGAAGATGTTGCGGTAATGCTGCCAGAGGTTCCAGTACATCATGGTTAGCCGTAAGCTTAATTGTAAGCGCGCATGGCTTTGAGTTAAGTAGAGAATGACGTCTAGAAAGTATGTTACGATCTATACAGTCATGGGAAAACAATGACTGTCGATTTGCCTAGTTAAGCAAAATGCGAATTAGGTACACTAGTAGTTCCGTATTCACTTCGGTTCCGGTGTTCAGATCTAGAGTTCACGGATGGCAGTTGATCGGATAACGATAATGATTATGATTTTTTATGGCGCAATGGCACCTGTGGCCAAAGAGCGCCGTGGCACAAGGTGATTTTCTCTAGTCAAGGTGGGGTCAACGACCCATTTCTCAAGCATTTCACGCTAAAGAGGCCGAGCACCAGGCAGGGGGAAAGCTTGTCCCCATTGTATCACCGGTGGGCACCCGGCGGCGCTGGGGATGGAACCCCGCACCTCCCGCATGCGAGGCGTATGCTCAAACGACTAGGCCACCACTACGGTACGATAACGGGTTAGTGTCACTATATGTGGAATTGCTCATTCCCTCCATTTATAGTTCCCTGAGAGTTTTCCTATACCACTCCTGGTACAGTGGTGCAGCGGGCAAGCGATGCGCCACTGCCCTGCGATGGCAGGTGCTGCCATCTGTGGGGCTCGTGCGACCTGCAGGTTGCTCTAATAATAATAATAATACTAATAATAATAATTGGTTTTTGGGGAAAGTAAATGGGACAGTATCTCTCTCATATATCGTTGGACTCCTGAACCGCGCCGTAAGGGAAGGGATAAAGGAGGGAGTGAAAGAAGAAAGGATGAAGAGGTGTCGTAGTGGACGGCTCCGGAATAATTTCGACCACCTGGGGATCTTTAACGTGCACTGACATCGCACAGCACACGGGCGCCTTGGCGTTTTTCATCCATAAAAACGCAGCCGCTGCGGTCGGGTTCGAACCCGGGAACTCCGGATCAGTAGCCGAGCGCTCTAACCAATGAGCCACCGCGGCGGGTGCCTTTCCCGAGCAACCTCTCGCGACACCTGCCACGGTGCGCAGTCCAGTGGGCGAGTTGTCAAGTGTGTATATATATCGGGGACCGCACAAACTGAGAGACAACGGCTTTTCGGCTGAGTAGAAGTCCTCGAGCTGGCGCACTGGAAAGAATCTTCACTCGTTAGTTCTTTGACGTGCCGTCGGTCCAACCTGTGTCCGCTTCCCTATTGTGGGCTTCCGTTCTGCGCGGCTTCCGCAACATCCTTCAAGGGCTTCCAGCTCTCTCGGGCGCCTTTGTGTCGCTAAGTTTTCTTTTCCCCTTTCTTTTTTTTTTTTGCTCTCTTTCAAACCCCGAACTGCCAGGAACAGGCGCCCACTGTGAAGCATCGCCCACTGCACTTTTATTGAATCTACGTGCCTGGTTCTTAATTTCTAGCGAATTTGTTAGCGTCAAGAAGGGCCTCAGAACGGAAGAAAGACGTTTGATCTTGTTTCATTGAAACGCAAACAGAAAAATAAGATCCCTCCCTCTTGCCCGGTCTTTGCGGGAGTAAGTCTCAAAGCGCTGTCAAAGCCCAGAGGGGAAGTGTTTGTATGGTTGAGAGCGTCGAGAGTTGATTACAGTTCAAATTAAAAGTTACCTCGCGGCTAAGAGAAACGAGTAGCGGGCAGAGTGTTTTATTTTTCCGGAAAGAGGAAGCGCTTCCGAAGTTTCTTCGGTGACGTCGTTAGTCGTTAGCGAGATTCACCGCTAATAAGTGCTCCTCCTGCACCCGAGAGTGCGTGTGTGGAGAAAGCAGACGAAGCAATGTCTCCCGCGCGTGCATGTATTCGTTTTCGTCTGCTTCCCCGATTGACGTCATCCAACTTTCTCCGCTCCACGCAGACGACGGCGCCCTGTTTTTTTTTTTTGCTTTCCTCGTTTTTTAGTGCTTCAAAATGGCGGTTTTCGTGTCCGCCTGGAGAGGCTGTTCATTCAAAGGGGGAAGCAATTAAGCGCGATATCAGGCTTGCTCTTGTGCGTGCGCGCCTTTAATTGACTTCGTTACGGTTTGACGCTGAAGGATAAACTAATTAAGCGAGGGTTTCCTCGCGAACGCTTCTCTCAGTGCGCTTCATGTTCGCGGAGGATGTGTGGCTTCTTTGTCCGCGTTAAGTGGTGGACCGTTGCAAAACATTTTATACCAGCAGCGTTTCTTCCCAGTGGGGGTAGCTGTGTGCCAAGGACGATAAAATTTGGGGTCGGTGTTTTTGAGTGCGCTTACAGGGAGAGCTTGTAGAGGGAACTGAGTGAATAGAAGCCCTTTTGAAGCGAAAAGCTTCACTACGCTAGCTAAAGCAGTCGTCGCGTAGGCCGCAGTGTGACCTTGAACGACCTTCAGCCCAACGACGTGAGCCGCGTATGACCATATGTGGTACACTTATGATGTCGAACCCTTAACCCCTGACATTGACCCATGACCTTCAGTTGACCTTTGACATATGACCTTTTACCTTTGACCTTAAGAACATCCGATGGTATTATGTGAAGCCACGTGATGACATCCGATTGGGGTGTCATAAGACCATGCGACACTAGGTCATAGCCACGTGGTCGTGTGGGTATAGTATATAGAACGGCTGCCGCGAGCGTGTAGCGGAGCTGCCATGGACGAGCCTCAGACGCTTAGCAAGCGTGCTTGCTGTTCGCTGAATTCCAGGGTTAGCCAAGTTAAGCCACTGCCATTTTTTTGCGTGTATGTAGATTTGATGCGACACCTGAAACTGGATTTGCTTGCGAGTATATCAGACGCTTCGTTTTGTGCGGTTATGTCTTGCTATCTATCCGTTTGTGCTGGGCGTTAACTAGTCTATCTGTAACTTCGCGCAGATAAGGAACGGCGCCGCTTTCTTAGTGTGGAGTTTGTGTAACGTTAACGCAAAATTTTTATGCTAGGCGGTTGGTTACAAAACCCGTTGGACGTTCTCTCCAACCATTCGTAATGCAATTCAAAAAACAACCGCTATTATGCATGGAGGGATGACAGAAACGTCCTGCACAAAGCTGCCATCTTGGTTAATCTTATTGAGGCGCCCCCTCCATGTCGTTAACGTCGCCACAGCGCCCGCTGTGCACTAAATCGCTCCTTCACCTTGTTTCACCTCGTCAAGCCCTTCGACTTGCCGCCATGCAACGCCGTGATTCCATTTTCCTCCACTAATTTGTAGCTGAAATCTTCGTCTTGGACTCGCTCACCTCTCCTAGGCCGGTGTCACACGGATAGTACATCAACAAACTGTCGCTGTGGCTCAGTGGTTATGGCGCTCGGCTGCTGACCCGAAAGACGCGGGTTCGATCCCGGCCGCGGCGGTCCCATTTCGGTGGAGGCGAAATTCCAGAGGCCCGTGTACTGCGCGATGTCAGTGCACGTTAAAGAACCCCACCCAGGTGGTCGAAATTTCCGGCATCCCTCACAGAAAGAGCCGCTTTGGGACGATAATCCTCCACAAACAAAGAGACAATAAGACAAAGAAATAAACAGACAAGCAATGAAACAAACAAACAGTATATCAAGTCATATGAGCGCTGCTGCATATTTGGCTTCAATGGATATCGACTCAATACTATAATACATCGCATGAAGGAGCAGCGCGGACCTTATCGAGAGGCAGCAGCATATGCATTTTCGCACGGGGCGCACTCACAGCTAAGCTCTGAGAAATGTAGTTATAGTAGTTAAATTCATCTTCATCATCCTGGCTATACTGAGTGCAGAGCAAAGGCATCTCCCATGTCTCTCCAATTAACCCTGTCCTTTGCAAGCTGCGCCCACCCTATGTCCGCAAACTTCTTTACCTCGTCCTCCCACCTAACTTCCTGCCGCCCTCTGCTACGCTTGCCTTCTCTTGGAATCCACTCCGTTACCTTTAAGGAACATCTGTTATCTTGCCTTCGCATTACATGCCCTGCCCGAGCCCATTTCTTCCTCTTTAATTACTGCAGTTTAATAACAAGAGCTTTCTTTCAACGGATGTTGTTTATGAGCGCAATTTTTTTCGCTTATGGCGAGATTACACTGTAAAAATCAGTATGTCCGCAGATCCTCTCTCGGGAAGCTTGTAGTTTTGTGCTGTTTGTTGTCAGTAACGCACCCTATTACAGTCTTAATTACTCGGTGTGAGCGCCGAAAAATACGACAGAGCCGGTCCCAAAATAGAATAGAAATTTTTGCCGTCCTGTCGTCACGACATACTTTTCTGTAGAATAGTTAAGTTGTCTGTTGTTGCGACAGAAGGGGCTAAATTGTTACGACACGAGACTGCTCAATACTACAAAAATCCTGTTGTTACTACAAGAATTTCTGTTGTCAGGTCCCAAAGTACTACAGCAATATCTGTTGCGACAACAAAAATTATTTGCTACGCATCGAAAGATTTTCGACCTTTCCGATCAATATGCTCATAACAATATCTTACGATATTTGACTGTTGCCTCACAGTTAAAAAGTACTGTCCAAGAAAGCTGGACTTGACCTTTTCGCGGCAAACATCAGGTCAGAAAAGAGGGCTGCAACTGCATGCGGCAAGCTTATCATTGTTGCGCAGTCATGGAAAGCACTCTACATATGCTTGCTAAAAACTGCTCGAGGGAAGCTAGAGTTTGTTCAAAACAACAACAACAACAACAACAACAACAACAACAACAACAACAACAACAACAACAACAACAACAACAACAACAACAACAACAACAACAACAACAACAACAACAGCAACAACAACAACAACAACAACAACAGCAACAACAACAACAACAACAACAACAACAACAACAACAACAATAATAATAATAATAATAATAATAATAATAATAATAATAATTGGTTTTTGGGGAAAGGAAATGGCGCAGTATCTGTCTCATATATCATTGGACACCTGAACCGCGCCGTAAGGGAAGGGATAAAGGAGGGAGTGAAAGAAGAAAGGAAGAAAGAGGTGGCCATAGTGCAGGGCTCCGGAATAATTTCGACCACCTGGGGATCTTTAACGTGCACTGACATCGCACAGCACTCGGGCGTCTTAGCGTTTTGCCTCCGCTAAGGCGCCCGTGTGCTGTGCGATGTCAGTGCACGTTAAAGATCCCCAGGTGGTCGAAATTATTCCGGAGCCCTCCACTACGGCACCTCTCTCCCTTTCTTCTTTCACTCCCTCCTTTATCCCTTCCCTTACGGCGCGGTTCAGGTGTCCAATGATATATGAGAGAGATACTGCGTTCAAAACAACGAAATTTATTTTAGAAGCGCGCAAAATCACTGTGACGATTACACATTTCGTTTTTAACCTTTTTAGGGTACGTTTGAGGGCTTACGGTTAGCATGCTTTCAGAATTATTGCCAATGACGGCGGCGAAAAAGTGCTCGGTGTGAGGTAATGATATCTCGCAGCGCCGATCGGAAAGCTCGCCGCACGGCAACGGAGGAATTCCTGTCCGAGTTCGATCGCGGCCGTTCGCAGCCTCGAAGGCCATCGGCTCGATAGCCAATCGAAAGCGCCCTCGTGACACGGGCATTTCATGTCCTTCAGTCCTCCCGTAGCGTACGTTTTCTTTTTGTGCGTAAGCGAAAGGCCGCTTTCCTGCGACTCGACCAGCCTGCATGCGGGATTCACCTTGAAGCTGTTAGAAAAAATTGGTTGGTTGGTAAACCTTTATTGAACAGTCAAGGGGTTGACTGTTCAACCCCTAAGGCACACTAGCAGCTCTAGTAGACTTACTAGCACGCTATAGACGCAATACACTAGCAGTTCTAGTAGACACTAGAGTGCAGATGACCGCACTAATGACTACCTGGCTGTTTTTCAAACCACTGCAAACACCTTTTTTTGGCCGTTACAAACGCTTTCTTTTTCTTCATTTATTTTTAATAGTTTCCTTTTCTTTTCATATATATTTTCTAGTTTAAAATTTTTATTCTTTTTTTATTATTTTCTTACGCCGTCACTGCTGCTGCCTTACCGCACAGACTATGTTCACCTCTATCCATCAAATTACACGAACCGAGGCTTTGAACCGAGGTGTCACCCTTTTCTGTTGGTGCTCTGTTGTTCTGTCTTTTTGAAATTGCTTTCGTTGCGTTTCTTAAAAGATTTGTAAGTAGTTCATGTAAATATAACATATTCGCAGTGTGATAAATACCATGTTACAAAAAAAAAAAACTGGTCGTGGCTATGAGGTTCTGTGCTCGCTTCCCACGAGAAATTAATAATAATAATAATAATAATTGGTTTTTGGTGGAAAGGAAATGGCGCAGTATCTGTCTCATATATCGTTGGACACCTGAACCGCGCCGTAAGGGAAGGGACAAAGGAGGGAGTGAAAGAAGAGAGGAACAAATAGGTCCGTAGTGGAGGGCTCCGGAATAATTTCGACCACCTGGGGATCTTTAACGTGCACTGACATCACACAGCACACGGGCGCCTTAGCGTTTTTCCTCCATAAAAACGCAGCAGCCGCGGTCGGGTTCGAACCCGGGAACTCCGGATCAGTAGTCGAGCGCCCTAACCACTGAGCCACCGCGGCGGGGCCCACGAGAAATTCCCGCGTTCGAATCCGCCCCTTGTAACTTTTTTTTCTATGTTTGTGACGAAGAGGGACGACGCTGAAATCGCTCACCGCGGCCAGTAATGCTAGCACATTACAAAAACCAGAAAGCAAAGACTGTAGTTTATTTATGCTGAAGCGGACAGTATATATGTTACACAGACAACTCTTTTACCTCACTCTCTATAGTATACGCCGAGAGACAGGTAGGAAGAAGGGCTTGCGAGAAAAGCGCTGACTCTGTCTTCTCTCGCGCAGGGTAAACACTCGCCCGTGCATCGTTGCGCTGACGAGCGTTTTTATTTATTTTTTTTTTCCCCCGGAGGCGTTCTGGTCCGAGCGCACTTTTCGCGCCTCTGGCCGACGCTCTTGAATGCGAGAAGCGGGAACTTTCAACTTTCGCCGCTGCACGCGCTGTTGTCGTTTTGTGCGCTCAGCCAGGCTCGTTTCGTTGACGTCAGCGAGTGTGCTGCTCGAGCGAGCCGGGCGGCGTCGTTTCCCGGAGCTCTGAAATCGTATACGCGTTGACGGCATGCTTGGAACCCGAGCGCCGATTGGTGCGCGCGTTTTTAGCGCTAGAGGAATATTCTTTTAAGCCTCGACAACCTTGCGCAACTCGCAATGTAGGGCAAGCACGTAGGAAGCGAACGCAGTCACGCAACGAGGCACGAATATTTGAGCGCCGTATGGCAACTGTGGTTTCTTAAGTGGAAAATTTATACTTTCATGCAAATATTTTTAGAATAGCCGCAGTTCACAAATTGCTCTTGATAGTGCGCTCAGATGTTTGTGTCTCGTCTCTGCCGTTGTGTTTCCCGTGTTCGTGTCCAACCACATTTCGAGTTACGCAACTTGCCGCGTTACGCAAATGTCAAACCAGCCGTAGTTACATTGGAAGGTTGAGATTTGCGTCCAGCCTTTGCAAGGCTATTTAAGGAATGCTCGGCCAAACGAAAATAAGCCTGTTGTTTGACGTCACGAATGTACACGCGCAGCTTGCTAATGCTAATGCGAGGTGCAGTCGTTTAGACAGGGTGGGAAGATCATTGCGGGTGGTTTCGAGGACACAGTATAAGAGCTGCATCTCATGTTTTATCTCTTCTCATCCCACATCCCATCCCCATGCCGTTCCAGTCCCATCCCATCTAATCTCATCCCATCCCATCCCTATTCCCATTTCATCTAATGCCATCCCTATCCCCATTACCATCTCATCTAATCTCATCCTATCCCCATGTCATCCCCATTCCCATCTAATCCCATCCTATCCATATACCCATTCCCATCTCGTCTAATCTCATACCATCCCATCCCATTCCCCATCCTATCCCATCTCATCCTATCTCATCTCATCTAATTTCATCCCATCCGCATTCCATCCCCATCCCATCTTATCTAATCCCATCCCATGCCCATTCCATCCAATCCCATCTCATCTAATCTCATCCCGCCCCATCCCATTACAATCTAATCTAATCCCATCCCGTCCCCATCCCATCCCTATCCCCATTTCCATTCCCATCGCATCTAACCTAATCCCATGCCCATCCGATTCCCATCTCATCTAATCTGATCTCATCCCATCCCATCCAATCCCATTCCAATTCCTATCTCATCTCATATAATCTCACCCATCCCACCCCATCCCGTCCCATCCAATCCAATCCCATTCCCATCTCGTCTAATCTAATCTAATCTCATCCAATTCCATCCCCATCCTATTCCCATCCCATCCTCATTCCCATACCATCTCATCCCATCCCATTCCCATCTCATATCCCATCCCATCCCTGTTGGGTATACGAGATGTGAAGAAGGGGACGCCTGTTCGCTCTCAAAAACGAGATTGATGTTTACCAACGTGAAAATGCATGAAAGGGAGCATGCGTCCACATAAGGACTACTCACTAATAAGGACAGCAGCTAGGCTGTGGTTTTCATTCACGCCTGTCGTGTAATCATTGACAGCGCGCACCAATCATTACCGGAAATTAGGGAGGAGCGCCTCTAGTTCGCTTAGCTACCACCACGTGGCGTATGACTTCGAACATGCATTAAAACTATCGCGTCGACATCGTACGTGACGTAAGAGATAAAGAGAATTGACTAGCAGCGGCCATTGAAGCGCCACACTGTAAGCAGAATGGACTAAAAAGGGAGTAATTTATAAGCACCACGTGCTTATCATACGTCTACGCACTCTCCGTTAAAACAACACAGCTTCGCCGATTCGAACAGCGCAACTCAGAATCAAACGTAGTTGATTCTAGGCGAAAAGTTGAAGTACTTTTGAATTCGCGACATTTGCGCCCGTGCGACTCCGCAATTCAGTCGGTCCGCAAGCAGATTTTGGTGCGGTGTAATTACGTAAAATACGTCGTTGCGTCCAATATTGTTGCGCACGCAAGGCTGATAGCGTATGCATGCGACACAGCGTGCTCTGGGGATGCCTTGCAAAACAGGCTTTACTGCGACGACAAGTCATTCTAACGTTTCACGGAATCCGGGAATCGAGGCTTTCTGACTTTGTCAAAACTTGCGTCGTTGTGGTGAAAATAAAAGAAGAACAGAGACTAAAACCGTGGTGACAAATTTGCGAAACTGCCTGCAGCAGCTGGCCGGAGAAGCCCGTTCGCGTGAGAGTTCTCCGTGTTTGCCAGTCGCGACGTCTAAAAGCACTGGCGTTTGTGCGGCCCTAAAAATGGAGGCTGTTCCAAAGGTCACCGAGAAAACAGGGGGCGGGATTAGAATTTGTTCCTATGCATTGGCCCGCCGTGTTTCCGTTACCAAGGGGCAAAATCAACGGATGCAGTGCAAATCAACAGTGTTGCGCCGCTTGGAGATCAGTCAAATAAAAATTCTCCCGGCTTGTTCGCGCTCGGATTTCGCACAGAGGTGACATTTAATGGTACTTTTATTATACTACGTTTGGGTCAGGTGCTAGCCAGAATAGGCTAGAGTTAATCGAAAGTCTCCACCATATGCAGTGATTCCGAACAAAAAGAAAAGACGATTTCGCAACATCTGCTCCAGTAGCGCCATCTCTCGCCCCGAAAAGTTAGGAAGCACTCTGTTTCGCGTCTCACTTTCGTCCGCTTTTGTCATTGTGCCGCCAACAGCTGCCGCTGCCAGCGCAGGTGTTGCGAAACTTTCATTTTTGATCCGGTCTATCGCCGCATACAGTGCACTCACGTAATAGTATTAATAATTGTTTTTAGGGGAAACGAAACCATATATATATATGGCTTTGGGGAAAGGAAATGGCGACACCTGAACCGCGCCGTAAGGGAAGGGATAAAGGAGGGAGTGTAAGAAGAAAGGAAGAAGAGGCGCCGTAGTGCAGGGCTCCGGAATAATTTCGACCACCTGGGGATCTTTAACGCCGTATAATATCTCCATATATCGGCAGACACCTGAACCACGCCGTAAGGGAAGGGGTAAAGGAGGGAGTGAAAGAACAAAGGAAGAATTAGAGGTGCCGTAGTGGAGGGCTCCGGAATAATTTCGACCACCTGGGGATCTTTAACGTGCACTGACATCGCACAGCACACGGGCTCCTTAGCGTTTTGCCTCCATAAAAACGCAGCCGCCGCGGTTGGGTTACCCTCCGTGGTGGCTCAGCCGTTAGGGCGCTCGACTACTGATCCGGAGTTTCCGGGTTCGAACCCGACCGCGGCTGCTGCGTTTTTATGGAGGAAAAACGCCAAGGTGCCCGAGTGCTGTGGGACGTCAGTGCACGTTAAAGATCCCCAGGTGGTCGAAATTATCCCGGAGCCGTCCACTACGGCACCTCTTTCTTCCTTTTTTATTTCACTCCCTCCTTTATCCCTTGCTTACGGCGCGGTTCAGGTGTCTAACGATATATGAGGTATACTGCGCCATTTCCTTTCCCCCAAGACCAATTATTATTATTATTATTAGCCGAGCGCCCTAACCACTTAGCCACCGCGGCGGGTGCACTGATGTAGTGATAAACTAAAATTACCGGTAGTAAACTCCACCTTTGTGCGAAATTTCAACGCGAACAAGTCGCCGGTTTAACCGAGAGAATTTGCTTCGATTTTCTCTGGGCGACGCAACTAACATTGGCACAGATTTGCATGTGTGCTTACATTTATCTTTGAGCGCTGCAACGCACTACTTATTGGGTCAAGACTGTGGTCAGATGCAACTCAAGTACGAGCGGCTTTTCCCCATCAAAGGGACCCACTTCCACCCACTGGCGTGGGCCGATTCTCATAAGCATGCTAGCGTGAAAATGCAGGGAATGAATGGCACGTGAAAGCGATATTCCCCTCCCTGCTTTGTCGAGGAGAGTTCCTTCCCTGCAATGTCACGCTAGCAGGGTCATGAGAATCGGCCGACGCCATTGGCTGGAAGGGGGTCATTGACGGGGAAAAACCACTTCGTACTTGAGTTGTATCCGGCTACAGCATACGCGCTCAAAAGACGGATGCATGATCAAACACACACACAGTATATAACACTCACAAGTTATGCAGGAGCACAGATACTACTCTTGAAGCAGAGACGAAGAGGCGCACAGATAGGTTGGCAACTTCACAAACGAGAACAGACATAACAGTTGGAACAGTTACGATAATAACTACAAGGAATGTCAAGCACCAGTAACATATCCAAACATAAGTAGTGCGTAAGTATACAGGAGGACGTCTGAGGGCTGAGGGCTGTAACGGGACTTCCTGTCAGCAAGCATATTCGGTCAGTTCAAAGCAATGCGGCAGCACGAAGGCGGATAAAAGGCAACGAGGGGAAGGCCTAACGTGTAGATGAAATGAAAAGACGCGCACACATAAGCGCAAGCAAACAAGCGAGCACACGCGGCAGCATCAGGGCAGAAAAATTGGCGGCCGTTCCCGGAGGCCCGTCGAGGCGGAAACGGCGGCCGTTGCGATGGGGGCATAAAGACTCCCGTGTCGACAAGATTACACGCGTCTTTCTTCCTCGCCGCGTGACGGATAACTCGATTGGGCCTGGCGTCGTCGCCCGTGGCCCTGCGCTGTCTCACGCGTTTGTTTCCCGTGCGTCTGTTCCGGCCGGGAGAGAGGAAGCGCAGGCTGTCTTCGCTGCGAGGGAGGCTGTCCCGGTGGTGCGCGGTGTTTACGGCTCGGGGAGGCTGTGCGAGTGCACGTCCCACCAGCAGCGTCGAATGGTGTATGGCGCATGTTGTTACATTGTTGTGCGATGTTAGGCAATGACATGTTAATGTATGGTATGTTATGTTAATGTATAGTACATGTTATGTTATGTGTAGTATAGTAATGTATAGTACGTTGTGTTCTGTTCTGTTATGGTATGTTATGTTATGTTATTGTATGGTATGATATGGTACGACATGGCATGGTATGGCACGGTGTGGCATGGTATGGTATAGGTGGTATGTTATGTTATATTGTGGTATGATATGGTAGGCTATGCTATGGTACGGCATGGCATGGTATGACACGGTGTAGCATAGTATGGTATAGGTGGCATGTTATGTTATATTGTCGTATGATATGGTATGCTATGGTATTGCAAGATATGTTGTTATAGTATGGTATGGCATGGTATGTTACGGTATGGTATGGTGGGGTATAGTATGGTGTGTTATGTTATAGTATGGTATGGTATGGTGTGGTGTGGTATGGTATTAGGGGTTGAACTTTCCGAAACTGCACATGATAAATATGAGGGACGACGTAGTGAAGATTAAGTACGACGTCATGACAGTCGGTGGACGCCATTGGCTGGCGGGCCTCCTTTGAGTTCGCCCCTTCGTTCTTGAGTTGTACCTGACGATAGTCTTGTGTTCAAGATCCAATTTTCCTGTTCGCGTTTAATTTGATGTCGATATAGCGGCCTTGACGGAGAACTTAGATGAAATAGAAGAGGAAGAGGGGGTCACTGTCTTCACAGACGCTTCGTTATTCAAGTTTTCATAGAAAGCCACGCTGTCAGTTACGACGCGGGTTGTGCTCGTAGCCTGCGCCTCCATCGAGACGTCTTTCCCGGAGGTGGTAGAAGAGGCCGCGATAGCGCTCACAAATCCTCACAATCCTCACAAATCCTCACGATCCTCACAAATCGCTTAGCAGAGAACAGCTGTGTTCCTAGATATGCTCCCGCAGGGAGCAGAGTTGCGCGACTGTTTTCCCCGCGCCGCTCGTAACACTATTCGCGGAGCGGCGATCACGTGATCGCGCTGACGTATTTTGTTCCAAACCATGGCTGCTCATGTCCAGCACATGAGCAGGAGGCGGACAGCCGCTCCCATCTTGAGCAGAGTCTCCTTTGTTATCCGCCTGAGGGGGTATTGTGAAGCCCCCACTGGGAAGAGAATGGGGCCGGAGATTCCCCATGTTGAACCCAGCCTGCTTTGGTATTGTGAAGCCCCGACAGGGATGAGGAGGGGTGCTTCTAAACGGCCTTCTCATGAGGCTCCTGCCACATGAGAAGCAGCTTTCCCACAGAGCTTGGAACAAAATGGCGGACCTTCGCGCAACTCTGCTCCCTGCGGAAGCATATACAGCAACACTAAGAACAGCAAGCGATCTAAAGGCAGACACAGGCAGGATTCTTCCCGCACCCTTACCTTCAAAACAAGATGTACCCGGAAAGGTACGAGAAGGAATGTAATTTCTGCAAGACTCAGGCACGCTTCAACACGTCATTGGAGTATGCGGTTTCGCCAAGGCAATCCCCCCACCTCTTACCTGCCCCACTACCCGACCCCATCCCTCATCCTCCCTTACCGAGCAATGGGAGACCTCGCTGACCAGCCCCGCCCTGGAAGACCAGCTCGTCCTGATCTCCAGGGGCCAGGCGGCCAGGGAAGCGTATGGGTCCCGTGAAGAGAGAACCACTTCCATCGGCGGCGTCTAAAAAGACGTCGTAATGAAGCTCAGCTAAATAAGGTTGCTTCTCTCTCTCTGTCTCTGTTTCGCAGCTCCTGGCTGATGTTTTGAAAGGCTGCTTTTTCGGCTGTTTGGATCACGAGAATCGTGTAATGCAGCTGCCAGTTGTATACATCATTCTTACGTCTGGAAAATTTTTTAAGCTTTTGTGTGCATACCAGGCGTCTGCACAGTCCCTGTAAAACAAAATGGCGGCTCCAGATTGAACGAGAGTTGTCCCTACCCTAGACGATTGAGCTGAACATCGAGGTTCTCTTACTGAGCAGGAGAAAAGAGTGTTCTTTCTCTCTCTCTCTCTCGAATGTTTTGCTCTCTCCTCTACCTCGCGCTCTCGGGACTGATGTCTGCAGCATCTGCAGCATCGCAGGGTGAGAAAAATTGGAGGGGACATGACTTTTTAGCGTAATGGGTTAGTTTCCATATATATATATATATATATATATATATATATATATATATATATATATATATATATATATATATATATATATATATATATATATATATATATATATATATACCAGACGGTCATTCTATACTTTACATTCATAGATCCGTGGGGTTCCTCATGCGACCACTCCTGGCGCAGTGATGCGGCGGTTAAGCGATGCGCCACTGCCCTGCGATGGTAGGTGCTGCCGCCGGTGTGGCTTGTGCGACCAAGGTTTATCTTCCCGAGCGACAAATCATTGATATAACTGCCACCTGCTACGGTGGGCAGTTTGCTCACTATCCGGTGGGCAGGTTGTGATGACGCCGCAAGGTAATGTGATCTAGGCGGCCCGTCTGGCTCCCAGGTTTCTCTCTGGGCACCACCTGCCAGAGCCAT